>NC_077232.1:5610409-5910409 GCF_027887165.1 Monodelphis domestica
GAGACAGAGAGAGAAACAGAGAGACAGAGAGAGGAGAGAGACACAGAGAGGACAGAGCCAGAGAGAGGAGACAGAGACAGAGAGAGAGAGAGCAGAGACAGAGAGAGAGAGAGGACAGAGAGAGAGACAGAGACAGAAGAGAGAAGAGAAGAGAGAGAGACAGAGAGAGAGGGGTCCTCCCCAGGAGATTCCACACCAGTGGAGGGCAGGGGTAGAGCGCTGTGCTTGGAGTCTGAAGTCCTGGGTTCTAATCCCATCTCTAACCCTTACCCTCTCTGTGACCTGGCTCAGTCATTTCTTTAACATGTGCGGGCGGGTCTTAGTTTTCTCATCTCTAGAGAAGAGGTTGATCTAGACAGCTTGTGAGGGCCACTGATGGCTCTAAGACTATGGCCTTGGGCCTCCTGCTCATCCCAGTTTGGGTTGGGACAGGAGCATGGCAGAAGATGGGAATCTAATACGAAGCTATGTCCAGATGAGTAAGAGCCATCCCCAACAGACAAATGGTCCAGAGACACAAATGGGCAATTTTCAAAAGAAGAAATGGAAGCTATAAGGAAAACCCTAGCCAGATCCTTAGAGAAATGCAAACCAAAAGAACCCTGAAGAGCCATCTTCAATCCATCACACCACAAGACTACAAAAGGGAAGCATGAGCATTGCTGGAGGGAATGTGGAGGACAAACACGTGACTCTACGGTGGCCCAGAGGCAAACCATTCCAAGGCACTCTGCCAAGCAATTTGGAAAGATCATGGATGTGCCCTGAAATTATCCGATCGTCTGATACCACTGCTGAACCAGTGCCCAAAGAGAGGCCAGAAAGCGGCAAAGAGCCGTGTGCATTCACTATTTAGAGCTTCTCTTTTGGTTGGAGCAAAGAAAGAGGAACAAAGGGGAAACCCATCCTCAGGGGAAAATCGTGATACAGGAATGTGGTGGGACACTTGAAATTACTTAAGTTATGGATTCTGAGAACTAGAGGAACTCTACCCAAAGGGAAGGAAACAGGACCAGTAGAACGATGTATACAGTGGCCACAGACATGAAAATGACTGTAGCAAGAGTCCGGAACATACCTTGACTACTTAAGGTCACATCATATGGAGGCACCCCCAACTCACCTAGGGCGGGCACTCCAGGGCAATGAGGAAATAAAACTCTCACTCTTTGTAGGTGAAATGATGCTAGAGAATTCTAGAGAATCAACCAAAAAACTAATCGAAACAATTAACAACCGTAGCAAAATTGCAATATATAAAATAAGCCCACATAAATCACCAGCATTTCTGTATGCTACCAACAAAGTCCAGCAACAAAAGGTGGAGAAATTTCATTCAATAACTGTAGACAATTAAAACTACTTGGGGATCTACCTGCCAAGACAAACCCAAGAACTATATAAACACAATTACAAAAGGTTTTTTTTTTTTTCCCCCACAAACAAAGTTAGATCTAAACAGCTAGAAAAAAACATTAATTGTCCATGGGTAGGCTGAGCCAATAAAAATAAAAATGATAATTCCACCTAAATTAACTTATCTACTCAGTGTAATATCAATCAACTACCAAAAACTTATTACCTGCTATTTGGGGGAGAGAAGTAGATTGGGAGGGAGGAGAGAATTTGGATCTCAAATGTGAGAAAACAAATGTTAAAAACGGTGTCATTTTGCATTATATTAGCTCAGCCTACCCATGAGCAATTCATATTTTTCCAATGTTTAGATGTGACTTCATTTGTATTTAAAAAGTTAGAAATTATTTAATTGGGAAAAATACAATAAACATTAGTGAGAGAAAAAACCAAACCTCTGGTTGCTACAATGACAAGCTGTGACTTCAGAAACATACTGTCTTTGCAGAATGAAACCTGTTATCCACTTCTTGGAAAAGAAGGAATGGGCCAGAGGTATATACAGCATATGCATTCCTTCCCCCCCACCCCCACCCCATGCCTTTTGTTTTATTCTTACAAAACAAAAACATGACTTATAATTAAGTCCACTTTGAGGAGTTCATTAATGATTTATTGAGTCTCCATCCATTATCTAGCAAGCACTCTGTACAGTGCTGCAGAAGAAAACAAGGAAGGTCCCTGCCCTTTCGAACTAGTCTGATAACTAGAGAATAAATGGCAAGAGGTCAAGAAGTACTTATTTATTGAGAGGAAATCATGATTATGATGGGACATCCCTCAGGATTGCCCTTGTCTCTCCCGGATGTAGCGGTTCCCAATATTTCTGGACTCATCAAATCTGCTGGTTTCCTTCTAGTTATTGGTTTCCCCACAGAAGAATCATTTGTTGGGTAGATTAGAATCTCAGTTAGTACCCCAGAGGCCATGTAGGTGGATCCATCCCCAAACAAGAATCCCTTCTATGACATAGTCAAACGTGGCCATCCATTGTTCACTTGAGTCTCTGAGGAAAGAAAAGCCCACTCTTGGGACGGCTCATTCCCCTTTTGTTGTTGCTACCACTTGGGCAGTCTTTTGTCTCCTTGTGGGGCCCCTGGCACAGGCACAGGAGTTCTTGGGCAGAGTTGTTTTACTTGAATGATTTGCTACCGGGAGAGCTTCTATTGGAGGGCAGGAGGGAGTGGAGGAGAGGAGGGGAGAGGGAGAGGCAGACAGAGGAAGGGAGGGAGGGAAGGAGGGAGCGAAGAAAGAAAAACTAGATTTTTAAAAATCAAACTTTCCCCCCAATCCACCTAGAACAGAATGGAAGGGGCCAGAGGCAAGCAGGGCAGTTTGCTTTTAGCCTGTCTCACTGAATGTACATTTTCTGAAAAAGTCCCAACAAGTTCACAGCTTCATTTCTGATCTGCTTCTCTTTGTATATTAAGATGTTTGTTGAGTTCATAATCAACCTTCGAAAACAGGGAGACAGGATGGGGGATGGGGGACAGGGAGATGGGACTCGGGAGGATGGGGGACCCGTGGATAGGGGGATGGGGATCAAGGGGGAGAGGGCTGGAGAGCCGGGAGCACACACACACACACACACACACACACACACAGTGAAGCCAAGTCGATTGTGATAGCTTGGGGGTAACTGCAAATGTTCAATGCAGTGTGAGGGAAGCCAAAACACAAGCTTGGATGCGATGGGGTTAATGCTTATTGGGTCCCGAGGGGGACAAAGGATTGGGACAAAAGAAAGGATGGAGACCCAAAAAGCTAGAGGGGTGGCAACTGGGGGAGTTGGACAGGGGTCCAGAAGGAGGGGACGGAAGGACGGGGCTGAGGGGGAAGAGGGGACAAGACAACATGAAGCCCAGAAGGATCTGGCTCAGCACTGACCTGGGCTCCGATCAGTCTGCCTCTGGCTGCTTCCTCCTTCTTTCTGGGACCCTCTGGGGCTTAGAGACTGCCCAATAAGCAGTAGCTGCCCAAAGTCCACTGGACCTCCGCCAGCCAGGGCTGGCTGGGGAGACTTTGGCCCCGGGATTTGCTCCTCCTTTGAGTTCCTTATTGACTCCCTCTCCTGCCAAGCTTGGCTGCCCTCTGCATTGCTGGAGCACCTATTGCCAGAAGAAAGTGGGAAGGAAAACAGAGGGGTGATGGCCTGGGGTGGAGGGCGGGGGAAGAAAACACATTAGTTCTGGGGATTTGGGTGAAAGGGCCTAAAAATGGCATCCAAGGGAGACCCCAAAGCAGGCCCTGACTGTTGGGAGAAAATCACTTTGCAAGCCCTGGGGCCCCCGGGGAGTCCTTTAACCTTAAGACTAAGCTACAGAAAAGGTGCCAATGGACATGGGTAGAAGGAATTTCTCTACCCAGAATTCCCCATACCAGTGGCACCACAGGCCCAGCCTGAAGATCAGTGATGGCTGGAGGAAGAGGATTAGGAGAAAAGGGGGAGAGGAGCAAGGGGAGGAAGAAGAGGAGAAAAGGGAGGAAAGAGGAGGGAGGAGGGAGAGAGGGAAGAAAAAGAGGAGGAAAAGGAGGAGAAAATAATTGGGCTTCCTAAATAACAGCCCCCTAATCCAGCAATTTCCCCTGATAATGCCCTTTGCCAGCCTGTGTGTCTGTTCAGAAACCTTGCATGGAGGAGACTTGCAGCCAGCTTTGGGCCAAGACGCCCTCTATCCGGGCCTGCCGGATATCAACGGTGGGGTCCGGGGAGCAGCCACCTAAAAAGAGACCATAGGGGGAGAGAGGGGGAGACCAAGCACGCAATAGAGAGACAGAGTCAATCTGGTAGTGTCAAGGCTCCGTTTATTGCAGGTGCAAGGCAGAATACATGTGCTTGAGGTAAAGGGGGGGGGGGGGTGATTAAAGACTGCTTGTACCAGGAGGGAACACGAAGAATGCTTATTGTTATGGTTTGTGGCTGTTGGTCTTGGCGACGCCCGTTTTCGGGAGGTAACTTGTTTGTTCAGTTTCCCAAAGATCCTTAATCTTGTTTCAGGTCAAGTTGTCCCCAATATGGTCTCTGACAACGCCCAAGGAAGGAGGAATCCTCCTGAGAATGAGGAAAAGCTCGGAAGGAGCTGTCCCAGGTCCCAGAATCAGGGCCGGAAATCAGCAAGACCTGAGGAGAACAGGGGGCGGAGATCCCAGGGACTGGGCAGGAAGGGGGCTGCTGCTAGGGGTGGGGGGCTCAAGCTAGCTGCCACCTCATGGCTTGCCAAGCTGGTGGGGGGGAATGCCCATTCCATTGAAACCCAGTCCTATGTTATTGTCCCTAGCCAGAATGGCGCCTGAGCCTGGTAACTCCAGAAACGATGAGATGGCCCAATACAAGGTCTTTGGGGTTCTCCCAGGCCCTGGACCCCCCCAAAGAATTGTAGATCCGAGTTGCCCTACCCAGGGCTGGTGGCAGGTCCACTCGATGTGTCACCCAAAGCTAACTGGCTGACTAGGAAGGGGCCATCTTTCAGATGAGACTGTGAGTGGCTTAGAGTCACAGTTATGAGAAAATTCCTCACGCCTGGGTCCTTGGCTGGGGTCTCGGGGCAGCAGGTACAGGGGCTTCAGCTCCCGAGGCTCAAACAAGGCTCAGTTTCTTCACTCTCGCCTTCCTCAGAATCTGCACAGAAAGAGCAAAAGCTCCCTAAACTTGCCCAGGGGCATTTAATACAGCATCTGCATTCCATTTGCATTGTGGTGTGCTCCCCCCATCCCCCCAGGGGACAGACAGAGTGAACCATGGGTAAAGCCATGCTAAGCTTAGAGGATCATGGGTAAAGAGACCTCAGTGCCCTGGGGACACCAGGCAAGAGCTGCCCAGACCAAGGACTCCTTCGGTAGAAAGAAGCAGGACAAGGACGGACACTCCTCCTCTCTCACGACCTCCCTTCACTTTACCAACCCTTCTGCCCCCCTTCCCATCCCTTAACTCCTTACTCTACTAGCTGCTCCGCAACTATATTCTCCTCCAATAAGGCTGGTTTTCTTGGAGTGGAGTCAGTTGGGTCATCAGTCAATTCTCTGGATGAGACCCGGAGAGCATCAGCCAGGTCACAGCCAAGCTTCCCCTTGGGGTGTGCTTCCTGTTTGGGGTGCCCTGGTCGAAATCCTATATAATGGAACCCTTCCAGAGCCTCCCCGAGTCCCAGAGAGCCATTTCTAGCTCTTTCAATGGGATGGAGGATCCCATCCATCGTCTCCCTAGACCAAACCAACCCCTCGAAGCAGGCAGCATCCTCCAAGGTAGAAAAGCTCAGATTCTCTAAGCAGGGTGTCCAGCACTGGGACAGTGTGGAAGCCCTCCGGCCCCCCACCGCAGGCCTGCCCCAACACTGAAGTGTCTCCCACCTTCCCCAGGAGCCTGGTCTTCACTGCTGATGCTTACTGCGAGGTGGGGGATGGCTGATTCCCAGAATGGGGAATGGGGGGTGGCGATGCCCCTCTCTAGTTATGCCGATTCCGTGATTCCAGGTCACTCCAGCCTTCAAGGAGGCCTTGATCATGAGGCCAAGGCCAGACAGCAGCAATGGGTGCAGCTGTCGGGCTGGAGGGATCTCCTCCACTGTTGGTTTCCAATTCTTGGCCTCCCACCCAGTGGACTAAAACTTGGAACCCGAGGCTCCATCTACACTGTGGCTCTGAGCTGGTACATCTCCAGACAGCTGTTCCTTCACCTATAAAATGTAGTGAGCTTCCCTCACAAGACTATGAGGATGAAGAAGGATAATGGTGGCACGTTTCCACTTCAGTGCAAATGCACAGGGTTTAGCCCAGTGCCTGGCACATAGTAGGTTCTTTAAGAAGAAACACTTCCTACTTTCCATCTTGGAATCACTACTGTATATCCGTTCCAAGGCAGAAGAGGGATCAGGGATAGGCAATGGGGATTAAGTGACTTGCTTAATTAATTAATTAAGCTAGGAAGTGTCTGAGTCAGATTTGAACCTAGGACCTTCCTACTCCAGGCCTGACTTTCAATCCACTGAACCACATAGCTGTCCCTTGTGCCTATTTCTTTTTAAAATCTTTACTATTAGTCACTAAGAGACATATGAAAAATACCTAAAGGTCAGGAGCAGATAGGTGGCTCAATGGACAGAGAGCCAGGCCTAGAGCCTAGAGGTCCTCGGTTCAAATCTGACCTGAGACAATTCTGTGTGACCCTGGACAAATCACTTCACCCCCATTGCCTAGCCCTTACCACTCTTCTGCCTTGGAACCAATACACAGACTTGAAGCTGAGACAGAAGGTGAGGGTTAAAAAAAAAAAAAGGGTGTTTATTGACTGGCCTGACTCCTTTATTTTTTCTCTCCTTCCTTCCACCCTCTCTTTTCTTTCTTTCTTCCTTCTTTTCTTTTTCTTCCTTTCATTTTCTTTCTCTCTTCCTCTTTCTCTTCCTTCCCTCCTTCCTTTTCTTTTTCTTCCTTTCTTCTTCTTTTCTTCCTCTTTTTCTTTCTCTTCCCTTCTTCCTTTCTTTCTTCCCTCCTTCCTTTCTTCCCTCCCTCCTTCCTTCTTTTTCCTTTCTTTCTCTCTTTTCTTCTTTCTTTCTCTCTTCCTTTCTCTTTCTCTCTTTCTCTCTTTCTCTTCCCTCCTTCCTTCCCTCCCTCCTTCCTTCCTCCCTTCCTCCCTCCCTTCCTTCCTCCCTTTCTTCCTCCCTTCCTCCCTCCCTCCCTCCTTCCTTCCTTCCTCCCTTCCCTCCCTCCTCCCTTCCTCCTCCCTCCCTCCTTCCTTCCTTCCTTCCTTCCTTCCTTCCTTCCTCCCTCCCTCCCTCCCTCCCTCCCTCCCTCCCTCCCTCCCTCCCTCCCTCCCTCCTTCCTTCCTTCCTTCCTTCCTTCCTTCCTTCCTTCCTTCCTTCCTTCCTTCCTTCCTTCCTTCCTTCCTTCCTTCCTTCCTTCCTTCCTTCCTTCCTTCCTTCCTTCCTTCCTTCCTTCCTTCCTTCCTCTCTCTCTGCAGGCAGACTTCCCTAGCCTTCCTTGTCTCAGCTCATTTCATCCCTGCTCCCCAGCCCCCATCACTCAACAGCGCCCCAGCCCATCCATCTCCCTGCGGCCAGAGCTGCCACTAGGCCGACTGGTATTGAGCAGCAATATGAAGAGGTGTGAGAGAAAGCAGCGGGCGTGGGGGACAGGCTGGCAGGAGAGATGGATGAGAGGGGCAAGGAGAGGGCAGCAGGAGAGCCGCAGGCAGGAGAGAGACAGTATTGAGGCAGGAGCCCTCAGAGCAGAGGCGGTCATCACACACAGACCGACCCGCTCGCTCGGGGAGGCCTGTGTACGCATGGCAAGTGCAGTGGAGAGAATGCTTGCTGCGTGTGGGGTCAGGGCACCTGGGTTCGAATCCTGGGTTTGAAGATCAGTGTCCTCTCCTGCTGCCGTCTAGCCCAAGCTAATCTAGTCCAGGATCCTGACTCAGCTCCGTCCCTGGCAGTGGCCAAGCCTGGGTGATGGATGGGCTCTAGCCTGGGGCAGGGCTGGCTGAGCCACCCTTGACCAGCTGGGCCTGCCGAAGGAGGGGTCCGGCACCTCACAGGCCAGGGCTGTGGCCTGCCAAGTGCTGGAAGGGGAACGAGCTCTCCCCAGTGGCCTTCGAGGCCCCCACCTCCTCTCTCGCACCAACTCTGACAAGCCCTTGCCGTCTGCCTGGTCCAGTGCCAGGCACCGCGGAGGAAAGAAGAGGACAAGGTCTCTCTTCCGCTGCCACGGAGGAGCCCACGGGCAGGAGAGGGGCCTGAGGTGGCTGGGCACGGGAGAAGGACCCGTCAGGAGGCTGGGGGGAAGCCAAGAGGAATCCTGGGGTCCGCACGGCCCAGAACAGCCCCTTCTGGCCTGGTCTCCAAGGCCCTGCACCCTGCCTCCGGCGGGGAGCCTGTGAAGTCCGGGCTGAGGTTCCAGTGGGGACAGCCAGAGCCCTGTCCAGTCCTCAGCCACCAGCAAAGAGGACTTTGGGGTTCACGTTATCACACAAAGACTGAGGCTCCCCCCTTGGGAGCTTCCCTTCCATCCTCTACAGCTGCCAGTCAATAAATGCTATGAAGTGCCTCCTGGGGGCAGCTTGGTGGCACAGCGGATGGAGCTCGGGGCTTGGCATCAGGAAGATGTCTTCCTCGGGCACTTCCTGGCTGTGTGACCCTAGCCGAGTCACTTCACCTGCTGGCCTCCCCTGTAAAGTGAGCCGAGAAGGACACGGCAAAACCCTCCGGATCTTTGCCAAGAAAACCCCAAATGGGGCCCTGAAAAGTGTGTGCCCGGCGCCGGGCTAAGCGCTGAGGATATACGGAGAGAGAAGGAGCTCCCAGTGAAAGGAGGGGGCCAATCTGCCCACATGAGACAGGATCTCCCTGCAGAGGCGGCACGGAGCGAAGGAGACCCACTCAGCTCCCTGACTGGAGGCCAGGCCAGGCCACTTCATCCCTCGGCCTCAGTGTCTTCATCTGTAAAATGGAAGCCGCGTCCTGTGGGCTGAAGGGCAGCACGTCTGTCCCTCCCATCCCGGGATCAAGAAATTGCTTATGAAGAGTTGTTGAGAGACCAGCGAAGGCAGGGAGGCCGGCGGCCTCCTAAATGCACTTCAATGACACACGTGATTATGAATGCTTTCACTGACTTGGGCACCACCAGAGACAGTGGCAAAACGGTTTCCTGCCTTCAAAGAGCTTGTATTGGATGGTGGGGGGAGCAGAAAGGAGAGGAGAAGGGTAACCAGGGTGGGGAGGAAGAATCAGGGAAGGCTTCCTGTAGGAGGAGGGCAGCAGAGCTGAATCTTGAAGGAAAGTAAGGAGTTTAGGGCAGTGGGTAGAGGAAGGGCCTTCCAAGTGGGGAGGCCAGACAACTTGGAGAGGGGGGAGATGGCCTAGCAAGTTTTGAAAGCAGAAGCTAGCCTGGGAAGCCAGCCTGGCGGGCAGAACATTTAGGAAGCACTTCCTAGGTGCAGGGCATGGGGACAACAAATAAAGGTGTGCCGGCGGTCCCTGCCCCCAAGGAGTGTCCCTTTAGGGCCTCGAATGCCAAGCCGTGGGCCTCTAGAACAGAAGAGAGCCATGGGCGCTCTCTGAGCAGGGGAGTGAGAGGAGGAGAGGCTGGAGGCAGAGATGCCCGCTGGGAGGCTACGGCAGTCGTCCTGGGGAGAAGGGCCTGTGCCAGGGCAAGAGGCCAGAAGAGGAGAGTCTGAAGGGGTGGAGGACGGGCCTTGCTCTGGTTATTGGGACGGCTTAGAAATGGTTATTGCTGTGGTTGCTGCTGGAGACAATCAGCCTCTCTACCCGGGTGCAAGAGGCCTCTGAGCTCCTCTTGTCCCGCCTGAGCGTACCCAAGATACCCAAGAGGGACGGAGGCTCACCCGGGGATGGGGCTTCCCCGAGCCCACAGGACTGGGATCACTTCTCCCGATCCATCACCGGTACCCCTCCCCCCCCCCCGCCTGGGCCTTTGCCTCACAGCCCCCCACTGATTCCAGCTCCCTTCAGGCCCCCCAGCCGAGCCTGTCCTCACCGTCACCCTCAGCCCTGGCACCGTCCCTTCCCCACTTCCAAAAAGGCATCAGCACAGGATGCAGAGCTCCGGGGCACTAAGCCTGGGCTGGGCTGGCATCCTGGGTACCGGGAGGGCAGGGCAGGGCTGGCATCCTGGGTACTGGGAGGGCAGGGCTGGGCTGGCATCCTGGGCACTGTCAGGGCAGGGCTGGGCTGGACCAGCATCCTGGGCATTGGCAGGGCAGGGCTGGCATCCTGGGTACTGGGAGGGCAGGGCTGGGCTGGACCAGCATCCTGGGCACCGGCAGGGCAGGACTGGGCTGGGCTGGCTGCAGCCCCAGGGCTGGGCTGCTCCAGGAGGCCCAGGCCAGCCCCCCGGGACCCTCGGGGGGCTTTAGGGCAGCCTCCCTGTCAGTGTGAGCCGGTCAGCTGCCAGAGAAGACAAGGGGGCCGGCCTAGCCGGACGGGGTGGGAGGAGATGGGGACGAAGGTGGGCTGGGAGGGAGGCGGCGGCCGCCCTGTCATTCCTCTCGCGCTCCCGTCTGGACCACTCGCTCCTCAGCCCCGCCAGCTCCAGAGCTCCTGCTCTGACTCCGGGAGCCTGGCAGGGAGGGCAAAGCCGGGCAAGGCTGGCCCAGCTCCTCCTGCTCGGGTGACGGGAGACCCGGGCGGCACCTGTGGGGACGAGCTCTGCCTCTCCACGGAAGACCCGGGAAGCCCGAGCGACGGCCCTTCAGAGGCTGGACGAGCCCAGAGGCCAGCCGGAGCCGGGAGGAGACGCCGTCAGGAGGGAGGAAGGACCCAGCCCAGGGATGGCAAGTAAGTCTGGTGGGGGGGGGGGGGTGCCCGAGAGCCCGAGCTGGCCGGGCTGTAGGGCTCCGAAGGGCAGGAAGGAGGAGGGGGTAAAGCGGGGCATTTCGGGTCAGACGAGGGAGCCCGGGCACGTGCCCGCCCCAGGGGCAGCCTCTGCGGACTTCGGTTTCTCCAGCCAGAGAGGACTCCTGGTCCCCGGAACCGAGGGGCTCGGGGGCTCGGGGGCTCGGGGTGCCAGTCTGCCTTCGCTTCGGAGCCCGGCTGAGGGGATGGGCAGGAAGCCTGGGAAGGGAAGGAAGGGATGGCCGTCTTCAAGGACTAAAGGACTCTCAGGAAGGAGCTCTGACTCGAGCCACCCTAAAGGGCAGAAATGGGTCTGTTACTGAAGGCAGAGGCTGGCTCGGAGCAAGGACCACTTCTGAGCTGTCCCCAAAGGAAACCGGCTGCTTTGTCAGGTAGTGAGCTCCCCATTCCGAAAAGGGTTCAAGCAAAGATTAGATGACCCCCTTTCAGAGATACTATAAAAGATGAATGTGGGGGATCAGGAAAGGAACTCTGCAGCAAAGGGCACTTGAGACGGCTGGAAGAAAGCGGGAGAGCCCAAGAGGCAGAAGGGCACCCGAAGGCCAAATGAAGAGAGTGGGGCCATCAAGCCTGGAGAAAAAGGGCCCCAGGAGCCGGGATTGTGGTCTGCAAGTCAAGGCCGCGGCCCTCGCACCCGTCACTTACCCCCCCCCCCCATGGAAGGTGAGAGGGGGGCCGCGACTCCGCAGTGAGCAGGAGACAGCATGAGGAGCCCAAACGGCGCCCAGGATACTGCTTTGGCTCGGCCAATCCCAGAAGCCCCGGGGCTGCCTCCAGCAGGTCCTGGACAGGCTGAGGATGCTCGGGAGGAGGGCAGGGGCTGAAGGGGAGGAGAAGGGACGGCCCGGCTCGTGCTGCTCCGCCGGGATGAGTGGCAGCGCCGCGGTCCACCCCGCAGAGGACTGCCCGGGTCGAGCCGTCTGCCCGAGGGAAGCTCAGAGCTCCGCTGCCTGCGGCCGCCCTCCCAAGACTGGCCAGGCTGTGGCAGGGCCTGCGGAGCCCCCGCCCTTAGGAGGGGGGGCCTGGGGCTCCCTGACCCTAGTGCCGCCTCCTGGGAGCCCAAATGTCCAGGCGGGCCGAGCCTGGCCAGAGCATCCCCTCACGGCCCCCCTTCCTGACCTTCCCCGCGAGGACAGCGGCCATCGTGGCTGCGAAACTTTGCCGAGATCCCCATGCCAGCCACGAGGGGACGAGCCCGGAGAAGAGAGGCGGGCCGGGGTCCGGCAGCAGCTCCCGTGGGCCAGAGCCCTGCTAGGTGCTGGACACCCAAGCCGGGAAACTGTGCCTGGCCTGCAGGGACCCCCACTCTAATGGAGGAGGCAACACCAGGGTAAGTGAGTTCGAGATAAATAATTGGACCGGGGCAGCTCAGTAGCTCAGCCTAGAGTCGGGAGGTCCTGGGTTCAAATTTGACCTTAAGACCCTTCTTAGCTGTGTGACCCTGGACAAGTCACTTCACCCCCACTGCCTGGCTCTTACTGCTCTTCTGCCTTGTACCAATCCACAGTACTGATTCTAAGACGGAAGGTCAGGGTCTTAAATATATATATGCACACACATGACACTGCCAATGTGGGGGGGGGGAGACACAGAAACAGCAGCTTGGGAGGCCTGGATGGACGACGTGTGGCCAGGACGCACACATGACCGGGGCCACGCCTAGGGAAGTCACTTCCCAGAGCTGCCCAGGCCCTCCGGCGTGGCCTCCAGCCAACCCCATCTCTCCATTGAGCCAGAATCCTCTGTTCTTCTGTCGCTCGGTCATGCCACTCTCTGTAGGGCTGCTCCCTGGTACCATATGCAGGGATATAGCCACAGTGTGCCCTCTTCCCCCTTGAGAGAAGGACGAGTCCAGCTTGATGGCCCAAGAGGCCAGCCAAAGTTCCCCTGACCAGCAGCACTCAGGCAGCGAGCTAGGAAAAGCTCTGGGTCTTCTTTTCTCTCTTCTCTTTTTCCTTCTCTTTTCTTTTCTCTTCTATCTCTTCTCTTTTTTCTTCCATCTTTTCTCTCTTCTCTTTTTTCTTTTCACTCTTTTCTCTTCCTTTTCCTTCTCTTCTTTTATCTCTTCACTTCTTTTTCCTTCTTTTCTCTTCTTTTATCTCTTCTCTCCTCTTTTTTCTCTTCTCTTTTTCTCTTTTCTTTCTTCTTCTCTTTTTCTCTCTTCTCTTTTCCCTTCTCTCCTTTTATCTCTTCTCTTCTTTCTCTCTTCTCTTCTTCAATCTCTTCTCTTATTTTTCCTTCTCTTTTCTCTTCTTTTATCTCTTCTTTTTCCTTCTTTTCTCTCTTCTCTTCTTTTATCTCTTTTCTTTTTTTCTCTTTTCTCTCTATTCTTCTTTTCTCTTTTCTATTCTTTTATCTCTTCCCTTCTCTTTTCTCTCTTCTCTTTTTCCTTCTCTTCTTTTTCCTTCTTTTCTATTCTCTTCTCTTTTCTCTCTTCTCTTCTTTTATCTTTTCTCTTCTTTTTCCTTCTCTTCTTTTCTCTTCTCTTTTTCCTTCTCTTTGTTTTCCTTCTCTTTTCTCTCTTCTCTTCTTTTTCCTTCTCTTCTCTTCTTTTATCTCTTTTCTCTTCTCTTTTTCCTTTTCTCTTCTCTTCTTTAATCTCTTCTCTTTTCTCTTCCTTTTCCTTCTCTTTTCTCTTCTATTTCTTCTCTTCTCTTTTCCCTTCTCTTTTCTCTCTTCTCTTTTCTCTTCTTTTTCCTTCTCTTCTTTTATCTCTTTTCACTTTTTCCTTCTCTTTTCTCTCTTCTCTTTTTCCTTCTCTTTTCTCTCTTCTTTAATCTCTTCTTTTCTCTTCCTTTCCTTCTCTTTTCTCTTCTCTTTTCCCTTCTTTTCTCTCTTCTTTTTTCCTTCTCTTCTTTTATCTCTTTTCTCTTCTCTTTTTCCTTCTCTTTTCTCTCTTCTCTTTTGCTTTCTCTTTTCTCTCTTCTCTTCTTTAATCTCTTCTCTTTTCTCTTCTTTTTCCTTCTCTTCTCTTCTTTTATCTCTTTTCTCTTCTCTTATCTCTTTTCTCTTCTCTTTTTCCTTCTGTTTTCTCTTCTATTCTTTTATTTCTTTTCTCTTCTCTTCTTTTATCTCTTCTCTTCTCGTCTTTTCTTACCCCTGACCTTTCGTCTTGGAATTAATACTATGTATTGGTTCCAAGGCAGAAGAGTGGGAAGGGCTAAGCCATGGGGGTTAAGTAACTTGCCCAGGGTCACCCAGCTGGGAAGTGTAGGAGGCCAGATTTGAACCCAGGACCACTCCTCTCTGGGCCTGGCTCTCCATCCACTGAGCCACCCAGCTACCCTTGACCTTTAAGTATTTTCAATCTGTCTTTGGACGCCGGGTTTGCTTTTCATCTCAGTTCTTCGTCATTCCAGACTCCTTTTAACTCAGCACATTCCTGATATTAGGCTTAACACTTCGCCTCACCTTAGAGGCTCTGCTTAGCAGGAGTGCCAAGGAGCCACGTGGCTTTTTTAGGTGGCAAAGTCCTTTTGGACCTCCACGATGTCCCCCGTCCTGCATTCACAGTCACGCAAGCCAAGAGAAGCAGCCACAGGGCTCCCTGCGTCCCGAAGGAGGAGGCATCCACCTCTGCAGCTCCACAAGGCTGCACCGCACTTTCCCCTGTTAGGTGTGAGAAGGAAGCCCCGAGTCTGAAATGAGGGGGAAGAGATTCCTCTGGTGAAGGGGCGGCCCCCAGGGGGGTCTCTGACTGACCCCCCAGCACTAGAGGGTCTCCAGAGAGGGGCCGCTGGAGAGGAGGCCCAAACAAGAACCGCCGGGGTCACAGCAGCCCTCCCAGCCGACCCGGAGCATCCCTGACCTCCACAGCGAGCCTCTGGGTTAGGCGGCTTCTAGAGGCTGAGGCTGCACACCTCCAGCAGGGTAAGACGAGGGCAGGCGCAAAGGCTCCCAAAGGGCCCCGACCTTCCCTGTTGGCATCTCAGCTTCAACTGCCGAAGGTCTTGCTTGGGGCCACCGAGGCTGAGATTGTACCTCCTTCACTGCAAGGAAAAGTCCTACTTTACTGGGGTAAAACCAGTGCCCAGCACACAGTAGGCACTTAACACTCATTGGCGGCTTAGACAATAAATTCCTCCCATTCGATTGGGAGCTCCTTGAGGGCAGGGACTGCTTTTTGCCTCTTTTTATGGCCTAAGGGCTTAGCACAGGGCTCGGCACACAGTAGGTGCTTCATAAATGTCTACTGGTGGATTCTTGGATGATTAATCCTGTGGTTTCACCCCTCCAGCCTATCAGCACCCTGAGGGTAGGCTTTGGTCTTTGTACTTCCCATGTGGCCAGCCCAGGGCCAGGATCCACTGCCCTGCTCTAGAGGATGGAAACAGGAACAGATCAGGCCCAGCCCTCAGCTCACTCCACCCCATGTAACCTGTAGTCAGGACCAGGAGGAGGGAGAGCCCTGAGAATGTGGGAGAGCCGAGAGTGCTCAGGGAGGAGGCCGGGCCGAGCTGGGGGGTCATGGGGACACACAGACACTCTGCCTCTTTCTCTCTCCTCTCCTCTCCTCTTCTCTCTGTCTCCCTCCCTCCCTCTCTCCTTCTCTGTCTGTCTGTGTGTGTGTGTGTCTCTCTCTCTCACACACACACACACACACACACACACACACGCACACACACATGCCACAAACAGCTGGCCTGCCCCAAGAGGTTTCTAACGGCCGAGGAGCTCCGCTGACTCCTGTGGGCCTCCTTTTCTAGCTTCCTGGTGCCTGGGCCCACATCCCTGGGCAGGGGGCGAGGCAAGGCTCCCTCTGCCCTCCTGGGGGCAGATCCCTGCTCACTCTAAGCTCTGGGATCGCCCAGGATGGGCTGCCTCCGCTGGGAAGGGTGGCTTCCAGGGTGCACCTTCATCTCTCAGAGACCAGGATGACGGAGGCACTGGAGATATGGATGTGTGTGTACATGTGTGTGCGTGTGTGCATGATCTACCCAAAGTGAACGTGAGGTAGCTGGGAGAACGGGGGACAGGGACGTCTCTCTTCTGATGGAGGTAAGTGCTTAGGCTGCCTCTGGAGAAGAACTGGGTGGTTCCAGGAGCACAACTGAGAAGGGAGGGCCTTCCAGTGCAAATGCACAGGTAGGATTTGAACTCGGGTCTTCCGGCATTTCTGTCGCTACCCTCCTGCCACGGGGGCCATCCAGCCTCTGCTCAAAGACCTCCTGGAGTCTGGGGTGCTCGGATGGCCTCTGGCTCTCTCCAGCGGTGCAGACGTGGCCCACCTACACCAGGCCATCCTCCGGATCCCCATCGTGCTTGGCCAGGCCTCTGCAGGGGGCTCAGTCCCTCCTCTGCTGCTGGCCTCTGGGCAGAAAATCCGGGCGGCCTGCAGGGAGCTGCCTGGGCGAGTGCTGGGGCTCCCAGCGGCCCTCTAAGGCGCCTCCAGCCTCCCTCGTGCCCCAGGAGGCTGAGGAGCCGAGGAGACGCGGAGGGGGGACTCCCGCTGGCGGGGCAGGCTGCGCTGGCTGCCTCAGTCTCCCCCTCAGCCGCCCCCGAGGGCGCGCTGAGGCCAGCGGGGTGAGGGGACTTGGGGCGGGCCGGGCCGCCGGGGTCCCGGCATCCTCCGGGGCGAAGCTGTCCGGGGGCTCGGCTCGCTGATGCTCTTCTGTCCCGGCTCGCCCCCAGCCTTCCTCTCGGCCAGCCTCGGCATGCTGACCTCCTCGGAGGGCCTCCCGCCACCCCCGGCCAGCCCAGAGTGGGCGGCCGGGCTGGGGCCCTCCCTGACCTACGGGGAGCCGGCCAGGCTGGACGCGGGCTGGAAGAATCCGCACGTGTCGAACGTGAGCGTGCAGCTGGAGATGCGCGGGCTGTGGGAGGAGTTCCACCAGCTGGGCACCGAGATGATCGTCACCAAGGCGGGCAGGTACGGGGCGGGGCCGGGCGGGGCCGGGGGCGGGGCCGGGGCGGGCCCCGGGTGACGGGCACCTCCCCCCGCAGGAGGATGTTCCCCACCTTCCAGGTGAAGATCCTGGGCATGGACACCCTGGCCGACTACGCGCTCCTCATGGACTTCGTCCCCCTGGACGACAAGCGCTACAGGTGGGCGGACGCGAGCAGGGATACCGGCAAAGGCAAACAGGGAGGGAGGGCAGAGGGATCCGAGGATCTGGAGTGCCGGGTTATGAGTTCGAATCCCGACCCTGCCACTCACTCCCCAGGAGATCTCAGACCTGCGGCTAGAGCGGAGAAGAGCAGCCGGGCCGGGCCGGGGCTGGACTCCTTTCAGAGCTGCCCCAGAGGGCGGAACCGGCAGTGGGATGGGGGACGCTGCAAAGAATTTAGGCTCAGAACCTGGGGACGCTCTGGGCCTTGGGGAGCAGCAGGAACCCTGGGGGAAGTCTCAGAGGATTCTTGTTCAGGCGGGCTTCTGCATTTAGGTTCTGGGCCTCAGTGTATCCGTTTGTAACATTCCTCCCAGCTCTAAATTTTAAAACGGATCCGTCAACCCCTTTGTTTTACAGAAGTGGAAACTGAGGCACAGGAGGAGCTACTGGGCTAGGGCTTGGGCTGATGAATAATGAGGGTTTACCAAACGCTTCTTCCACAGTGACCCTGTCCAGGCAGGAGGGGCACGAGCCCACTTTAGAGATGAGATAACTGAGGATCAGAGAGGGTTGGTCCTTTACCTACAGCCACACAGCCAGGGAGCCTCAGAGCCACCATGAGCTCCGCGTCCATAGCATGAGGCTCCCCTGGAACGCATGCATGCATGTCTCCGGCGTTCACCTTGGACCAGCACTGAGTTAAGCCCTGGGACCCTGGGCCAGTCACTTCTCCTCCTTGTGCCTCGGTTTCTCCACCTCTAAAGTATAAAAGGCTTGACTGCGTGGCCTCTGCCGTCCCTTCCAGGTCTAGCTCTAGACTCCAATATCCTTCAGGCCTGTAACGGACTGTAGAGAATGTGCCCCCATTTTACAGAGGTGGAAACTGAGGTGGGGAAGCCAAGGCTGAAGCCAGGGCTTCTGGCTCCTCAGTGGCTCCTGACTCTGAGTCGGGGTTTTCTTGGTAAAGGCACTGGAGTGCTATGGAGACACAAGGTGAAGTGACTTGCCCAGGGTCACTGGCGAGTGTCTGAGGCTGGATTGGAACTCAGGACTTCCTGACTCCAGGCCACGGCCCTACCTGATGGCTCGTGGCACCCTGGTGGCCCATCTGGGAGAAGGAGCCTGAGCGCCAGGGGTCCCCCCTTCTCCAGGGGCAGGTTGGCCTGTGATGACCCGGTGAGGGGTTGGGGTCACCCATCCCCCCTTTCCTGCTCTGCCCCCCAGGTATGCCTTCCACAGCTCCACGTGGCTGGTGGCGGGGAAGGCGGACCCGGCCACGCCTGGCAGGATGCACTTCCACCCGGACTCGCCGGCCAAGGGCGCCCAGTGGATGCGCCAGATCGTCTCCTTCGACAAGCTGAAGCTCACCAACAATCTGCTCGATGACAACGGCCACGTGAGTGGGCGCAGGGGGCTCCCGCGGGAGATGACGGAGAAGGGGCAGCGCCTCGGCCACGGGGGCCCCGCAGCCAAGCTCCCTTCACGGGCTGGGAGGAAGAGGGCCAAGCGGGAGAGCCGGAGCTGGGAGTGATGGGAACGGGGCCGAGCGGAAGAGGAAGAGGACGGAGCTGGGCAGGGCAGCGGGCTCGGGAGAAGGAAGCTGAAGGTCAGGCTCTGAGGGGCAGCCTCAGGACCAGGGGGTAGAAGCGCTGAAATGACGCGTTTGGTCGGCAGAGATCTGGGTTCAAATTCAACTCTGAGCCTTCCTAGCAGTGGGACCTCAGCAAGCCCGTTCCTCACTGGGGTCCCAGTTTCTTCCTCTGGGGAACGATGACTTCCAAGGCTCCTTCCAGAGCTCAACCCTGCCATTCTGAGTCACTTCCCTCTTCAAATGTCACTTCCTCTTTTTCACTAGACCCGAGATTTCATTGGCTAGGGAACTTCTAGTGTGGAAACTCCTTCCACTGGCCATGGGTCTGTAATGGGGAATCTTAGAGCCACCTGGACACTCAGAGGGAAGGTGACTTGCCCAGGGTCACATGGCCAGGATCTGCCAGAGGGAGAACCTGAACTCGGGTCTTCCTGGCTCCAAAATGCTCTCTCTACTCTGCCCTGTACGACAGTCCCCGGTTTAGACCATCATTGTGCCGCCATTAGCTGCCAGCCAGGCCTCTCCATCCGAGGAGGCCTGGCAGCCCTGGGGTCCCCCTCGCAGGGATCCCCTCTCCCACGCCCCTTCCCTGGGGGTGCTGGGCACACCCGAAGCCTCTCTCCTCCCCGCTTGCCCCCCCCCAGATCATCCTGAACTCCATGCACCGCTACCAGCCCCGATTCCACGTGGTGTTTGTGGACCCGCGCAAGGACAGCGAGCGCTACGCCCAGGAGAACTTCAAGTCCTTCGTCTTCGCCGAGACTCAGTTTACAGCGGTGACGGCCTACCAGAACCACAGGGTGAGAGCTCCGGCCCTGGGCGCTGCGGAGGAGGGGCCGGGGCTCCCAGACTCCTTAGCTCCAGACGGGGACCCCCAGCCTCGGGCTCTCTTCAGGCTTTCATTTCCTGCCCAGAAATGGGTGCCAAGATCATTCCCGGCTGGGTGACTCCAGGGGAGCCCCTGCTTCCTCCTCTGTGAAGGGGGATTAGATCGGAGTGGGAGGCCCAGAACCAGGCCTCGGGGACAAGGGGCAGGGCAGGATCTCCGGCCCCTGTGTCGGGCCCGTCTCCCTGGTCAGGAAGCCATTCACTCGCAGCATTCCAGGCAGGAGCCCCTTGGCTTTGGGCCTTCAAAGTCTCCCATGGCCTGCTTGGACTTGTCCATGGTGCTTTGGGTGCTTTCCCCTGGGGCCAGGCAGAGCAAGGCTCCTTCCCCCTTCAGAGCCCCCCCAACGTCTCCAAAAATCCCCTTGTGGCGGGGGTTGCTGGGTGGCTCAGTGGCCTGGAACTGGTGGGCAGCATTGATGGGGCTCCTGCCTTAGTGAGCCCTTCCTAAGAACCCGAGAGCTCCGAGCAGTGATGGGAGGGGCCTGACCAGGGCCGGAACCTGCCTGCCTTCTTGGTCTTGGACCTTGTGACTCAGCCCAGCCTGAGAATGAATCAGCCTTTTGGGCGGCCGGCCGTCCTCCATTCTCTCTATTGCTGCTGCGGGTTTCCAGCAGGCCAGTTGCTTTCTAGTGAGATCTCACCCTCTTGCTCTCCGGACATTGACTCCTTGAACCTGTGGGAGACTTGACATTTGTTCCTCGTCACTTTCCTCCTCTTCAGCTCACTGGGGGCTTTTAGCCTGAGGACAGCCCGCCCCGTGTCACCACCAATGGGATGAGCATGCCATCCTCAAAGTCGAATGGGGTGTCGGCGTACCCCCAGATCCCCCCGGGGCCGGAATAATCAGTCACATAATTCATGGGCTCCCCTGGACCCTGCTATCAGGTTCCCGAGTCCCTCCTGGGTCCTCCCCCGGCCTCAGAACTTCAGGAATTGTTTTTCCTCCTGGAGAATGGGAAGCAACACGTGGCGGCAGGAGATGGGAGTCGGGGGTGCCGAGATGGAGAGCAGAGCACAGGGGACCAGGACGGCTTAGGGGTCGGGGAGGGAAGCTCGCCGGTGACCAGCTCTTTGCCCCTGGCATCCCCTGGGCGACGCTGAAGGAGGGGGAGAGGGGAGCCGTCCCAAGGGCCCCGGGACGTCTACCCTTAGCCAAAACCGCCCTGTGTCGTCTTCCCCAGATCACCCAGCTAAAGATCGCCAGCAACCCGTTTGCCAAGGGCTTCCGAGAGTGTGACCCGGACAGCTGGTAATGCTCGGGCAGGGCTGCCTTCCCCAGGGCTTCATGCTCACGGACCTCGAGTCCAGAGCTCGGTCCCGCCTGGCCGGACCCTCTGCCTCCGGAGCGCCCAGACCCCTACGGGCAGGGCCCCCTCCTGTCCCCCTCCCCGGCACCCCTCCATCTGTGCCCCCAGGCCCAGGGCCTCGAGGCCCCTGCTCGGCCCCATGCCCGAAGGCAGCCAGAGCAGCCTGGCACCGCTGATGAAGAAGGACCAGCAGAAGGAGCGAGGTGAGGGCCTGACTCTGGGGGGCTGCAGACCCCCCTCGCCCCCCAGGCAAGGCTGACTTCAGGGGGTTCGAGGCTAAGACAGCCGCAGATCTGCTCCGCCCAGCTCTGCCCTTCCCGTAGGCAGCTCCCGGGAGGGACCAGATCCCAACCCCTGCCTTGCTGGCCTCTTCATGGGACCTGCTGAGGACGGTAGTGGGAATCCGGGGGGCCTTCTGGGAAGGGGAGGCCACGTGGCCGGATGGCGAGAAGCCCCCGAACAGGAGGAGGAAGGCAGGTAGGGACTCGGGCCACCAGCGCCGTCTGCAGTCCCACGAGGTCTCTCGTGCGAGGTTATTCCCATTCTGTGGATGAGGAAAGTGAGATGGGTTAAGTGACTTGCTCAGGGTCACGCGGCTAAGGAAGCTCCCTGAATTCTAGCGGAAGGGGGCCTCAGGGACTCCCTCGTTCAGCCCTCTGGCTGGACAAGCCTGGACTGGAGACGGAATCTGTCCCAAATCACGGAGAGCCTGAATTCGAACCCGGGCCCTCTGACTCCAGCCCTGGCTAGCTCCTTCCTCGACAGCATCCTGCCTTAGCCTGAGGCTCCAGGACCCATCATGGAGCAGCACAGCCAGGGCTCAAGAAAGGCCCTTCCAGGGTGCCCACCTCAATGGTGCCGCCATCTTGGATGACGTGGAGAAACTGGAGGAGGCTTGGGATGGGGCGGGCATTGGAAGGTGCCCTGGGACGGCCGGAGAGGACTGTGGGAAGAGACGGATTTCACCCCCAGGGCTTCCGGGAGGTGGAGCTGGGGAGTCCCGGAAGTGACCAGGGAAAGGCCAGGCTTCCAGCGAAGGATGGGCAGCTTCGGGAGGTAGTGAGCTCCCCGTGGCCGGGGGTCGTGGCTCGGGGGCAGAGGGGGGCTCCCGAGGTCCTCCGCTCTGAGAGAGACAGCCCAGGGCCAAGACGGGCGGGAGTGAAGGGAAGAGAAACTCTGGAAACGGGTTCGAATGTTGCCTGTATCATGAACTTGTATGATTTGGGGCTCCCCACTTGGGCCCTGGCGGGGAGACTCCAAGGGCGGATGCTCTGTGGGAGGGGGGCAGGGTGAGCCCCTTCCCAGAGCATCCGTCTGGGTGCCCCAGACACGCCCTACCCCGTGTGCCCGCCTTGGGTCCAACCTGGGACCTCTCTCCTTCACAGACCTGGACAAAGCTGGCCAGAGCTTCCTGCCCAGATTCTCCGCCTCTGCCTCCAGGATGGCCTCCCAGCTCCACCACCCGCCGGGGCTGTGCAGAGAGATCTCGGGGATGCCCCGGCCCAGCCCTGCCCGCCTGCCCCCAGAGGTGCTTCTGGCCCCCCCTGGCTACGGGCCCATGTCCTACCCCGGCCTGTCCGGGGGCGCCTCGGCCAGGGCCCGCCCCGCCCCCTACCGGCTCCCGGAGGCCAAGGCGGGGGGAAGCCAGAGCGCCCCTCCTCTGCGGCCTCCCCCGGGTGCCCTGGGCCAGGACCCGGAGTGAGGATCCAGCGGGCGGGCGCAGCGGGGTGGCAGAGCTGGGCCAGGATTGGCCCTGGGATGCGCAGAGCCGCCCCCTTGAGCCCCTCCCTTGTGTGCCGCCTCCCTTTAGCCTCCCGGCCCTCGCCAGCCCCTTCCCCAAAGGCTGCGGGGCAGCCAGGTCACGTGACTCGTCGCTTGCGGGGGGGGGGGGGAGAGGACACGCCCAATTTCCATCCTCTCCAGCTCCGCCCCTCCTCTGGGCCCCTCCCCCACCGGGAGCCCGAGGAGCCCAGAACCCCGAGGCTGGCCCGAGAGGGAGTGGGGGGGAAGCCGGGCTCGGCCGCTGCCAGGCGGGTGGCTCTGGCCCTCGTCGCCCCTTTCCTTGGACATTAAACGACTTGGCCAGAACCGTGTGCTTGTGAAGCTGCTTTGGGGGGTCGGGGGGGCTCTCGGATACCCCAGCTGAGCCCGGAAGGGTTGCGGCACGAGGAAATGCTGGGACGGAAGCTGGCGTTTCCGTCAAGTCTGGCTCTTCCTGGGCTTTCTGGCCCCATTTTACAGGTGAAGAAACTGAGGCTCAGGTCACCCCACGAGGTAAACGTCTGGGTCGGGATCTGAACACGGATCTCTCCGGGAGAAACTCTCCCACTTTGGGAGGGGGCGGGGGACTGCCTAGACGGAGCCTAATGCAGTTACTGCCCTGCCTCCAGTCCCGCCTGGCGGGGTGACCCTGGGCAAGTCACTTCACCCTGTCAGCCTCAGTTTCCTCATCTGTAAGTGAAGCGGGAGAAGAGAATGACTCCGGGATTGAACAAGGAGGGGGTCTGGCTGTGCCTCAGCCTCCTTAGGAAGCGCCTCCTGCCGGTCCTTCCCCCCGTTGGGGTCCCCAGCACACAGTAGGCGCTTTAACAAAGCTTGCGGTCGCTCTCAGGACCTCGAGGTCATCCTCCCCCCGTTAGAGGGGAAAGGACTGGCCCAACGCCGCCGCCGCAGGACGGGGCCGAGCTGGACCCAAGCCCGGGAAGACGGAAGGGGGAGGGGGAGGGGGCCTCCCCGGCGCACACACACCCCAGCCCCTGAGCTGGGGGCGGAGCCTCCGCCTGCTTGGGGTCGGAGAGCTTCTGGGTCGGGGCGCGCCTCCTCCCACCCCACCCTGCGCGCCGGGCCCGCAGCACCCCGCCGGCCCCGCCCCCGCGGCCATCTTACTCCGGCGTTGGGCACCGCGGGCCCAGGTCAGTGCTGGGGCGGGGAGGGCGCGCCGATTGTCCCCTCCCCTCCCGGGAAGGCCCCCCCCCAGCTCCCCGCCGGCCTGGGCTTCGCGCCGCCCCCTGCTGGGCCGAGGGCCGCACTCGCCGCCGTGACCTGACCTTGAGCGCCCGACAGGGGCGGCCTCGGGACCGGCCCGCTTTTTACTGGAAGCCGCGCTCCTGGCAGGGAGGGAGGTGGGACTCGAACCCAGGCCCGAGCCCGGAGCCGAGGGGGGAGAACAAACGGGGCTCCTGGGGGGCGGAGACCCCGGGGGGGGGGCCGGGAGCCCGCCCCTACCCGCGGCTCCTCCCGGGGACACACGGGGAGAGCGAGGCAGAGAGGAGGAGCCGAGAGCGAGCCCGGACCCTGCGCACCTGGCAGGGCCCGCACAGGCTCCTGCCCCGGCAGCCTCCCTCCCCCAGTGTCCCGTGGGGGGGGTTAAGGTTCAACGCCAGCCCCCCATGGAGGAGGCTCTCTGGATAGGCACCAGGCTTAGACAGGAGGTCCTGGGTTCAAATCCAGCCTCCACACTGCCTAGCTCTGCCCTCCTGCCTTGGGGCGATGTCAGTTCTGGGACAGGAGGGCAGCCAGAGGGCGGGGAGGCCTGGGGGCTCCCTGGTTGGGGGTACCGATTCCAGGCTGGCAGAAGGGCTCCGGGGGCCGGCAGGGAGGGGCCCCGGGGGAGAGGGAAAGCCTTGGCCTCGCTCAGCCGGGCCTCCTTCCGCCCGCAGGGGCCATGCTGCCCACCCTGCGCCTGGCCAGCCGGCAGCCCGGGCCCTGGGGGGGCCCCGGCGCCCCGAGCCCCGAGGCCGCCGCTCGCCACTCGCTGTCCAGTGCCAACGAGCTGCGCTGCAGACGCCTCCTGGAGGCCAGCACGGCCACGTACCGGCGGCGGGAGGCCATGGCGGGCGTGCTGGTGCCGCTGTGCTCCGTGCGGGGGGCGCCGTCCCTGCTCTACACACTGCGCTCCAGCCGCCTGACGGGGAGGCACAAGGGGGACGTCAGGTACCCCGCGCAGCGCGCCTGCCCCCCCTCGTGCAGGCCTGCGGGCCGTCTGTGAAACGGGGGCGTCACAGGGGGCGGGGGTCACGTGGGGGGCGTCGCGGGGGGGGGGGGGGGGGCGTGGAGCCCACAAGGCCGAGCCAGCCTTCCGGGGCAGGAGCTTGGCGTTGGGGGGACCCCGGAATCGAGAACACGAGAGCGGGAGCCCCGCAGCGAGGGGCTTCTGATGCCAGGAGGGGGGGGGGCGGCTGCCTTGCCCAGGTCAGCCCGGAGGGGGGCAGGGCACGGGCGGCGCTGCCCATGTTTTTGTGCCTCAGTTTCCCAGGGGGCAAGTGTGACCCTCAGGACAAGGATATCGTGGACACGGCCCTCCGGGAGACGAGGGAAGAGCTGGGCCTGCCCATCCAGGAGGAGAACGTGTGGGGCGTCATGAAGCCAGTGACCGACAACGTAAGCGCGGCTCCTCGGCTCGGCCGGGGACCATGGCCGCCCCGGGGCTGCCTGCCCAATCGGCCCGGGCAGAGGAGAGATGGGAAGGGGGGCGAGACTTCCTTGAGGCCTGGAGATGGGGCCCAGGCCAGAGCAGGAGTGACCCTGCCCCACGCAGCAAAGGAAGGCTGTCCTGGAACCCTGGCTGGCCCCACCGGATCTTTGGCCCTGGCCGGGGGCTTCGGAAGACCTGGATTCCAGTCCTGCCTCGGCGCCGTGTGACCCTGGGACAGTCCCTCATCGAGATCAGCCTCCCTTCCCTTTCCTGCTCCGAACTTGGCTCCCTCCTTGTTTTGCCCACAGAAGAACTCCGTCATTGTCCCCGTCCTTGCCCACGTGGGGCCCCTGGAGTCCCTGGACCTCACGCCTAACCCACAGGAGGTGAGTGAGCCCGAGCCTGGCTTTGCCCAGCGCGATTCAGCAGACCTCGATGCCAGCATGTGTCGTGGGGGGGCCCGGAGAGGGAAGCGCAGCTGCGAAGAGCTTGGAGCTCTCCCAGCGTGGAAGAACGTCCCCTGGGAGCGCGGAGTCGTCTCCTGCTAAAACAGTTTTGTTTTCCCCAGTTACGGGTGAAAACAATGAACATTTGTCTTTCCAAATTCTCTCCTCCCCCCTCGTCAAAGAAGGCGAGCAGTTCGATGCAGGTTAGACTTGTGCGGCCTGCAAACCATCTGCCTGTGGGAATTGGCTCAGAGTTCAAGTTCTGGTTCCGATGTCAGGACTATTGGTGCGGGGAAAGAGGAAGTCAGAAGGACTCCTTTGCCTGTTTTTCCCAAATAGTTTCTGTTGTATTGAAATTAATTGCCCATTCATTGTTGGCTGCCCAGCTAGGTGGCCCAGGGGCTAGAGCTGCAGGCCCGGAGTCAGGAAGACTCCACGTCCTGGGTTCAAATCTAGCCTCTCACATTTACTAGCTGTGCGATTCTGGGCAAGTCACTGAATGCCTCCATTGCTTCGCCGTGACCACTCTTCTGCCTTAGAACTGGTACTTCATAATATTCTAAGAGAGAAGGTTGGTTAAAGAGGAGCTGGAGAAGGAAATGGCCAACCACCCAGTCTCTCTGCCAAGAAAACTCCAAATGGGGTCACAGAGTCAGACAGGAAGGAAATGACTGAACAACTAAAAGTGTTCAAATTCATTTGTGAATCCACCTGTTTATTTGGGGTTGGGGGGGGGTATCACCCCACGGCATTCAGCTTGTGCTTGTATCCTCTGTCAGCGTATACACCCTCTAAGTGCCCTATTAGTAATGAAGTTTTGGAGGTATGAATATCGGCCTCTTTAGGAACGAAACATCTTCATCTTCTTGAATCCCATGTCGTTTCTGTTTCTGTTTCTGTTTCTATTTCTGTTTCCTTTTTATGCTTCCGTTGAGTCTTATATTTGAGAATTCTGTTCGGCGCTGCTCTTTTCATCAGGAATACTTGAAGGTTCTCTATTACATTAAATGTTTTCCCCCAGAAGGATCATACTCAAGATTTCCCAAGTAGGTGATTTTGGGTTGCAATCCTTGTTCCTTGCCACTCCCAGAGTGGCATATTCCAAGCCCTCTGATCCTTTAATGTAGAAAATGATAAATCTTAGGTTATTGTGACTGTGGTTCTATATTTGAATTCTTCCTGGCTATTTGTAGTATTTTCTCTTTGGTCTTGGAGCTCCAGAATTTGACAACAATATTCCTGGGAGTTTTCATTTAGGGCTCTCTTTTAGGAGGTGATCAGGAGATTGTTTCAAGTTTCCATTTTGCCCTCTGGTTCCAGGATATCAGGGTCGTTTTCCTTGATAATTTCTTGAAATGTGATCCCTAAACTCTTTCTTTGATCATGGTTTTCAAGTAGTTCAAAATTCTTCAAATATCTCTGATCTATTTTCCAAGTCAGTTGTTTTTCTGATGAGATAGTTCACATTTCCTTTTCTTTTTTCCTTCTTTTGATTTTCTTTTATTGATTCTTGATTTCTTGCAGAATCGTTGGCTTCCACTTGCAGGATTCTAATTTTTAAGCTTTTCCTTTCTTCAGAGTTTTTGTACTTCTTTTTCTATTCTGCGTTTTAAGAAATTTGTCTCTTCACTGGATTTTTGCAACTCTTTTACCATTTGACCTATTCTGTTTGTTAAAGTGTCGTTTCTTCAGTATTTTTGTGCCTTTTTTACCAAGCTATTAACTCACTTTGTTTTTTGGGGGTTTTTTGCCCATTTTCCCTCCACCTCTTACTTGATTTGTAAAATTCCTTTTGATCTCTTCCAGGACCTGAGACCAATTCCCATTTTTCTTTGAGGCTTCGCATGTAGCTGCTTTGATCTCATTGTCCACTTCTGATCTTTTCTGTCACTATAATAGCTTCTCTGATGAGGCTCTTTTTTAATGTTTGCTCGTTTCTCTGATGCTTTTAATGCGACTGGAGGGGCCTCTGGGAGAACTTGGGCCGTTCCCTGCCTTTGCCCCGCCGTCTCGGCCTCACCCTGCTAGGCGAGCCTAGAGAATTTCTCCGCTCAGGCGGCCTGGGTTAGCTCGTTCGCTCGGCGCTGTGGAACAGCCTCTGCATCTGCGCTCCAGGGACGGAGAGCTCACTACCCGCCAAGGCGGCCCGTTTCCAGCCTTTTCAGAACAACCGTAGAACGATCCGAACGCCCAGGCTGGGGGCCTGCCGGGCGTACCAGGCCGCTTTCCCTCCGCCGCCCCCTCAGGACCTTGTCCGGGCCTCGGGCGCTTAAGTGCTGACCGCCCCTCTCTCACCAGGTGGAGGACGTCTTCACGATGCCGCTAAGCCACCTGCTGCACCCGCGGAACCAGGGCTACACCCACTTCTGCCAGCGGGGCCGCTTCCGCTACACCCTGCCCGTCTTCCTGCACGGCCCCTACCGCATCTGGGGGCTCACGGCCGTCTTCACGGAGCTCGCCCTGGAGATGCTGGCGCCGGGGACGTACCGCCGCATCGCCCGCGTCTCGGGGCCCCCGAGCAGGGGCGAGGCCGCCGCCTAGAGGCCGCCGAGGGGCTGCCCGAGAAGGGCCTGAGCCCGCCGGGGCCGCCGAGGGGGATCCCCTCTGGGGCCAGCCTCGCTGCTGCTCCGTGTGCAGAGCACTGGGAAGGGCTCGGCCCCCCAGCCTCCTTCCTTCTGTGGGAGGCTTTTCTGGGGGTCTCCCGTCTCCCCACTGTCCAGGGGCTCCCCATTTCTGATTCCCTGCTTCATGCTTTTCTGAACCCCATTCGTTTGGGCTCACCCGTTCCTGGAAGGCTGGGCCTGGTTTTTGCCTTACTGTATCTCGCTGTGCGGCCGGCGTCTGATGCGAGCAAGCAGTTCATAGATGTTTGTGGATCGACTCCTCAACCTGGAAATAGTCGCCTTAGAATCAGCCTCCGTCTAGAGTCCACCATCTTGACGCCACCTCAGTCCGACTTAATAAAGGCTGACTTCCTGGACCCGAAAAGTTGTCTGGCTCGTTCCCCCGCAGAATGGGGACTCCCCGGGGGCGGGGGGGGGGCTCGTGTGTGCACTCTGCGTCCCCCATCCCTGCCTCAGAGCCACAGGGGCCCCTTCCGTGGCCTGGAGAGCCCCAACAGGCACACAGAGGATCCCAAGTGGAGACAAACTCTCGGGGTGAGCTTGAGCAGGGCCGGTCCCAGAGTCTCGGCGGGAGGGACAGCCGCCCGGCCCGCTTCCGGCTGCTCCCCTGGTTAGAAAGTCTTCTTCCCGCTAGGCTGGGGTCTGCCCCTGGTGCTTCCGTCCCCGGCTGCCTTCTCGGGTCAAGGAAAACGAGGCACGTTTCTCGTTCACCTCGTCGATGCTGACCCCCCCCCCCCCCCCGCGTTCTCCCAGGTCTCAGCTGGCCCTTGTAAGGCAGGGATTCCAGCCCCAGCCTTGGCTCAGACGCTTCTGTGTGCCCAGACGGGGGCCACATCCTAAGGGGGTGCCTAGGGCGAAGCCCATACTCTGGGGGGCTTCCCAGCAGGTGCACAGCCGTAACCTTCTGTTTGGAGACCTCAGAGTACGGGTCCATCCACAGGCTGTCAGAGCGCATTGTGAACAGTTCAGCTTCCCGCTGGGTCCACTCAGACCGCCTGGCTCTTCTCCAAACTACGGTCCCGCCAGACCTCCATGAACGTGTGGTTGATTTTTCTAAACCACGTACAAGACGATCTCCGTCTTTATTCCATGATGCCGTATTCAGTTTGGTCCACCTTTCTAGGCTCTTGAGAGCTTCTCGGATCCTGTTTCATTTGCAGACGTGGTAGCTATCCCTCCTTGCCTCCTGTCTTTATGTCCTCTGAACACCTGATAAGCGTGAATCTGATTAAAATGTTAACGAGACCACAAACAACAAAGAATAAACATGGAAAAACGAGAGACTGTGGAGTTCTGCTGACTACTGGATGGGGACAGAAAGAAATTCATATACTGCTAAGCTGTATAGAGTACCTTTCCATGACTAGGAGAACTTCCAAGATTCCGCCAAATGTAGAAAAGCAGGGATATTAAGCACACCCTTTACTGTAAACCTTAAAATTTCCCAGACCCTACTTTATAAGATTGGATTAAGACCATTCCCCATTTGGGCAGTGAACTCTACTTAAAGCAGGAATGTGAGAATTCTACTTTCCCTACTTGGGTCTGCCCTAGGGGAAGATAAAGTTGTAAACTCTTTTCTGAACAATGAAAAGTACTTAAACCCAGACTTTTCTTAAGCTAAGTACCTATAAAGGTCAAGCAACTTGTGAATTTACAAGGAACAAAGAACTGGAAAACTTACTCAGAGCTTTCCTGGTGTGAATTGCTCAAAAATCCACACCTTCTTAGGTGTGGACTAAGAATGGGCGGTCCTTTAGAAACATCTACAGTGATTGGTAGATGTAAGGACTTAGGGGAGGTGACAGAGGAAATTTTGCCCTTAAAATTAAGAGCTCAGAGAAGAGCTGGAGCTGATTCTGAGGGAGCTCATTTTGAGAAGACTCATTCAGGGATCTCGATTTCTGACTCTCATTCTGGAGGAGAGCTCCTTGAGGAGCTCCTCTGAGGGGCTCTGTCCCTCTGGGGTAGGAGCTCTGGAGGCTCTTGAGAGAGGCCCTTTGAAGCAATCTCTGGCTGGAAGACTCTTTGAGGAAGGACGCTGGCCTGGTGTCACTAGTATCCTTGTTTAGTCAGACCTTGTGGTGAGTGTTAAAAAACTGACTGATTTCTCTTTTAAGGCTCAGGTCTAGGCCATATTGGTTTGAGGCCCTTCATACTTATTCCTTTCTTACTCTCTCTTTCTTTGATTACTCATTATATTGTTAATTAAAATCTCTATAAAACCCAGTTGACTTGGGTATTTGAATAATTGGGAATATTTCCCTGGCGACCACCTTATATTTGATTTTAAAACCCAAGACACTGTAGTGAAACCTATTTCTGCGGTCAAATTTACTCACCCTCTCTTATATCTATCACAATTTATATCTTCCACTATTTTAATCACTACAGTTTAAGACCTCAACCATTTTAAATCTCACAGTTTATGGCTCCCACTCTTTTATCTACAACAATTTAAGCCCCACAACTAATTTAAATATTACATTACTGACCACATTTTGTCACGTTTTGCAGAAATCCAGTTCTACCAGGTCTATTTTCCTGATTTCCCACTTTGTGTAACCATCCTGGACCAAAAGGAAATAAGATCAGTCTGACATGACCTTTTCTTGTGTTAGGTCCTGGGGATCACTGTTTCTTTCGGAACGTTCAGAAGACAACCCTTTAATAATAAATATATCTAAGGGCAGCTGGGTGGCTCAATGGATTGAGAACCAGGCCTAGAGATGGAAGGTCCTGGGTTCAAGTGGTTTCAGACACTTTCCTTAACTTCCATTGTCTAGCCCTTAACACTCTTCCACTTTGGAACCAATACATAGTATTTCTTCTAAGGTGGAAGATAAGAGTTTGTTTATTTAAAATCCATAGTAATAAATGCATCCTAGGATGCCAGGATACAAAGTCAAGTGCAACAACAGTTTGAACACTTTGTTGCCTTTTGCCTTTTTTGAACACTGGATTATCTGACAGCCCTTCTCTTGTTCCGCAACGCTTGTTCTCCAGGGCCTTTCAAAGCCACTGACATTGGGTGGCTTCCCAGTAACCTTTTTTTTTCCCAGTAGATGCAGAGCCCCCAAATCCTAAATGCCATTTTCCTCTTGACATGTTAAATTGCCATTTTTCTTCTCTCCTTCTCTGACTAAAGGTTTTTCCATTTTGTCATGAAAATAGAAGCCAAACAGGGTGGAATCCTGCCTTCTCTCCATCATTTAGTATTTCCTTTCCCCCCTCCGCAGCGATTCTCTTCTCTCTGATCCCTGAGGTAGCTAAATGGCATATTTCTCACCAGCTTTCCCACGTCCTGACTGTTCTTACAGGATCAGGCCCCTCTGGTCCTCCATTTCCCACTTGTGCCACTTGCTTTTGAGCTCTCTCCCCATCTTGGCCAACCTCCTATGGGTGAGCCCAAGTTGGTCAATGTCTTTCCTAATTGGTGCATGTCCCAGAAATGTTCTGATGAGAGCAAAGGCCAGTGGGAGAATCACTTTTGTCCTGATGGAGGCTATTTCTCAAATGGTTTCTTCCAGTCACTCTGGTCCCATCCCAGAATCCTCAGCACTTCCTTCTCCTTCATCGCCCACATCCAAGTGACTGCTAAATCCCATCGACTCTTCCTCCATCTCTCACATCTTCTCCCTTCTCTCCCCCTAAGCTCTCATCCCCTCACCCAGAAGGCCGTAATAGCCTCCTACCTGTTCTGCTTCTTCCTCCCTTCTCTGATCCACCCTCCCCTAACTGCCAACTGGGTATTCCTAAAGCCTGGTCTGGTCATGGCACTCCGCTGCCCAAGAGGCTTCACTGGTTCCCTCTGCCTCCAGGATAAAACGTGGCCCACCCAGCTCCGGCACGGAGGACCCAGCCTGCTCCAAGCTGCCCTTCTAGAAAGATTCCGTTCTCATGGGCCTGCTCTTCAGTCACGCTGCCTCCGAGAGGGGGGCACTGAGGCACAGAAGGGCTCACTGAGTGTCCCAGGCTGCAGGGATTTCAATCCAGAAAGGCTTTGCTGCTCTCTAAACCTTCATCTGACAGAAGCCAACATGGAGATGAGCTGAACTGAAACCCTTCTGGTGAAATCCACAGCAGCTCCTGGGAACAATGAGACCCCAACTGCCCTGGGAGAGGAGAGTGGGACCCTCGGAAGGGGCAAGAAGTGAACATGGGGAGGGACGTCTGGATGGGGCAATCGGGGAGCTGGGCATGAGCACCCCCATGACAGTGGCCAGCCCTGCCCTTCCCATTGTGAGGCGAGTGCTAAGCCCTGCAGCTGGGAGCTGGCAGTGATGTGGCCCTCTCCCCTTCTCTCCTCCTCTCCTCCTTCCCAGGGAGTACCCATTCCAAAGCTTACCATCCCCACCTTCTTTTAAACCCTTACTTACTGTGTGTCTTAGTATCAATTCTAAGCCAGGAGAGCAGTAAGGGCAAGGCAATGGGGGTTAAATGACTTGTCCAGGGTCATACAGCTCTGAAGTTTCTGAGGCCAGTTTTGAACCCAGGATCTTCCAACTACAGGCCTGGCATTTTATCCACTGTGCTGCCTGGCTGCCCTCTCTTACCTCCATTCTTTGAAGTATGCTTAAACTTCTGTTTAATCAGCTTGAATTCCAAATCAACCCAAGCAACAACTAACTTGTGTGAACTGCCCACAATAGAGAAATAAATGGACAATAGACACAAACTGTCTCTCTCTTCGGTGTCAGGGTTCCATTCCAGCTGGGGGCTCCAGAGCTGAGTGAAAGAGAAGCTTATTGGTTTTATTTGCCATCATTTCCCAAAGCAGGAGAAACAGGACATTGGACTTCTCCCCTGACAAAAGTCTAAGCCACAGATGAGGAGATTGAGGGGGCAGTAAAGGAGCAGGAGCTGCTTCCCTCAAGGGCTGTGAGCAGGCTGGGTTTGTACTCTCCCCCTGTGCTCTCCTAAGCGGGTTCAAAGGGGCCCATGTGCTCTAAAATGGCAGCTTCCTGGAGTGTCAGAGGCAGGACTTAAACTCAGCTACTCCTGATTTTCAGACCAGCCTCCTACCAGAGACTTGTAAAGGTTAAATTTAGTGGTTGGACTTAAATTATATGAAATAACGTGATCCCTGAAATTATCATATCTCAAGTCAGAAGTTTATTTACCAAAATGGAGGGGAAACAATAAAGTAGAGAAATGTGAGAGAGGTTAGGGAAAATACCTATATTAACCCTCAGTCAGGAGGGCCCGTAGTGAGTAACCATGTGGCATTCTCCAAGGTGGAAGCTAGTCTCTCCAGAAACTAGGAAAAGAGTCAGCCCTTTTCACTAACCCAATGAAGTAGTAGTCCAGGAGTCAAAGTCTAAATTAAAGCTGAGCTCCAAGCCCACGATCCAAGCTGCAGTCTCCAACTAAGCTCCCTTGGAGACTCTTCCCCAGTCAGAAGACTATCTCCAGAAGGCAATCTCTTCAGACTATCTTCTTTAAGATGATCTCCCCAGACGAAGTTCAGGGCTTGCTTTTATTATGACTTCTTATCTCCTCCCCTCTTCACAGGGGCCAATCACAGCTTCCAATGAGTCTAGCACTGCCCAGGAGGCAGTGTTCATGGAAACCAGTTTGCAACTTCTGGAGAGGCAAATACTCATCAAAAGGGTTCACAGTTTCTGAGGGTGTGAACTCTTAAAAGAATTCACAGGTTTCTGGCTGTTTGAGTTAGAAAAAAGGGTGGAGCTCTCCCAGTGTCTTGCTGGCTTCTCACATAGCACTAAGTAGGGTGTGAATTCACTGAGTGGTTTTCAAGCTCCTCCACCTAGTTCAGCCTTGAGTTGCTTCAATCAAAAGGTAGACAAAGGAGAGTTAATCCTATCTTCACAATCTAGTGAGGTACTTAAGTTAGTGTTAACCAAAGTTTTAACTCCAACTAGGTAAAGAGAATAAAGGATTTCCTTTTTCACAACTGTAAACTCAGAATAGACAAAGAGAACCAAGAGTTTCCTTTCACAGGTTCTTAACTTTTTGTGTGCTGTGGGCTCCTGTGGAAGTCCAGTGAAGCCTGTGGACCCCATCATAGAATCATGTTTTACATGTATAAAATAAAACATAAGATACAAAGGCAACCAATTATACTGAAACACAGTTCTTAAAATATTTTAAAAACAAGTTCAAAGGGGCAGCTGAGTGGCTCATTGGATGGAGAGTCAGGCATAGAGATGGGAGGTCCTGAGTTCCAATCCTGCCTCAGACACTTCCTAGCTGGGTGACCCTGGGCAGGTCACTTAATCCCCATTGCCTAGTCCTTACAGCACTTCTACCTTGGAATCAATAGTTATTATTGATTCTAAGATGGAAGGTGAGGTTTAAAAAAAAAAAGTTTACTGACCCCACTATCCGTCTACTTCTTGCAACACATATACAGATAAATTAATACAAATTTGAAAAGAGAGACAAAATAGGTGGGGCTCAGGGAAGCCTTTATAAAAGAGGTAATGCCCACAGTCCATGGTGCCCTGCCCCACAAGGGGCTCCCTCTTTGGGTTTATTTAGTCCTGCATTCACCCAGGGGTGGGGAGCACCTGATCCCAGTGAAGAGTCAGGCTTCTCTCTCTCTGTCTCTCAATCACAGCCCCCATCCCCTCTGTAGTAAACTTTTAGGGAAAGCTCTAAAACAAAGAATAGTTGTGGCTCACTTCTCAGGTCTCCCACAAATGTGGGTCACAGAGCCCCCTCTAGAAGAGATACTTGATGTATACAACATAGGTATGAAGTCTAAAGTAGCATGCCCCCTAAAGTCTAATTTCTTGCAGTCCAGAAAAAGTTCCAGGTGCAAAGGACTTGCAGGAACAAAGAAAGAGGAACAGGAGACAGCTCCAGTGGCCTGGCCAGCCTGCTCCTCTCTCCACAGCTCCCCCCCCCCCTTCAGCTCAGGTCCAGCCTCCTCCCTGAGCACTCTCAGCTCTCCCACATTCTCAGGGCTCTCCCTCCTCCTGGTCCTGACTACAGGTTACATGGGGTGGAGTGAGCTGAGGGCTGGGCCTGATCTGTTCCTGTTTCCATCCTCTAGAGCAGGGCAGTGCATCCTGGCCCTGGGCTGGCCACATGGGAAGTACAAAGACCAAAGCCTACCCTCAGGGTGCTGATAGGCTGGAGGGGGAGAAAACCCAAAGACAGATAACTAGAATACTGGATATTCATGAGAAATGCCTTCAGTCAGGACATGCAAAGAGCTTGGGGAGGTCAGAAGGAGAAGGTCTACATCAACCTGGAGGAGAGGGCGAGATTTGAATAGAGAGCTGACTTGGGTCCAGGAAGGACAAATCAATATTAAATGGATGAATGAGCAAATGGATGAGCTGTCTTGGGGAAGGCTCTTTGTGAAGTCTTTGAGGAGACATGATATAGGGGGATAAACACTAGATTTGAAGTCAGCAGACCTGTGAGACCTTGGGCCTCAGTTTCCCCATCTATCACATGAGGAGGTTGGACTAGATAGCCTTTGAGGTCCTGTCTAGCTCTAGAGTAATGAGCTTACTATGGTCCTGAGATTCTATATAAATATGAGGAAGGAAGGAAGGAAGGAAGGAAGGAAGGAAGGAAGGAAGGAAGGAAGGAAGGAAGGAAGGAAGGAAGGAAGGAGGAAAAGAGGAAAGGAAGGAGGAAAAGAGGAAAGGAAGGAAAGAAGGAAGGGAGGAAGGGAGGAGGAAGGAGGGAGGAAGGGAGGGAAGGAAGGAAGGAAGGAAGGAAGGAAGGAAGGAAGGAAGGAAGGAAGGAAGGAAGGAGGAAAAGAGGAAAGGAAGGAGGAAAAGAGGAAAGGAAGGAAAGAAGGAAGGGAGGAAGGGAGGAGGAAGGAGGGAGGAAGGGAGGGAAGGAAGGAAGGAAGGAAGGAAGGAAGGAAGGAAGGAAGGAAGGAAGGAAGGAAGGAAGGAAGGAAGGAAGGAAGGAAGGAAGGAAGGAAGGAAGGAAGGAAGGAAGAATAAGGGAGAGAGTGAATCCGGCAGATTCCCGGAGGGGGCCGGGTCTGGGGGCGCAGTAGATGCTGGGAGGGCGGGGAAAGGCCTCAGAAAAAAGCGGTCCGGGCCAGGAGTGGGCGAAGCCTTCCAGCCAAGGGCATTCCTGGTCCAGGACCCGGGCGATGGGCTGTGGGTCACCGACTAGGGGCCAGGCAGCTGTGGAGCAGGGCGGGGCGGAAGTCTCCCCCGGCTGCCTCCTCCATCCCAGCCCTGGCTCTTCCCTCCTCCCGCCCTCTCCGTTTCTCACCCCTGGAGGCTGGCTGCGCGAATAAATGACTTTTTAAAAATAGCTCCATTTCACAGGCCATCGAGGCAGAGGCCCGTTGGGGGAGGGAAGATCGCAGATCACCCAGGAGTGGGGGCTCAAAGCGGAGGGAACTGAGAGGAGGGGGCGGGGAGAGGGCGGGGCCTGAGAGCCCTGAGGACGGGACAGCTTCTGACCCGTTCTTCAGACTTGGGGGTCATGAGTGAGGGGCCCCGCGTCCCAGCCTGCTTGGGTGACGGGACCCCTGGGTGTCGAGGAGGGGAGGGACAGCGGGGCTCTGGCACCTGCCTTGGCCGGCCCGGGGCGTCCCGTGAGGCTTGCGCCTTTCTCCCTGAGTGCCCGAGTCCGGCTGTCCGGCTAGGTGTGTGTCCGTGTCTAAGGGACTCTGGGTGCCGTCCGCAGGGCTTGGCCACTTCTTCAGTGGGTGAGGTGGGAGGAGGGGCGGCCCCCACCCGGAGGGCCCCAGGGTGTCGTGCGCGTCAGGCGCTGTGGCCGGTGTGAGCGGCTGCTCGATGGGGAGGGCGGGGAGGAGCCCGGACTAGAGCCTCAGCGTGTGCGTGTCCGTGTGTGTCCCCCGTGGCGCTGTGCTGGAGGACACGGGCGGTCACAGGCGCTGCTGTCCATGCTGGAGCCCGGGTAGGAGCCAGACACGCAGCGGCGGCAGCGACAGAGGCAGCCGCCGGGTCGGTCCCGTCCCGGGTGTGTCCGTCGGTCCGAGGCCAGGTGAGTCCTTGCCCCCGGCAGCCCCGGACCCAGAGGAGCGCGCAGCCCCGCGATGCCCCCTGCCCTCCCCCGACCCTGCATCTCCCTCAGATCCCCCAAACTAGGGCCCAGCCTCCAACCCTCTCCCGCCCCCCAGCCGCTGCCCAGGACGGACGGGCCAACAAGCCCTCCCCTGAGACCCGTTGGGGGAGGGAAGATCCCAGATCACCCAGGAGTGGGGGCTCTGCAGCCCCAGAGACTCCCCAGCGAGGAGGCTCCTCCTCAACCAGGTCACACCCCCCAGACCTCCACCCATAAGCCCCTTCAGACAGCAGCCCCAGACCTTCCCTAGGTTCTGGTCCTCCCCCGACCGAAGGGGAGCTCACGCCCTGCCTCACCCCCGGGCTGATCGGACACGCAGAAACCACGCGGGCCCTCTACGGCCAGCACCTGTGGCCCTGAAGGGGCGCTGCGGTGCCAGCACAGATTCTTCCCAGCACCCTGACCCTCCCTCCGAACGCACCCTTCTCCCTAGTCCAGCCTCCCTGCCTTTGACCGCTCTCCTCTACCGGGCCCCCCTCACACTCTCCCTCCCCGGGTCCCGCTGGCTCTCCTCGGTTCAGGCCCCTCCCTCACGCCGCGCCTTGTGGGCTTCCCACCGTTAGCCTCTCTCCTCCGCCTGCGCCCTCCAGGTGGCCCCTCGGCCCCACGATCATGGCGGGCGCCCGTGGGGAGAAGGTCACCATGCAGGAGCATATGGCCATCAACGTGAGCCCCGGCCCCATCCGCCCCATCCGCCAGATCTCCGACTACTTCCCGCACTTCTACCCCTTTGCTCCCGCCCTGCTCCGGCCCCGGCCAGCCCCCAGCGGGCCGGGCCCCGAGAGAGCTCTGGGCAGCCCCGCGGAGGATGCTGGGACCCCAGCGGCGGCGAAGCCTGGAGGCTCTCAGGGCCCCCCGTGCCTGGCGCAGGAGCAAGACGGAGACTCAGACGAGAGCAGTGAGTGGCGAGGCGGGGGAGGGGGAGGGAGAGGGTGGAGGAGCCCCAGATCTGCCCCCTGGCAGGAAGCTCCCACCTCAGCGGGGGCCCGTCCGCTGCCGCCTCCGGTGGGCCCCGCCCGGGGAAAAAACAAACGTGTCGCTACCACCTGTGCGGGAGCGCAGCGACAGACGGCGGGACACACAGACACAGACACGGACACGGACACGGACACACACACACACACACACACACACACACACACCTGCTCCCAGCTGGAGCTACGTCAGGGCTGCCAAAGAGACAGAACGAAGGTGACCCTTCCTGACGTCCTCCATCCTTTGGGGAAGGGGCCCCGGCTAGCGACGGGCACGTGGATGGGCGGAGCTGCACCGGAGGAGGATGCCGGGGTCTCCTGCCCCACCCCTGCTGCCCTTCCCCTAAGAACCCTCTATGAGCCCCCCCCCCCCCCATCCCAGCTCCATCCGAGGCCTCCCGCAGCCCCTGGTCAGTGAGTCAGTCGATAAACATTTGTTCAAGGACCTACTGTGTGCCTAGAGATACCCAGAAAGGCAAAAGCCAGCCCCCGGCCTTGCAGACCAAACTGAGACCACCCACGGGCTGCCCAGGGTTCACGGAAGGTCTAGGACAAGGGGAGAAGAGAAAGGCTTCCTGGAGAAGGCGGGCCCTCACCCGCTGCCCCCTCTCCCTCCCCAGCCGCCCTGGGCTCCCTAGAATTCACACTCCTCTTGGACACACAGAACTGCGTCCTGCACTGCGCGATCCACCGGGCCAAGGTGAGAGGCTGCCGCGCCACCCCCTCATCCCCCACAATCCACAGCGTTCCGGGCCCCTCTCGGAACCCTCATCCTTCGTCTCTGGCCTCCAGGGTCTGAAGCCCCTGGACTCGGGCTCCAGGGACACCTTCGTGAAGGCCAATCTGCTGCCGGGAACCAGCAAGGTAAAGGAGAGGGGACGGCTGGGGGACGGCTGGGAGCTGGGCAAGGGAGGAGCTGGAGGGCAGCCGAGGACCCCCAGGATCCCCTTCAAGCTGGAGCGGAGGAGCTAAGGAAGAGAGCTGTCCAAGGTGACTGACGCAGGAAAGTGAAGGTCCCAGGCCTTCTGAGAATGAGCTGAGGGAAAGAGGGCGTGTGTGCACAGTAGGGGCTTCTGCATAGTGGGAGTCTGCACACAGTAGGGGCTTGTACACAGTGGGAGCTTGTGCCAGTGGGAGTCTGCACACAGTAGGGGCTTCTGCATAGTGGTAGTCTGCACACAGTAAGGGCTTGTACACAGTGGGAGCTTGTGCACAGTAGGGGCTAATGCATAGTGAGAATCTGTGCACAGTAGGAGCTTGTGCATAGTGGGAGTCTGCACACAGTAGGGGCTTCTACATAGTGGGGGCTTGTGCATAGTGGGAGCTTGGTGAGTAGAAAGCCTGGCATGAGAGGAGCTGGACTTGGTCAGAGCTGCCCTGTCTCATCCACCAGCCTACCTCTGCCCTTAGGGAACTCATAAAATCTTAGGGAGAAAAGGCTGATAGACTTCTGAACAGTTGAGGTCCCATCTAAGAGAAATGCCATTGCCATCTGCCATGAGAGGACTGTTTTAGGCTGCAATTGCCTGAGGTCAGAGAAGTTGGAGATCTTTGTGGGCTGCAGGGATCAGAGAAGGCTTCCTGAAGGAGGTGGAATTTGAGCTGGACTTTGAAGGAGAAGCAGGATTTTATTGAGGAGGGGAAGGGTGCTCCATGGGGCAGCCACAGCAAAAACAAAGGCCTGTGAGCAGGCTGAAGGCATAGATGTGGGGAGATGAGGCCGATGAGGTATAGGAGGCCAGTGGCAGCTCAGGTCAGGTTGGAGGGGTAGGTTGGGACCTAGAATACAAGAAGATTGGTAAGGTCCTCAGGCAATGGTGTCACATAACAGTAATAATAATTTCACATTTAAATAGTACTTCCTGAGAGCAGGGCCTAGAGATGGGAAGTCCTAGGTTCAAATCTGGCACTTTCTAGCAGGGTGACCCTGGGCAAGTCACTTGACCCCATTGCCAAGCCCTTCCCACTCTTCTGCCTTGGAAACAATACTTAGTATTGATTCTATGACAGAAGATACAGGTTTAAAAAAAAGAAAAATAAATAAATCGAATTTCCAAATTTTAAAAGTATTTCGTAGGTGGAAGTGAGTGTTATTATCCCCATTTTACAGATGAGCAAACTGAGGCGTTGAGAGGTTACACTCAAGGTCTGACAGGTAGTGAGTGGCTAAGGCAGGACAGGGTCCAGGTGCACTTCCTGCTAGGCCAGTGTCTTAGGAAGATTGTCCTCAGAGTGGGCAGGATGGCAGAGATAAGGAAGAGCAGGTATTGGGAGCCACTCTGATGGTCCAGAAAGGGAGGGCGCCATTGATGGGGGCCTCACTAGGCTGCTTGCATTGTGGTCCTGGTCCTGAGCTGGGAGTGGGAGCATCATGGAGGAGGGACGAGATCCCAGAGGGAGGAACAGCAGGACACTGATTGGGGCAGAGACCCGCCCTGCTGGGGGGCAGGAAATGGGGGGGGGGCTGCTCTCAGCCCCAGAATGGGCGCACCCAATAGGCACAGGGCGAGGTCCTTCACTGGCCGAGGCCTCCCAGGTGCCAGCGATGCGCTCCGGCCCATCTCTACCACCGCTCTGCATCCTGCCCCCTCAGGCAAGTCAGCTGCGCACCCGAACTGTGCGGGGCAGCCGGGGGCCCCGCTGGGAGGAGACCCTGACCTACCATGGCTTCACCTGCCAGGATGCTGGACGCAAGACGCTGCGGTGAGCCCCCTTCCTAGACAACACCCCGAGGTCTCCTGCCCTGCCAGCCCTCGTTCTGATCAACACGCATCAAGGACCTGCCTCTGCGGGCAGCCCGGTGCCAGCTGGGGGCTCCGTAGTGCCCAGAGGGGAGGAGAGGGCAGACCCAGCCCACCCCTTCCGCTCCTGCTCTGGCCCTCCTTGGTGCCAGGGAGCCCTCAGGCCGGCCCTCCCTTCTTTCCTTCGTAAACCCTTCCCTTAGAGTCAACCCTGTGTGTGGTTCAAGGGAGAAGAGCCGACAGGGCTAGGCCATGGGGGCTAAGTGACTGGCCCAGGGTCACCCAGCTAGGAAGGGTTTGAGGCCACGGTGGAACCCAGGACCTCCCGTCTCTCCCCACTGGGCCGCCCAGCTCTTTCTTTCAGTCTGCTTGAGTGGCCCCTCGGTGGTGCGCCCTCTCCTGGCACTTGGTGGGCGATTTAGCTGCAACACCTCCACGCCAACCGAGGATGGGGCCCGAGCCTGGCCAACAGCGGGCCATGGGGCAGTCCGTGGGCTCCGGCAGTGCCTACCCCAAGTCCAGAGGAGGGAGAGGCCCCCCGGGGTGCCCAGTCGCTCCTCCTGAACCTCAGCCCTGACGCACCAGCTCTCGTGACTGCCCCATTGGCTGCTGGCGTGGTGGTGCTTGGGACTGCCAGGGGAGCGGGGATGCCCCAGGGGCCCAAGAAAGGCCTTTGGAAGCAGTGGCCGGGGGTGGGGGGCTCCTGCTCCCCCCCTGGGGCTTTGGTCAGCCTTGGAGGGCCGATGAGACGCAGGAGAGGCCGCTCTCGACAACAGAAGGGATCTGGGGAGGTAGAGGCAAGCCCTCCCGGGTACCCGCCAAGAGGGCACTGTGGAGTGGCCGGGGTGGGGCAGGGGGGGCCAGGGGGCTCTCCCAAAGCCCAGTTGCTGGCGGGAGGGGTTCAGGGCTCTCCTCCAGGCTGCCAGGATTCTCCGAGGGTCCCGGCCGCTTCTGGAGCTCTTCCAGTGTGTAGAACAATCAGAACTTCCCATTGGTTAAACTGGGAAGCGGCCAGGTGGCCAGCCCGGGGGCAGCTTCCCCAGCAGCCGTCTCTGCCGGCCACAAGTCAGCTAGGGAGGCCCCGAAGCTCTTCTAGGCCCGAGTCAGGGGAGGGCCGCAGCGGGAGGAAGGGCTCAGTGCGCCGGGAGAGGGGCGGGAGCCCGGGCAGTGACGGGCCCTGGGATCGGGGGCCAGGCTCTGCGTGTGTGAGGAGTCCAGGCTGCGGAGGCGGGCAGAGCCCCTGGGGGAGCTGCGGGTGGCCCTGAAGAAGCTGGTGCCCGGCCTGCCCCGGAGCTTCGACATCTGCCTGGAGAAGAGGCGCCTGGTGAGACGCGGGCACCAGCGCCGAGCAGGGGAGGCGGGGCCTGGGGGCGCCCCGGCCTGACCCTTCGCCCTCTGGGTTTTCAGACCAAGAGGCCCAGCAGCCTGGACACTGCCCGGGGCATGTCCCTGTACGAGGAGGTAGGCCCACGGCGTCCCCGGCGGCTCCCGGCTGGCACACCGGGGGCTCCTTCCATTTGGGGAGAAGCTCCGGGGCCCGATGCCAATGTCCGAGGGGGGCAGGGAGGGAGGAGCGCACAGGGGAAGCTGGGGCCCAGGCCCACCCTGCACCCCCTCCCACAGCCCAGGCCAGCCGTGAGCCGGGTCTGCACTTGGAGCCGGGACGGCGTCCCACCACCTAGCCGAGGACGCTCTCCACCCCTGCCATGCCTGCCTTCCCTCCGCTCCTCGCAGGCTCAGCTTAAGGGACGGAGCCCTGAGCAAAGTGAGGCAGAGGAGGAAGGGGCCGGCCCTGCCCTGCCCCCTCGTGGCCAGACCCCTGTAGGGCACCAGCAGCCCCATGAGGCCGAGCCAGGCCAGTGACCACCGCCTGGCATCTGCCCCGCAGGGCGAGGTGGAGGCGGCCGGAGAGGAGCGAGGCCGGATCCTGCTGTCCCTGTGCTACAGCTCTCAGCGGGGAGGCCTGCTGGTCGGGGTCTTACGCTGCGCCCACCTGGCCCCCATGGACGCCAACGGCTACTCAGACCCTTTCGTGCGCATGTGAGTGAGTTGGGAGCGGGGTCACCAGAATGCACCCCCCAAAACTCCCCCGAAGGCCAGGGCCCCTTCCCTAGGCAGGGCATGGCCCCGGCACCGCATCAGAGGGCACAGGCCCCCCCCATTCTCACCCCTCCCCCAACCCTTCTGCCCTCAGTTTCCTCCGCCCAAATGTGGGCAAGAAGTCCAAATACAAGACGACTGTCCGGAAGAAGACCCTGAACCCCGAGTTCAATGAGGTGAGTTGGGGGCCGGGGCCCCTCTCTAACGGGGTGTCCCTGGGGCCCACGAGTGACAGGGCCGCGTCTGCAGGAGTTCTTCTACGCGGGGCAGAGGGAGGAGCTCGCCCAGAAGACCCTGCTGGTGTCCGTGTGGGACTACGACCTGGGCACGGCCGACGACTTCATCGGTGAGGGCCCGGGGCGGGGGCAGGGGCGGGGGCGGGGCCGGGGGGGCCCGGCTGAGCGGGGCCCACACTCCCACCAGGCGGGGTACAGCTGAGCATCAACTCCACCGGGGAGAAGCTTCGGCACTGGAGCGAGTGTCTGGCCCGCAGTGACCGGCGCCTGGAGCTGTGGCACCCGCTGGACGGAGCCCCCCCCCAGCTCGGAGACTAGCCGACCTCACGGCCTCCCCTCTGGGGGCGCAGCGGGGGGGGGGGGTCCTTGGGGGCTGGGCAGGACGCAGCAGGGCCAGTCCTGGCTTTCTCCTCCTGTCTCTCCCCTTCCCCAATAAACACTGGTTCAGAGCAGGCGCTGCGTGTGGGGCCGTTTCTGCAGGGCAGTAAGCAGAGTCGGGAGAATAGAAACTGGGCAGCCGCCCGAGGGCAGCGCCGGCTTTATTCACTCAGAGCAACGCGGGGAGGGGGCGGGGGAGGGGGCTCCGGCCTAGGCAGCCTGGCGGGCCGAGTGCTGCCCAGCGAAACGGTGCATCCGATCCTCGAGCTCCGGGCGGAAGTGGCGGATCAGGCCCTGCTCCAGGGGACGGGAGGAGCTCAGGGGCAGAGCCCACCCCGAGGCCCCAACGCTGCTCATACCCAGGCCCCAGCCCGTGCGCCCCTGCTGGCCCAGGCATCCCGTGTGCCCCCCCCCCGCCGGCCCAGGCCCCCTCCCTCGTCCCTGTGGGCCGGGTACCTGCACAGGCCAGGCGGCCCCGTCGCCCAGGGCGCAGATGGTGTGACCCTCGATCTGTTTGCTGATCTCCCAGAGGGCGTCGATCTCGGACACGCGGGCATCGCCCTTGACGAATCGCCACATCACTTTGTTCATCCAGTCCACACCTGCCGGGAGAGGCGTCCTGACAGCCTCCCCCCGAGCCCAGGCAGAGCCCGCCCAGCCCCCCCCCCCGGACCCACCCCCCCCCCGCCCAGGCCCCCCCCCGGCCCGCCCCCCCGCACTCACCCTCCCGACAAGGCGTGCACTGGCCGCAGCTCTCGTGTTTGTAGAACTCGATGAGGCGGGCGATGGCTTTCACGATGTCCGTCTGGAGGGGGCAGGAGGAGTCGCTGAGGGGGGGCGGGGTGCGGGGGGGGGACTAGGGGGACCCCGCGGGGCGGGGCAGGGGCGTCCTTACCGATCGGTCCATGACGATGACGGCGGCCGTGCCGAGCCCCGTCTGGGCCTGGATCAGGCCGTCAAAGTCCATGAGGACCGTCTCGCACACCGACTTGGGGATCAGAGGAGTGGACGAGCCGCCGGGGATCACGGCCAGGAGGTTGTCCCAGCCGCCGGTCACGCCCCCTGCGGGCCACAGTGCCGTTAACTCGGGGCGCCCCCCCCCGCGCCCCCCCCCCCCCCCGGCCAGGCGGCTCTCACCCGCGTGCTTCTCGATGAGCTCCTTGAGGGGCACCGACATCTCCTCCTCCACGGTGCACGGGTGGTTCACGTGGCCCGAGATGTTGAAGAGCTTCGTGCCCGAGTTCCGCTCCCGGCCAAAGCTGGCGAACCACGACCCGCCCCGGCGACAGATGGTGGGCGACACGGCCACCGTCTCCACGTTGGCCACCGTGGTGGGGCAGCCAAAGACGCCTGCCGGACGGGGAGAGGGGGCTGGGCAGTCGGCCTCCCCCCTCGCCCCCGGGGCCAGGAGAGGCCCTCCTTGGAGGGACAAGAACTGCCCCCTCCAACGTACAGTGAGGGCCCTGCAGCCTGGAAGGGCCCCCCAGGAGGGGGATCCCCAGCCATTCTCCCCCCGCCCCCTGAGCCAGCAGCACCCCAACTAAGGGCCACCCTGACCCCAGAGACCACCCAACAGGCCCTCATGGCTCTGGGCAGAGGGGAGGCCTGCCACGGACCCACGTCGGCGGGGAATGGCGGCTTGAGGCGCGGCTTGCCCTGCTTGCCCTCGATGGACTCGATGAGCGCCGTCTCCTCTCCGCAGATGTAGGCCCCGGCCCCCCGCACCACAAACACGTCGAAGTCATAGTCGGAGCCGCAGGCGTTCCTGCCGATGAGCCCGGCCTCGTAGGCCTCCCTGATGGCCACCTAGAGGAAGGGGCCGGAGGAGAGGCAGTGAGGAAGGGGAGGCTGGGGCAGAGGCTGCCCGGGCGCCCCGCCGGCCCTGGGCGCAGTCCCACTCGCCTGCAGGTTGGAGGCCTCGTTGTAGAACTCTCCCCGGATGTAGATGTAGGCAGCGCGGGCGCCCATGGCGCGGCCCCCGATGAGGCAGCCCTCCACCAGCTTGTGGGGGTCGTGCCTCATGATCTCCCGGTCCTTGCAGGTCCCCGGCTCGCCCTCGTCCGCGTTCACCACCAGGTACTTGGGCCTGGGGAAGCAGGGGCTCCATCAGCCCGGCCCTTTCCTCTCCCCCGGCACCCCATCCCGGCTCAGGAAGGAGCCCGCAGACGCCAGGCAGAAGCTGCCATAGGGAGGCAGGGAGGGCACGTGCCCACACAAGGGCACAATCTCCACCTCGCCACGCACTGGCATAGACGAAGCGCCTCGGAAGCGCCGGGAGGGAGGGCTGCGCCCATGCTACAGAAGAGCGAGCCGAGCCCCCCCAGCACCCCGACTCCCTGCCCGCTCCCCACCTGCCATCTGAGGGTTTGTTCATGAAGCTCCACTTCAGGCCTGTCGGGAAGCCGGCCCCGCCGCGGCCCCGCAGGCCCGACGTCTTGATCTCGTTGAGGATCCAGTCAGGCCCCTTCAGCAAGATCTCCTTCGTCTTATACCAGTCGCCCCGGCTCTGGGCCCCTTTCAGCCTGGGGGGTGGGAGAAAAGGGACAGATGAGGGGGAGGGAGGCTCCCCACCGGGCCATCCCCCTGGCAGGGCACAAGGACGCTCGAGTACCTCCATTCGTGGCGGCCGTAGAGGTTGGTGAAGATGCGGTCCTCATCCTTTAGGGACCCAAACGTCACTTTCTTGGGGCTCGCCTGTGGATAAGAGGGGCTCAGGAGGGCCGGAAGCCAGGGCTTCTCCCCCTCCTCTTGATCCCAGCACCCACAGTGTCCCTCTGGGCCCCAGAGCGGCTCAGGTTCTAGGGAGAGAAGGGGGGGCGAGCTCTGAAGAAGGCAGGAACAGCCACCAGGTACTGTGGAGTCCAGGTTGCCACCTCCTGCCTATAACACCTTGGGCAAACCACTGACCCTGTCCTGACTCAGTTTCCTCATCTGTAAAGTGAGGGAGTTGGCCTAGAGGATCCCCAGGGCCTAATAATTGGTGATTAGTGCAGCACTTGCCATCTCCCGATCTCATCTGATGACAGCCTCCCTGGGAGGGAAGGGCTCCTACCACCCCCACTTTGCAAATGAGGAAACTGAGGCCCAGTGTCACACAGCTAATGAGGGTCTCCCTACATTCCTGTTCAGCCCTCTATCCCCAACTGCCTATGGTCCTGGGGAGCAGGTGACCAGGGAAGGGGGCTAGGGCATATGGCTTAGAGACATCCCGAAGAAAGCCTTGAATGACAGACCACAGCCAATAACGCCTCTTAGCGATGGGCAGGGTGCCCAGGGGGACCTCCTGAAGCCCCGCCCCCTTTCTATCCTACCCACAGATGGCATAGCCCCTCCCTCTGGCAGCCAAGCCCCGCCTCCTCCTCACACTGGCCGTACTCCAAGCCCCTCCAAGCGCATTCGTCATACCCCGTCCCACCCCCGCCCCACCCCCACCTATCCCGGGCCGAAGGGGAGGACTCACCGTCCCCGCCTCCTGGGAGGTGAATCGGGTCAGAGTGGCGGAGAGCGCCCCTCGCGCGAGCCGCTGCGCTGTCAGCATGGCGAGCCGGGAAGGGGACCGCAGGCGGCAGGAAAACAGAGGCTTCGCAGCGCCGCTGCCGCCCAGGGAGCGAACCTTCCCGCTGTCACCTTCGTCCCTCGGACGGGCAGAAGCCGGGGCGGCGCAGGGAGCTGACGTCACACAGAGCGCCGCGTGCTGGTGTCGTGAAGCCGCGAGGCCCAGCCTCCACGTCGTCTGACGTCCAGCGCGTCTACGTGCTGCTCTGACCCAGAGCATTCTGGGAGTCGTATTTTCTTTCCTTTCTGGCTTCTCTTCTTGCCGGAGGGCTCCCTGCGAAGTCGTGGCGCCTGCGTTTCTCTGAGGCATCCTGAGACCCTGATCTTTGAGGCTTTCTTTAGTTGCGAAGGCTAGAGCGTAGCGTTGGGAGCGAGAAGTCGAGCAGTCGTTCCTGGACAAAATGCAACGTGATGACCTAAGGAGAGGCAGGGGAATTCTCCGGCCTCAGCTTCCCTCCCCCAGCTCATAGTGAGGGTCCCCCTCCCCCAGGGCACACGGGTCAAAAGTGCTTGGAAATCCTCAGAAGAAGTCCCTAGAATTGTCGGTCCTGCCTCCGTAGTTGGGCTTATCCCTATCCCTTTCTGTCCACTCCAGGGAGGCCGGGGTGAGATGGACCTTGGGAACGGACATGGGAGAGGTGTACAGGGAGCAGGGGGAGGGAGGAGTCTGACCACACCAAAGTTGTGGGTCATCACCTGGACCAGCTGCCCTCAACATGAAGGGGGACGTTAGAGTTCTGTTTGGGACATCTGCGACAGGACAAGAGCTCATCCCTGGATCTGGCTCTGAAGAGCATCTTCCAGAAGAGAAGCTTCCTGAGGGCAAGGATCTGGCCGTTCTTGTAGCCTTTGTATCCTCTGCAACAAACGTGGGAGGTCTCCATCCTGTGAGCTCTCAGGGTTTTACGGGGCTGCCTTGACCTAGAAGAGGGAATCCCGCCTTCCTAGTTCTCTGGTTCTTCTCATCTGTTCTTGATTTCTGCACTTGTGGCTCATCTCATAAAGAGCAACAAACATTTACTAAGTGTCTACTAGGGGGCTGCCATTGTGCTATACAAAGATTAAAAAGAAAAAGAAAGGAGCGGACCCTTCCTTTAAGGAGCTTACATTCTAGGGGGGGAGGTGAGTAAGGTGAACAGGTAAGTCAAGTACAAGGTGAGGCGTAGGAGGGGCAATCCAGACAGCAATCTCTAGGAATAGAAAAGAAAAAATTTGAGAGAAAAGAGCTTCAATAAATCATTTTTAATAACAGAACAAAACCAATTGAGAAGGGGACAGAGACAAATTTTGTTAGTGCCTTAAGTAATCTGCACACTAAAAAACAATCTGTAGTTCCCATTTTCATCCACAATTCTTTTTATTCTTTATATGTATAAATTCATTTTAAAAAGAAAAACTTTGAAAATTTGAGTTCTTCTCAGTTGGAGTAAGCAGTGGATCCCCAAAATCTTAACTAGAAAGTCAAAAAGATATATATGTACACGTCCTTGCAGTTGAAAAGGAGTATGAAAACCTCACATAGTATTGGAAGGTGCATGCCTTGGAGTTTAGGCCAATGGTCTCCCTTTTAGACAGTCTCTATTTGAGAATTGCTTCATAACTGTCCCAGAGTCCAGTCTGTGCCCACCTCCAAAGAGTCATCGGTCAGCTATAGATCAGCTGAAATTCAAGGGCACATATTGCTCAGGTCAGTGGCCAAAGGCGCCAGGTAGCCGAGGAGCAGTTTTTCTGGTTTCTCCCCATGGCAGCACCCAGCTGTTCCTTTCAGCAGCTATATTAGGGCCAAACAGACAAACCAGCTCCCACAGAAATAGGGTCTGTACAATAAGTGTGAGAATGTCTCCAACCTCTAGTTTTCTCAACCCATTCCATTCTATGGTCCCATCAGCATGAATTTTTCCTGCACAATAACCTCTTAGCAATGTCTGCTCACCCTGTAGCACTCATCACACAAATCAAACCCTGCAAGCAGTCCAGAATGTCATAAGGATATAACTTGACCTGCAGTAACACTGTAGAGAAATATTCGTTAATTAATTTTTTTTAAACCCTTACCTTCCGTCTTGGAGTCAATACTGTGTATTGGCTCCAAGGCAGAAGAGTGGTAAGGGCTAGGCAATGGGGGTCAAGTGACTTGCCCAGGGTCACACAGCTAGGAAGTGGCTGAGGCCAGATTTGAACCTAGGACCTCCCGTCTCTAGGACTGGCTCTCAATCCACTGAGCTACCCAGCTGCCCCCATTCGTTAATTAATTAAGAGTTCATTAGAAAATAGAGTTAAGTAGCATAATTTATTGATAGATACATAAGAGAGATTAATAAATTGGGATTCTTTAAATCTGAATGGAATCTCAGGGATGATTGATGGGAGAGAATTTTCTCAAGGAGCTTTGAGAAAGGCAGTTGATCTAACAGTTCACTCTTTGGGCTGATCTGAACAAGGAAGATGATCTAAAGAGCGGCACTGTGAGTTTGGAAAATCTTGGTGAATTTACATCCTGAGAATAAACCATCTTTTCAGGTCAGAGGAGAGGAGGTTGTTGGGTGCAGTACCTGTCTCTGCTCCAATAGGTGGCAGTAAAGTCTGACCTGTTAGAGTGGAGAAGGCAGTGGAAGCTGACCAGCTGGAAATCACATCTGAGCAGCAGAAAAGAGAAACCTGACTTATTCTTCTTGTTTATAAGTTTATAATTTAGATTAGGATTTGGGGGTTTTAGATGCATAGGAAGAGAGGATAGCATCGACTATGTTGAAGGAGAAGAAGGTCCTTGTGGATCAGATTGGTTGGGTGGTTATAGTTAAGATTTATTAGCATAGGGACCTACATGTTATAAGAAATATCTTTCTACCTGTTTTCCTTTTACTATCCCTTCCTCCAAAATTTGTATACCTACAATAAATATATTTTTATATAACAAGCCTGAGCCGGAATTCTTTCAGACTGTTTAGAGAAGCTATCTTTCTATACAGCCAAGGACACAGGTATTGGTAATACCTATATCAATAATACATATACACTGTGACTCCAAGCAAATCACTTAACATCTGTGTCCTGTGACTCATCCCTGAGTAAGGGCCAATCTGTATTGGTAGAGGGAGTTTCCACTCTAGGAGTTCCCTATGCCTGTAGAATCCTAGACTCCATTGAAAACAACCAAAGCTTGGGAGGCAGCACAGAACACAGAGTTGAAGGGAGAGTCATGGGACCTGAATTCTAATCTCTGCCATAACAACTACACCCTGTGTGTGACCTCAGGCAAGTCATTAACTTCCCTGGGCTTTAATTTCCTCATCTTTACGGACCACATGGCTTCTTAGATCCCTTCCATTTTCTGGCTGGATTCCTTCCAGCTCTAAACCTGTGAACCAATCTGTCCGAAATGTTAGCATTATAGCAGCCCTTAATTCCTGAGGGGATAGACATACTTTCTGTTCCCCATCATTAAACTTTTTGCTGCCAGAGTATGGGAGATCCTCAGCCCCGTGTAGCCAGGGAGCCTTGCCTAGGACATGGAGAAGTCCACACTCCCTCCACCCCTCACCCCACTCCCCACCCTTAGCTAGGGAGGGCACTCAGTGGCCCAGAAGGCATAAACAGGACTCTTGACTCTAAAGAGAATGTGAATTTACTACTTGAGATGACTGCAGTTAATTTTATCCTGCTTTCTCCCCTTTGCTTTCCAACCCAAACAGAGGCTTACGCCTTTAATGACCTTGAAAAGAGGGTGCCCACAAAAAAATCCAGTTTGTAACTGAGACCAATTTAATCCAATCTAATCAACATTTATGAAGTGCCTTCTGTGTGCCAGGCACTGGAGGATCTGGTGTGTGGTGACCTGAGAAGGAAAGAAGAATTAAACAGGGCTCACTGAGAATAAAAGAGAAAAAGAATTCTCTCTGGCCCAAGGGAAGGGGAGGAACAAGACTGGGCAGAAAGAGCAGCAGAATTGCTGCTGGAGTTGTGGATTGGTCCAACCATTCTGGAAGGCAATTTGGAACTATGCCCAATGGTCACTAAGACTGCCTGCCCTTTGATCCAGCCATAGCACTGTTGGGTTTGTACCCCCAAAGAGATAATTAAAAAGGTTGTACAAAAATATTCATAGTCACACTGTGGTGGCAAAAAAAATTGAAAAATGAGGGGATGATCAACAATTAAGGAATGACTGAACAAATTGTGGTACGTGGTGGTGATGGAATATTATTGTTCTGAAAGGAATGATGAACTGTTTGATTTTTATAAGAACTGGAAAGACTTCCAAGAACTGATGCAGAGCAAAATGAGCAGAACCAGAACATTGTACACAGAGATGGATACATTGTAGCACGATCAAATGTAATCAACTTTGCTACTAGCAGCAATGCAGTGACCCAGGACATCCCTGAGGGATTTATGAGAAAGAGCACTATTCACATCCAGTGAAAACTGTGGGAGCAGAAATGCAGAAGAAAACATGTGATTTACCCCTTGTTTATATGTAATTTGGGGGTTTGGCCTTAAAAGATGATTCTATTACCAAAATGAATAATATAGAAATAGGTATCAAGTGATAACACATGTATAACCCAGTGGAATTGCTTGTCAACTCTGGGAGGGGGGAGGGAAGAAGGGAGTGAGAGAAAATGAATCATGTAGCCATGGAAAAAAACATTTATAAACAAATAAGTAGAAAAAAAGAATATTGGTGTCCACATTTTGCTTGGAAACCTTACCGATTGTGAGATTCTGGGTAAGTAAACTTGGTGCTCTGCAGTTTTCAGCAGACAAAATAAAATCTACTACAGAAAATAATATACTATTAGTTGTTAGGAAATAGTGCATTAAAGTGGATTTTGATAAGTCACAGACAAAATTTGAAAAATAATTCTGTGAAGATGGAATTTTCATAAAAGTTCACAAGTTAAATTTTTGTTTGAGAAAAATTTCAGGGAAAGAAGCTTCCTAACTCCTTGAATCCAGAAAATGAACTGTTTGGAGAAAGATGCCTGTAGAAACCTACACTGCATCAGAAGATCCAGAATGAACTTTTGCAATTGATTGACTGAACTGAAGGGGGTTGGTTGAACACATTTATTTTGAAAGTACACTTTTATGCCAAAGGGGACTGCCTCCTAATTGGCTTTTTGTCAGTGCACCTAGCAAAACTTTGGTTTTGCTCTCTCTTTTCTATTTCCCTCTTATCTCTAACTGTTGTGGTGCCCTTTTAGAAGGTTTAATATTGTATATACCTATAGTTAGAAGATTTTTAGAGGTACAAGATGATTATGTTAAATGATCAATTGGGGAGACTAGTCTCCCAAATGATCACAGGGGGATTGGTGAAGATGGGATTAACTCTCCCCTGCCCATTTTTAGATTAAATCACCAAAAGTGTATACACCCTACTTATTCTTAAGTATGGGGAGATCTGTGACCCATGTGTGCAATAATGGGAGATGAATCAGAAATCTACTGACTGCCCTCTGGGCAGTCCTAACCAAAGTTATAGCTTCAATTGGTCCATGTAAAATGGAAGGAAGGCACAGGAAGTGACCAAGAGAAGGGCCTCTAAAAGTGGCACAAACTTCCTGTGACCAAGTCTTTCGCCTTTAACTTGACCCTGGAAGAGCTCCGGCTTGGAAGCTCAGATTGCTTTCGATTTTCCCTTAGGACTCCCACATGGGTGAGCAAAAAAGGCTGACTCCCTTCCCTGGCTTGTTCTGGAGATACTAGCCTCTGGGAGGTCCCTCATCTTGGAGGAGGCCTCGTGGCTAAAACCCTTGTTTAATTGACCTCTGGGCCCCTTTGCTGGGGCCTCTGAAGGCCTGCCTGGTTTGGACAGGGCCAGAGTAAATATCTACTCTCTCTGATTTTCTTACTTTCACTCTTCTTTTGTAAATAAACTACCATAAAAAGTCATACTGACTTGAGTAATAATTTATGGCGACCACGCTTTAAAATATTTTGTCCCTTACCTTTAATCTTCACTCCTTACCATTTTCCTATATATCTGCATATATATGTTTATATATGTATGTATACAGGGGTGAGCTTATAATTGTTTGACAATTGGCTCTCCATACCAAAAAAATGTACACAAGATAAAACAAATTTAATTAGTATTATTAGCAATTTCCTTATCACTTCCGTAAGTCTTATAATAAACAAAAACAATAAAAACAATTTTTTTAAAGAGCAGCAGAGAATGTCTGCCATGTAAAGGAAAGCGTAGGAGATGCTCTCCTTACTGAGAAAGAGAGACAGAACATGATCATCCAGGTCATCCTGGGTCCCCCAGGCAGGCATGAACTCTCCACCTTGTTCTGCTGCCCAACGACAGGAAAAAGAGCAAAAGGTCAAGAGAAAATAATCCCAGAAGGCGTCGAGCTCCAAGGCCCACCTGCTATTGCCAGTCAAGTCAGATAACGGGCCAGGATCCAGGCCTTGTTCCTCCCCAGAGAGTGACTCTAAGAGCACCAGATCTGGAGTCAGAGAACTTTGGTTCAAATCCTAGCTTTGGTGGCCTTCTCTGGGCCTCAGGTTCATCATCAATAAAACAAGGCATTTGGTCTAAAAGAGCCAAAGGTTCCCTCCAGATCTAAATCAATGAACCTGTGAGTTTCTGGCTCCAAAGGGCAGTGGAAAAGGTGTCCCTTTTCCCCAGAAAACATTCCATTCTGAAGTGAAGGGGGATTCTTGGCCCACTGATCAAGAGAAAGAGACCTTCTTCATCAGGAAGACCTGAGTTCGAATCCTAGCTGTGTGCCCATGGACAAGTCACTTAACCATTCTGTGGCTCGCTCCACTGCCTGAGATCCAAAGGCATCTTTGATAGATGAGAAGGCACGTGCAAAGCACACCCCAGGCATGGTTTCATAGTCAGCTTTCAAGAGGCTACGGAGACACTTTCCATGGTGAGAAACTTGGGGGGTCAGGACAGCCTGGGATGACTTGTGGGAATGAGTGGCCCATCCTGACTCGGTCTGTGACTCAGTTTCCTTTCTATGCAGTTATGGGTCTTGGCCAGATTCCATCCTCTGAGAAAACTCCATTCAGTTGTGGGAATTAGGAGAGAATGCTCTGGCACTGTTAGAGCCTAGCCCCCCCGTACCTCCTGTTTAGGGACCCCAGGGCCTGGGCTCTCCGCCTCGCTGCCCCCACCCTTTTGTCCAGGGGTTTTAAACTGCAGCTCAATAACGGAGTTCCTGCTTTGTGCAGGCCCTGTGGATGCAAAGACAAATAATAGGCGATTCCTGCCCTCAGCGAGCTTTCAGTCAACTCTTTGGGCTACAACATTCACAGTCAGTGAGTCGGTCAACCAGCATTTTCTGAAGAGCAGAGCAGAGCTGGTTAGAAAGTCTGCCGTTATCTCAAACTCCTCAGTCTAGCTGGTGCTCCAATGCACTGGGCTTTGGTTTGTTTTTTGGCAAAGATACTGGCCGGGTTTGCCCTCTCCTCTAGCTTCATTTGACATGAAGAAACGGAGGCAAACAGGGTGGAGTGACTTGCTCAGGGTCCCGAAGGAAGTGTCTGAGGCGGGATTCGAACTCCATCCAGGCTACCAGATTCCAGTCCCAACTTCCTATCCACCCTGCCATGCAGCTGCCTATTGTTTTCCCAGAAGTTTTTTGTCAAAGAATCAATTCTTCCCCCAGGATTGTCACCCTTTCTTTCCTTCTCTCTCTGGGTCTCTCTTACCAAACCCAAATGGTTGTTGCTGATTATTTATTGCCTTCTAATGTGGACTGAGACCTGGCAGTGACGGCTTCCCTTCCTTCCCACCTTGTTCGTTGGTGTCCTGGACAGTTTCGACCTTTTGTTACTCCGCTGGATTTTTATTATTATTTTTCTGGGTCCACAAAATATTCTTTTGGTACTTTGATTAGAACCGCACTGAATAAGTAAATTCATTCATGCAGAATTATTATTTTGATTCTATTGGCTCAATCTACCCATTAGATTTTCATTATTTTTTATTATTTTTTTGAATAATGAATAATAAATAATGAAAAAATTATTTTCATTATTTCTGAAAAGAGTGTTTAATAGCTAGATGCATAAGGGAACTGTTGGGTGTCTCAGTGGCTAGAGAGCCAGACCTGGAGACAGGAGGTCCTGGGTTCAAATCTGACCTCAGACACTTCCTAGCTGTGTGACCTTGGGCAAGTCACTTGACCCCAATTACTTAGCCTGTATTGCCCTTCTGCTTCAGTACTGGTATATAGTATTGATTCTAAGATGGATAGTAAGGGTTTGGGGGAACATGCTTAGGCACATTTTGGTAGACACATTCCCAGCTATTTTACAGCTTCAATAGTTATTTTGAATCGAATTTCCCTTTCTAGCTCTACATGCTAGATTCTATTGCTTTTATACATAGTAATACTGCTGATTTCTGGGGATTCGTTTTGTATCCTGCAACTTTTCTTTTTTATTTCAATGATTTTTACTTGGCTTTCGAGAGTTTTCTAAGCAAACCATCATAACATCTACAGAAAGCCATCATTTCTTTCCTCTTTCTCTATGATCTTTCCCTTCATTTCTATTTCTTGTCTTATTGGCATCTAAGTGGAGAAGCAGGTAGAGCTCTAGACTCAAGTTCAGGAAAACCCGAGTTCAAATCTTGTCTCAGACATTTCCAGGTGTGCAACTCTAAGCAAGTTACTCTCTCTCAGACTCAGTTTCTCAATCTGTAAAAAGAAGAGAGCAAGTGTTTGTCAAGTGCCTATTATGTTCCAGATGCTGTGAAAAATGCTTTATAAATATGATCTCATGTTTTCCTTACAACAGCTCTGTGAGGTAGGTACTATTATTATCATCCCCATTTTACAGTTGAGGAAACCGAGGCAAACATAGATGAACTGACTTGCCTAGGATCACACAGCTAGTAAGAATCTGAGACTAGATTTGAACTCGGGACTTTTTGACTCGAGGCTCAGAGCTCTACCTACAATGCCACCCATTTGTTTTATAGGTAAGTAATAATACCTTTCTCTGAGGGTTGGGAGTATCCGATGAGATTAACACGTGTAAAGAGCTTTGCAAACCTGGAAGTACTGTGTGAATTCTAGCTACGTCATTGTTGCTAATAGTCAGTGGTAAAGGACAGACACCCTTGCATTGCCCCTGATCCAACTGGGAAGACCTCTAACGCCTCTCCTTTGTGTGGGCTATTTTTTCTTGATTTTAGATTTTTAGATAGATGTTGTTTGCCATCTTAAGGAAAGTTGTTCCTTGGGTTTCTAGGAGAAACATGGGCTGGACTTTGTAAAAAGCCTTTTCAGAACGTTTTGGCATAAACCTAGTTTTAGTATTTGCAATATTAACGCCATTTAAACTATTTAGAGTTTTCCTTGTGTCGCACCGACCCTACGTTGCTAGTTTGGGCCGACCTGGTCAGGGGGTTTCACTTTCACCACTGACTCCAGCACCCTTCTCTGGAGACCCCTTTGGATGGATCAGGATTCAGGCTGGCCTGAAGGGCCACACGGAGGCTCTGTGGGTTCCCTGAGGAGTCACCCTCATAATAGCCAGCCGGTCCTTTTTGTGGTAAGAAACAAAAACAAAACCCCCAAATTCTTACCTTCTTCTGTCTTCAGAATCAATATTAAGGATTTGTTCCAAGGCAGAAGGGCAGCTAGGCCACTGGGGCTGAGTGACTCAGTGTCTGAGGCCTGATTTGAACCCAGGACCTCCTATCTCCACCCTGGCTTCTATTTATTGAGCCACCCAGCTGCCCTTCATCAGTCTTTTTCATCTAAATGGACTCGTTGCTTGCCAAAGGTTTGCTGGACCATGAAGTGAATCCTTACTAGGGCCATGGTGATCCGTCACTGAGAAACATCATGGCGGAGCAAGTGCTCTGGAAGGGAGGGAGTCCAGCCGGAGGGGAACTTCCCAGGCCTGGTCAAGGGAATATTTCAGTGCTGTGAACAGAGTGTGGAGCGAGGAGATGCCCAATAAGAAATTGTAAGCCTCTGTTTTCCTGGCTTTGCAGCAGAGTGAGGGAATGTCCCGGGTCTCCTTTGTGAACTGCAAAAATCTGGGTTTCAAGACTTTGAATTGCCAAAACTGTAAGATAATTTTTAGTGCCTTGATTTTAATCAAAAATAAGTGGTCGCCATGGGAAAAATTCCCGACTATGAAATACCCAAGTCAGCTGGGTTTTATGGAAATTTTAATTAATACAAATGAAGGAATTAATGGAAGGGAAAGAGACAGAGTAAGAGGAAGTAGTAGGAAAGGCCTTCTCTTTAAGAGAGAAACTAAGTCAGTCTTTAATCACTCACCACAAGATTTTGTCCCAAGCCAAACTCTAGTCCTTCACTGAAATCCTCAACTCCTGAACTGAGTCAGAGACCCAGCTCTGACTCCTGACCTCCAATTCAGCTTCCAAAGCTGAACTCCCTCCAGAGGCCTCAAGCTCTTTCCTTGTAAAGAAAATTTTCTCTTGTGTCACCTCCCCTAAATTTTCACATCTACCAATCACAGTAGTCGAGTTTTCCCAGGACTGCCCATTCTTAGTTCTCACCACTCTTTAGTTCTCACCTTCTCTGGGTAGGTTATATCTTCTGAGTACTTCGCATCTCTTTGCTAAGCTTGCCCTTTGTAAGTTACTTGACCTTTTAGTGATTAATTTGACCTTCATAGGTACTTAGCACCCTTTTGTATTAGATCTAAAAATAGACCTAGCTTAAAGTTCTAGTACGAGTTGGGGACTTCCATTGTTCAATCAGGAGTTTACAACTTTATCTTCCCCTAAGGCATTGTCTGAGCAGGGTGGAGTAATGTTAGAGTTCCCAATACATTTCTGACCAAGTACCTCCATTGTTTAAATGGGGAATAGCCTTAACCAAATGTTCTAAGGTAGAGTCTGAGAAGTTTTAAGATTCACACCTCCGGAGCCTGTTCTGGCCCGCTTTGTCTTCTGCCGATGACAGAAGTTACTCATAGTAACACACGGTCAAGGCAACAATTGATTAAGTGTTATTAACATTTTCATTTTGTCCTGCTGTATGAAGCCCCTACTATGTGCAGCCCCTGTGCAGAGCGGGGGTATACAAAAGACAGCAGGGAAGCTCCAGCCCCTGCACAAGAAGAGGGCCAGTGGTCCGAGGCCCTCCCCAAAGGGAAGCGCTAGGGCCTGGGCCACTGTGAGAGGCCCTTTCAGAAAGGGGGATTTTAACTGGTTCTTGGAGGGAGCCAGTGAGGCGGGGAGAGGGGAGGGGCTGGTTGAGCATCCCGGGCAGCAGAGGAGACAGAAGGACAGAGAGGTGTGCTGACGACCCAGAGAGGAGAGGAGGTCCAGCAAGGGGCGCCCACACGGGCCAAAGCTCCCTCCGGAGGGGTCAAGGACGCAGACTGGGCAGTCACCGTCGTCTGAAGAGATGCGGGGCCACGGTTTGGCGGCGCGATGCTGTCCGTCACTAGTCCGCTTTGTCCTCCCGGCCCCAGGAAGCCCCAGGGAAAGGGGGCTTCTGCATTCCAGCCCAGCCCAGCAGGGGCAGTCGGGCCGGCTCTCCCTGGGGGTCGTTCTATTGGTTGCCAGACCGCTAACGGCCACTAGAGGTCAGGCCAAGACAGGGTTTGCTACTTCTTGCCAGGCGCATGCCAAGCCGGCCAGCCTGAGGCTTCAGAGACTGGAAGCCGGTGTCTTCTGTTCCCCGGAGTCAGTCCGTGGATGTGGGATCAAAGCCGGGCGAAGGCCGGTGACTCGGCATCTCGGCGGCGTCTCAGCTCCCGGCCGGCCTGGCCTTTCCATTGCCCTCTAATAGCCGAGGAGGCTCTCTTCCTGCTGGCCGCGCCCAGGGGTCTTTCCCAGGCCGGCCCTTCTTTCTGGCGCGGGGAAAGAGCTTTTGCCGAGCCAGGGATTACACGGATAATCCCCGGCTCAGCCCCTTAGCTCATTAGCTCAGCCCCGGCCACGGAGAAGGGAGACAGACGGCGGCGTCCCCAAACACTAAGCCGCGCTCCTTTCCCGACCCGGGCCCAGGGAAGGAGAGGCAGCGCGGCCCGAGGGCAGAGAGACTCGCCGGAGTCACGGGTCGGGCTCCTCCCGACAGCCCCCTCCCTGCCTGGCTGGCCCCTGCCCTTCCGCCTTGCCGCGGCTGGGTCCGCTGTGGAGAGCTGTGGCTGCCCCAGTCCGGGGCGCCGCCCCCATCTGCCTCCTCCCTCCCCCTTCAGTCCGACAATTTCATCCGGGTGGGGGCTGGGGCGGGTTGTGGGGACCCCCAATCAGCCAGAGCTGGAGCTGCAAGGAGGCCCAGGCGGCTTCCCCAAGGGCTCCTTCCCGGTGTCCTTACGGGGGACAGGAAGTGGCATGCAGTCCCAGTGGGTCCCATCCAACTACCGGAGGGCGGGCGTGCAGGCACAGGGGAGACCGGAAAGCCTCCTCTTCCGGGTGGACAAAACTGTCTATTACGACTGAAACACATGCAACAAAAAGTCTACACACAGCAGGATGTAAGGACCTTGTATGTATGAGCTGCAAAGGCCCAGCTCGCTCCCACACTTGCTTTTTAAAAAGTATACAGTACTGTGTGACCCTGGGCAAGTCACTTGACCCCCATTGCTCTTCTGCCTTGGAACCAATACATAGTCTTGATTCCAAGACTGAAAGTCTGGGTTAAAAAATAAAAAAGTATACCATAAACTCTTGGGCTAATTTCATTTTTAAAACTCTGCCCTTCCATCTTAGAATCAAGACTGTGTATTGGGCTAGGCAATGGGGGAGGGGGGGGAGGAGGTGTCAGTGACTTGCCCAGGGTCACACAGCTAGGAAGTACCTGAGGTCAAATTTGAACCCAGGACCTCCTGTCTCCAGGTTTGGCTCTCAATCTACTAATCCACCCAGCTGCCCCCTCTACAATTTATTTTTAAAACTTCTGCTCATTTGTTTCTTTCTGAATTACCTTCTATTATCTTCTGTGCATTTTTTGATCTCCATCCCTCTTTCCCCTCCCCACACCACAGATTGGAGAGCTCCTGCTCCTGGACCTGAGGAAATCCGGTGTCGAGCAAGGTGGGGGCAGGAGTGCGATGAGGAGGGCGTGCACATAGGTGTGTGGGGGGTGGGGGGGGGTGGAAGCAGTGGGGCAGGACATAGAAAGAATGTGGGAATGCTGGTCAAAATATAAAGGTCAAGGACGGCAGGGCTGTAAAGCCGCACGGAACAGGCTGATGCCTTAAATGCCACCATGCTGAGGAGGGATTCCAGAGATTTTTTTAATGTTCTTTTTAAAAATTCTGCAAAATTGAAATTGGGTGCAAACACCAGAAAGGGGCCTTTCCATTCACACAGCAGAACACAAAATGAAGGGTCCAGCTGGTGTGGATTTGCATCTGCAATTTCTCCAAGGAGTCTTAAAAGCACTAATAATAACAAAAGCCCGGCTCTTTCAAAACTATCCTACTGTCTGTTCTTCTTTCAGTTCTCTTCTGTGTTTTTCAGTATATCAGTGGTCTCTTTCTGTGTCTCTCAGTCTGTCTGTCTGTGTCTCTGTCCCAACTGCTCCACAACTATCTCTTCAATTAAGTGAGAAGAAAGAAGAGAGGAGGAGAGAGAGACAGAGAGAGAGACAGACAGACAGAGAGAGAAGAAAAGAAAGAATGAGGGAGGGAGGGAGGGAGGAAGGAAGGAAGGAAGGAAGGAAGGAAGGAAGGAAGGAAGGAAGGAAGGACCCTTGTAACCAAAAAGCAGGAGTGGGTTGAAGGTTCTGGGTTGTTAAATTGTCAAGATGAGCAGTGAGTGACACTTCAGAAACAGAAAAGACTTGGAATGGGACCTGCTTGATTGTTTTGTGGGCTGTCTAGACTGAAGTGAGTGTGAACAGTGTGTTTTAAACTTTTCAAAGATTTATTCCTCTAACTAGTCGTCCCCTTCTTTGTCCTTTCTCCACTAATGCATTCTTCCTTTTACCTTATCTTTTTCCGAAAAGCAGCAGCACAGAACCAGAATCCACTCAGGATCTGCTTGTCTTTGAAGAAATGTTTCTCCTCCTTCAATTAATATATTAGTACTATGTCATCCTCCAGCTCCCCTCAGGGCAGTGAGATGGCACAGTGGGTAGATGCTTGGTTTGGAGTCAGGAAGGCTTATCTTCTGGAGTTCAAAACCAGCCTTAGACACTTACAAGCTATGTAACCCTGGGCAAGTCATTTCGCCCTGTTTGCCTCAATTTCCTCACTTGGAAAATGAGCTGAAGAAGGAAATGGCCAACCCCGCCAGTTATCTTTGTCCAGAAAACCCCCAAACTGGGTTACCCCGAGTCCCCCCCAACTAAAATGACCTAACAACAAAAATAGCCCCCAAGTAGCCCAGTGCATGCTTGACTACATTTCCCTTTCTAGGTTTCTCTAGATTCTTTCAGAGTTTCAAAGTGTTCCCTCGTGCCTGAAGTCTTCTACTTTGTTTCAGTCATTTGGGGCTACCTTAGCTGTGATTCCTGGGATTGACCTCCTTCTCGATGGCTGCAGTATTTGGGGGGTTTTGAAGAGGGAGCTCTGGATTCTGGCTGAGATATTTCTGGGGCCTTTCGTTTTGGAATTTCTTTCGGGAGATAATCTGGATTCTATATTTATTTTTGTGCTCTAATTTGAGCCGGGCACTTTTCATTTAAAATGTCCTAAAATATAGCGTCCAGACGTTCTCTTTCTTTTTTTAAATCGTGGTGCTCGTGGCGTCCAGTGATTCTTAAATTATCCGTCCTCGTTTCCAGGTCAGTTGTTTTTGCTGAGGTAGCTCAATGTCCTTCTTTCGAAAAATCTTTTGACTTTGTTCACTATTCCTTGCTCTTGAAGGGAGTCCGGTTTCTGGCTGGCCTCTTCTCTTTTCCGGCCAGGTTGATAGATTTCTCTTCTGAGTAACTTACTTCCTCACCTTCCACCTTCCACCTCTTTCTTCAAGAGTTTCTTTTCATTCCCAAGGACTCGGAATAAGAAACGCCGTCCCCTTCCAGAGAGAACGACATGGAATTCGGGGGCTTTCTTCTTCTTCTTCTTTGTAGCATGGCTCACATGGAAATGTTTTGCATGATTTCCCAGCTATCACTGATCTCATGATTGCTCACCTCAGTGGGTCGGGAGGGAATGGAAGGAAGAGAATTTGAGCCTCGAACTTTTAAAAAAAGATTTTCTTGGGGGCAGCTGGGTAGCTCAGTGGATGGAGAGCCACGTGAGACAGGAGGTCCTGGGTTCAAATTTGGCCTCAGACACTTCCCAGCTGTGTGACCCTGGGCAAGTCACTTGACCCCCATGGCCTAGCCCTTACCACCACTCTTCAGCCTTGGAGCCAATACACAGTATTGACTCCAATATGGAAGGTGAGGGTTCAATAAATAAATAAATAATAAACGATTTTCTTTTTCACCCTTTGCATCACTTCTTCCAGGTGTCCTTGTGGAAAGCCTGTTTTTTCCCAGGAGTCTCAGCCTGCCATTGTAGAGTTCAGTTTCCCATCATTCTTGATGCTCTGGCCTTTCCTTCGATATGCTTCTCTCCCTACCTTGATGCCCTCGTGCCGAGGCCAGGCTGTGCCCCCTGCTGCATGTCTGGGGGGGCAGCCCTGCTTGGTCTCCCCCTGGGCTCTAGTACTGACTCCCATCCCCCCTCCCTGGATCCCCGAGGTTCAGAGCCCCAAATCTTCCGGGCCCCGAAGGGAAGGAGGGAAGCCGCATTTATACGGGACCTAAGCCGGGCTAAGGGGCCTTTACCCACATCTCGCTGGATCTTGGCCCAAGCCTGGGAGCTGCTTGCTATTAGTATCTCCATTTTACACAGGCGGAACACAAAGATTCAGCGCCTTGTCGGGGTCACGTAACTCGGGGCTCCCATGTTGGGTGCCACAGCAGCAGGCTGGCCACTGGCCCCCCCCCAGCCTCTCAGAGCCCTGGGCTCGGGCTGGGCCTCCCCATCTCCTCCGCAATTCTTCAGTGGTTCCACCTTCAGGCTTGCTGAAGCGGGCAGGGGGGAGCGGCGTGAGCTGCCTGCGTTCGGCAGGACATCCCACCCAGAGGGCCAGGCCAGAAGGGAGTCTTGGGAGGGGCGAGAAGGCAGCCGAGACCCTTAAGTGGGGTTAGAGCTGGGAGACGGCCCAGGGGCCCATTCACTGGGGGGAGGCTCCCCACAAACGGGGGGGGGGGGCTTGTGATGGGACGTACGCAGGGCCCGTGCAGCCCCCACCCCAGGGAGGACGCCCGAGGCCTTTGTGTGAAAGCTTTTATTGTAAGATAAAGGTCAAGCCAAGGCCTCACTGTTTACCGTTGCCATTGATGGGGAGATCCGTGTGCTGGGGGGAGGCCAGGAAGGCCTTGAGCTTGGGGCGGGCGGTCAGCCGAGCCACATAGGCAGACAATAAGGGGAAGGCGTCCAGGCAGCCGGGGGCCAGGACCTGGTGAATGAGCAGCAGGTCCAGCAGGTTGTAATCCACAAACGAGATCTGTGGGGCCGGGAACACGGTCAGCCAAGGGGAGCTGGGAGGGATGGCAGGGATGGCAGCCCGTGCCGGGGCCAGGTTACCCTTGGCCCTCTCTGGGCCCCAGCCTAATGCTGCCAGGTCTCACAGTCTGGTCCAAAGTCCCTCCCACCGAACTACCTGATCCCCAGAGCCCCACCTGGTCCCCCACAGCCCCACCTGGTCCCCCACAGCCCCGCCTGGTCCCCCACAGTCCCACCTGGTCCCCCACAGCCCCGTCTGATCCCCCACAGTCCCACTTGGTCCCCCACAGTCCCACCTGGTCCCCCACAGCCCCGTCTGATCCCCCACAGTCCCACTTGGTCCCCCACAGTCCCACCTGGTCCCCCAGAACCTCACCTGGTCCCCCACAGCCCCACCTGGTCCCCCACAGCCTCACCTGGTCCCCCACGATGAAGGCCTTGCCTCCCTGGTTCTGGCTCAGGAGGGTCTCAAAGGGCTTCAGCTGGGTGGGGAGCTCCTTGATGTACTGCTCCTTGCCCTCCTCCTGCAAAGCCAAGGCACCCATGCCAGCTCAGTTAGGAAACAAGACGGAAGGGGAAGGAGGGGGAGTCCCAGCCCCCCATTAGGTCTCGCCTCCTGCAGGAGCAGCCCTGGGTCTTCCCCTGCCCACGCAGGCGCGCAGGCAGATCCAACACTGGCCACAGAAGGCTGACCAGAGAAGGGGTGCTGGGCTTGGAATCGAGAAGCCCCGAATTCAACTCCTGCCTCTCGCCCTCTCTGTAGACTGGGGATCACATCAGCACCCACATCCCAGGGCTGGCAATCCCTCCCGGCAGGGGCAACGTTCTAGACCCCAGAAGTGCCATCCAGGACACACAGAATGGTCTGGAGGCCTGCAAAGTCCCCGACCCGGCCTCCACAAGGGTCCATTCTCTGCGCAGGCTCCGGGGGCCTGGCCTGCCTCTTCAGGCCCCAGACGGGGCATCTTCCAGAAGGCCCCCCGCCGGCCCGGCTCTCCTGCCACTCACGTAATTCTGGTAGATGAGCTTCACGTATTTGAGCCGCAGGTCTTCGACCCCGTCGTTGGCCATATCCAAGAGCGTCGCCTCCATCTCGTTCTTTCCGTAGAGCCCTGAGAAGGGGAAGACGTGAGGGAGGGTCGGGCGGCCCCCCTCGGCTCCCCGACCCCTGGCAACGGGCTCATTCGCCTCAGGGGGCTCCTTGGACTAGTATGTAATGATCTCCGTCCCTCCTCCCTCCCCACAGGGGCTCCCAGAGGGCACCAAATGACCCACTCAGTGATCTCGACTGGATCCCCTGCCCAGCGCAGTGCTTGGCATCAGGAGGCACTTTCCAAAGCTGGCTGAACCGAAGGTGCTTTTCCTCCGGGCAGGATCTCATTTTCCCCCTCACTGGATCCCAGCTATGTCTGAGCCAGGCCCTGCCCCCCCCAGGTGCCTAGGTACAGCCCTGCCCCCCCAGGTGCCCAGGCACAGGCCCTGCCCCCCCAGGTGCCCAGGCACAGGCCCTGCCCCCCCAAGGTGCCCAGGCACAGGCCCTGCCCCCCCAGGTGCCCGAACTCTTCTGGGGACGTACCATGCTTGCGTGCCAGGTGTCTCAGGATGGCATTGCTCTGGTACAAGGTGACGTCTCCATCTGTGAACTTGGGGAGCTGCCCAAAGAGCTGGGGGGCAGAGGGCGGGGAGAGGGGTTTACCACTGGGCAAGGCTGGCACTGCGCACCCCCTCCCGGCTCTTTCCTTTCCCACCACTCACACAGCTGGCCTTCAGGTCTCCCTGCATCCACCTGTCTCGGGTCACCACATCCTCCTTCCAGGTCTGGCCCTGGTCAGCCAGCAGCATCCGGATGTACTCGCATCGCCCTGGTGGGGCAGAAGAGCTCAGGGGCTCCCCCGGGAGAAGGGGGGAGGGGCGGCCGCCTAAATCCCTCCCCCACACGCGCCCGGGCCTCCTCCGAGAGATCTAAGGGATCAGGATCTAGGCCGCGGGGGAGGGCTCCCCGCCCCCCCCCGGCCCCCCCCCCCCCCGCCCCATCGGGGCCCCGAATTACCTCGAACCGGGAAGTAGACGATGGTGTAGGGGGGCACTGCGAGAGACGAGGGCAGAGCGAGGTCAGCGGGGAGGGGGGGAAAGGGGGAGCCGCAGTCCCTCCCCCCCCCCCCGCAGCCCGCGCCCCCCCTCGCAGCCCGCGCCCCCCCACCCCCGTCCCCGTCCCCAGAGGCCTGGGCCTTACTCGCAGCAGATAGCGGCAGGTAGGAAGCAAGTGTGGTCCGTTGAGCTGGCTGCAGGCGGAGGCAGTCCCAACGCCTAATATTGACCGGGCCCCGCCCAGGCCCCGCCCCCGGCCCCGCCCCGGACTCCCCTCTTCTCCCGTTTCTCCCCCCTCCCCCGCCCAGCCTTGGAATGTGCTAAGTCATGCAGCACCCCCAGGGCCAGGGCCAGCCCGGGTCAGCCGGGGTGAGGGTTGGGGGTCCAGGGGAGGGGCTGCGAGGCCAGACTGGGCGGGGTGGGGCGTGCGCAGAGGAAGGCGGGAAGACCCGGAGAGCTGGCTACAAACTGGCTACAGCGGGACAGATCCGAGGTCTTTGAGGGAGGCCCCGGAAGAGGGGGAAAGGCTTCCGGTAGAAGCACCGCCAGGGCAAATGCCCAAAGACTGGAGCTTGCAGGGGGTCCCCGTCCGATGAGTGTCTCAGGGCCTGGGGGGGAGGCAAGTGTAGGAAGCCCCTGACGGGTCTGGGGAAGAGAGCCCAGGACAGAGGCAGGGCACCAGGTCAGCCCCGTGCACCCTGGGGTGATCCCGGACAAGTCCCTCCTCTCCCGAGCCTCTGAGCTCTCTGCCAGCCTGTGTGGGTCTATTCCCAAGCTATGGCGGGGACCTCACTACCACCCAGGTGTATTGAGGGCAGACTGGTGCGGCAGCGGCTTCCGTCCTGGCTCCCGGCGGTCCCGCATCAGACTGGAAGCAGTCTCCAGCCTCCTTGGATTGCCAAGTGAGAGCACTGCTTCGGCAGCAGAAACAGAAATGAGGGGGTCCCTCCTGGCCCCCCAAAATGGAGTGAGCCCCCAAACCTAGAGGGCGATGAGCGCACCCCACCGGGAGGGGAGCCTTGCTGCACTGTGCCCCATTCACTGGGGAGGCTGGGTGGACATGCTCTGGTCCAAGCCTCGAGAATCTAGTGAGAAAAATCACCTGATCGCCCTGGAGCCCAGGACCCCCATGCTGGATCTACACCCCGAGGCCACGGTGGGCAGCTCGAAGGGGGCTTGGTTTAACCTGGGGTGTTCTAGCCCAGGGAACCGAGAACAGGAAGCCCCTGCGGGGTGGCCCCACTTCCAAGCCCTCGATTTCTTCCTCTTCCTCTCAGCTAGTCTCCGAGGCCCAAATGGCTTTTCTGCCCTCCCAGACCTGAGCCAGGGCCCTGGATCTGCCTTCCCTCCCAGGACTTGGATCATCCCCTACAGCCTCTCCCAGAGAAACGCTTCCTGGAACCTCTCCAAGCCTGCCTTTGCTTTTGCCACCTGGGTCAAGCTGTCAGCACCCCCTTTTCAATCCTCTCTACCCAGCCAGGCACCCCCTCCTGGCCCCTCCTTAGCCCCCGTCAGAGTTTACCTGCTCTTTGCCACTGCTGGCTTTTAGGCCCTCCATTCCTGTCCACCATGATGGCTCTCTCTGGGCCAGCCAAGCCTGTTACACCCCTCCCCTCCCCCTCCATGGCTTTCCTGCAAATTTTCTGGGTTCTCCTCCTAGCCAGCCACCCAGCTCTTCCTCTGGGGAGGGGTCTGATCCCATAGCCCCATCACCCCCCCCCCAGATGTCACCTGGGGCTGAAGAGCACTATTCCATTGGCTTTCCATCCTGCCCTCAGACCCCCAGAGTTTCCTCATTCATTCTGGCAGATCTCAGCACGAAGGTCTCAGGCTTTGGTACAGTTGGGGCGCTTTGGGTACTTGGGGATCTCATGATAGCCTTGTGTCCCACATTGGAGGCTTTAGTTATTTTTTTCATATAACTTGCTTGAGCCACCAACAGTGTTTCCAAGAGCCAGCCTGGCTTCCCACAGCCCCTCCAGCAACTGCCCAGGGATTTCCTGGTCTTTACCAAGCTGGGGGCTTTTCCTATTATTCATTTATTCCGGACCAACTTTTCATACTTGGAGCCTCTCTTTTGGACAGCCCCTCCCCCCTTGACCTCTTCTTTCTCTTGGGGAATCCATCTGAGGCTCCCCAGTGCTTTTCTGCTCCCTCTCCAACTAGAGGATGTTTTCTGAGTCCCTTCAATGGCCATTTTTTGGAAGGAGGGGACGAGATGCCTCTTCTTTGGCCTGCATCTTTTCATGCCAAAACTTTGTACAGTTATAGGATGGCAATGGTCTTCCTGGGGCTCTGTCCCTTATTGAGTTAAGAATTCTCTGCCTGGAGTGAAAGGAGCAGAACCAGGAGAACATTATACACAGAGAGGAATACACTGTGGCACAATCGATTGTAATGGACTTCTCTACTAGCAGCCATGCAATGATCCAGAACTATTCAGAGGGACTAAAGAGAAAGAAGCTCTCTGCATCCCAAGAAAGAACTGCGGGAGCGGAAACTCAGAAGAAAAACAGCTGCTTGATCCCATGGGTCAATTGGGGAAGTAGACTGTGAGCAATCACTCTAGTGCAAATAGCAATAATATGGAAATAGGTTTTGATCAAGGACAGATGTAAAACCTGGTGGAATTGCTCGTTGGCTATGGGAGGAGGGGAGGGAAAGAACATGAATCATGTAACTATAGAAAATTTTTCTTAATTGAATAAACTTAAAAAAAATTTTTTTGAATCATCCCCCCAAAATGAGTTCTCTGCCTGACTAAAGATCTAAAAGGTATCTGTTCTTTTTTAAGAAATGTATTTATATCTTTATTTGATCATCTTTACTTTCTGTCATAGTAACAGTTCTAAGACAAAGGACTAGGCAAACAGGGTTAAGTGACTTGCCCAGGATCACACAGCTATGAAGTGTCTGAGGTCAAATTTGAACCCAGGACCTCCATATCCAGGCCCCATAGCTTTTAGTGTATTCTTCCCACCTCAGTTTCCCTGTATGTTTCTAATTCATATACATGTTATATCTTCTCTCTCCCCCAAAATAGAATAAAAACTGATTAAGGGCATTGACTGTGGCCAGCACATTGGAGATATTTGATAAACTGAATTGAACAGAGAATATCAAGGCTGCGAGGGAACCTTAGAACATGGAACATGGAATGTCAAGCCTGAGAAGAACTTTAGAACATGTAATGTCAAGACAGGGAGAGACCTTAGAATAGAGTGTCAAGGCTGGGAGGAATCCTAGAAACAAGAATATGAATCTAGAACATGGAACATGGAATGTCAATTCTGGGAGGGACCTCAAGAAAGTCAGGGCTAGAAAGTCAAGTCTAGTGGAGTCTTAGAACTTAGAATGTCAGGGAAGGGAAGGAGGCTTCTAACCTAAGAGTATCAGAGCCAGGGGGAGGGAGAGTCTTAGGACAGAAAATATTACAGCTGAGACCCAGACTTGGGGGCCTAGAGCTAGTCCCACCTTTTCACTGGACACAGGAAGACAATGAGGTCAAAGAGGGAGGGAGAGAAGGAATAAGCATCTATAGATATTATCCCATTTAATCCTCAGGACAACCCAAAGAGGTAGGTATTATTTATATCTCCATTTTATAGATAAGGAAACTGAGGCAGGTAGAGAAGAGACTTGTCCAGGCTGCTAGTAAGTGGCTGAGGCTGGATTTGAATCCAGGACCTCCAGGCTCTAGGGCCAGTGCTCTGTGCACTTTGTTGCCCCCTAGCTCATGTGAGTCCTCTTTCCAACAACTAATGAAACAATCAAGAGAAATATTAAAAGTTGGGGGGGGGGATGGGGTGCCCCATGTGTTGGGCGACTGGGTTGATTTTTGCCAGAATGGGCTGGAGTTGACCCAGCCAGCCTGGCCCCTCCCTGCCCCCTCCTCCCTCTTCCTATCTTTGGCCCCTGCCCCACCTCTCCCCCAGGACACTCCTTCTGTTATTTCCTTGGTGAGATGCCCTGAACCTTCCCCTTTTTAGCCCTTTATTGCCAGGAAAACTGGTTTTCAGGACACACCCATCAGCTTCCCCAACTTTTAACCCAGGAGCAGCCTGCAAGCTCCCTCGGCCACACCCTGGGCCGGCCGGACCCCTCTGGGTCTCCTGATGATCATTCTGCCGCCCTCACAAGACACCAGCTGGGGCCCCAGCCTGGGCCTTGGAGCCAATTCCATCAAGCAGATCTTCCAGAGTCCTCCCTCTCGTGCCTCAGCCTGGCACGGACGTCAATCTCTGGCTCCCTCTGCCAGGCTGGAACCCTATAAAGTCGGTCAACTAGTCAGCCAACTACCATTTATATAGGCCTGCTGTGGGCCAGGCCGCGTGCTGCCTTTGTCTACCCGAGGAGGTAAAGCCTGGCTAAATCAAGAGCTTCGACTGCCAGAAGGCTGGATGCCAGGGAAGAACGTTTTCTGTCCCTACCAACAGTCGGCCGCTGGAGTAGCTCTTCTGGAGCCCAGATGGGCCATTGAGGCCAAATAGAAACCAAAGGGGCCACGAGACAGACCTGAAAACCAAGTAAAAAGAAGAAAATGTAAAGCGCCTCATTGCCAAGTCAACTGTCCGGGGGTGGGGTGGGGGGTGGGGCATGAATCATGTAACCATGGGAAATTGTTCTTAATTAATTAATAAAATGAAATGTAAACAAATCTCTAGTCATCTGTCCTTGGAGTCACGGGACTGCCTGAAAGCTGCGAGCCATCAACAAGAGCCTAGATGGCCTGCTTCAGGCAGTCACAAAGAAAACTGCCATCTTTTGGGGTCCCGGGACAAAGTAGAATGGAAAGAAGCCACAGTCATCTCCTGCAAGAAACCCGTAAGTAAAAACTCCCAAGAACACCGGAGCCGGTGCCAAGGCGGAAGTAACAGAACTACTAACGAGTCAGAAAAGCCAAGGCTTGAGCAGCAGAGGGATGAGTCCAATTTGGCCCTTTACTCGGCCAGAGCCACAACCTTTACAGGGTGCACACCCTGGACTCGGCCATGTTATCCCTGGGAGGGCCACATCGCTAGATGAGGACTCCGAGGAACAGAGGAATTTGGGGGGCCTCTAGACCATCTGGGGAGTCCAGGGGCAGGGAAAGATGATGGACATCACTGGAGCTACAAGGAAATGGGAGGGTTCAAACTACACTGACAGGATGCAATCAAGCCTGGGAAAGAACCCTAGCTAGAGGCTGGGTGTGAGGGGAGGGGCTGCTTCCACTGGATACTAAAGGATGGTTCCTGCCCAGGTGTGGATCTTCTTGGAAAGGGTCTGATACAATAGGGGAGACACCTAAGACAAAGAGGGTCCTGAGCATCTGCTTATCTCACCCAACCAGGATTGTCATTTCCCTGAGGGTCCCCCACTCAGTCTGAAACTGCCAGCTTGGGATCCCCTTCACGGTAGATTCCAGGGGAACAAGGAACAAGGACAAGCTTTGGGGTCTCCAATCTACAAGCTATTCCTGAAAATTGGGGTTCATCAGATCTCACTAGGTACTGTGACAAGGAAATCACTTTAAAAGACTGATATATATTAATTTAAGGTCACCAAGGAATTCAGCTATGTAATTCCTAAATGAAAACTCAAGTCAGCAGTCAACCTTTTATGGAGTTTAATTACAACAGGAGGAAGAAAGGAATTAGAGATAGAGAGATAGAGGGAGAGAAAAAGGGAGAGAAGGGAATAGGGCTTAAATACCCCTTCTGTTTAGGCTGGGCCAAAAGGCCCAAGCCCTTAGATAGCTGGGGCAAAGAAAAGAGATCAGTCCCTATTACTCACATGACCAAAAATGGAGAAACAGTCTCCGGGGCCCCCACCTTCAGCTTCCTTCAGCTCAAGCTTCTCAGAGCACACTGCAACCACTCCGACCAACTACTCAACCACCTGGAGTCTTCAGACCCCCCTATCCTTAAGGAAACCATCCAAGTTCCCTCCCCTCAGTCCTCACATCTACCAATCACCTGTCCATCAATTTCCCTGTGCCAATGGAGGCTCTAGCTTAACCCAGGACCGCCCAGAGGTCTCTGGCTTTGCACATGTCTGTTGAAGGTCATATTTTCAAATGATTAAATTTTTGATCCTTTGCTACAGCCCTTCCTAAATCCTGTTAACCTGAGTAGGGTAGAGATTGGAATAATTAAATTTTGATCTAGGCTGCAGCCCTTCCTCAATCCTGTTAGGACTGAGTAGGGTGGAGATTGATTCCAAGTATCTCCATTGTATCAATTCTAAAATCAATCATGACTCAAAGAAATTCCTGTTCTATGCTTAAGTATAGGTCAAAGCCCTTTCCATTGTTCAGCAAAAGGTTTCTGTCCTAAAGTAATCTTAAGAAGGGAGGAGAAGGAACCTCCCATGCCAATGGGGTTCACATTCCAATAGTCAAGACCCACTATCAATAGGAAATTTTTCAAGTATGAAATTTCCCAATGGTGAAATTTCCAACATTTATAAGTCTAAGAAATTTTGAGGTTTACAGTACCAAGTTTGGGGGTCCTAGATTCCATGTTGACACCCCCCTTTTGATCAAGACTGAACCAAATGGACAAATGGGTACTGCTATATCGGATTGGACTCCATCCCCTAATGGTGGGAAAGCCTAGGTTTGGGCAATTGGCATTTGGGGGCATCCCCAATGCCTCTGACACATTGACAATGGAGCCAGAAAGGCAGGCTGTCTGCCTTTGGCAAAAAAAAAAAAAAACCAACCCAACTAACTAACAATCAAAACAGGAGCCCATTTCCCAAAGTCTTAAGTCTTTCACATCTGGCGGGTCCTGAGGACGCCTTCAGCCTCCTCTCTCTCGGACTTCTGTCCTCCTGCAGACTCCTCCTTCCTACCAGACAGCTTCTTTGCTGCTGCAAGAGAAAACTTAAAGAGAAATCTATAAGCACGTTCTTTAACAGGACTTGATCAACGCCCTCTATACTTACTCCCTACAAAAATGATCCATGCTGCTAACCTTAAATCTGCCATCCCATCTCATTATATTCTAGCAATGTCTTTCCCACACAAATTATAAAATTAGACCATTTACATGCTTAATCAGGAAGATTGCCTCACTTTACCAAAATAGAAAAACTCGACAAACTATAGAAGTATAAAAGCAGAAACAAAATCCCCATCCCAGGTTATTCAAGACTGTAAATCTGGAAGTGGCCCTGCCTCCTGTTTGTGGCCAAAAATGAAAATATTTTGTCTAGCACCAAGTAATAGTCTAACTAGCTATTCTATAACCCCCAAATCCCAAACCACATTACAATGACTGCATGGCAATTCCAGCTTCAAAACTATTTTTAAAGTCAAATTTAAGTTTCAATATTGAAATGAATTCCCAAATTCTCAAGATTAAAATGCTTCTAATTTTCCTTCATTTTAAAACCTCACACACAGCTCTTTGGGGAGGTCGAGATGCTAGGGATTTTGCAACTGTTTTCATTCACCTTTAACTACTTAACAACCATAACCCTGCTTAAACAGCTTGGGCTTTTTACTTCTATTGACTATTATCTAGTATGAAAAAAAAATAATGTGGCAACTGAGTCAGGGTAATGTAAAGTCTGTAGATAAAAATGTGTTAATATAATTCTCCTGATTTGATTGAGTTGTAGCCTCAAATTAGTTTTGGGTACACATTTCATTTTCCTGAGTATTTATTCATTGGCAATGAGGGCTCATTTAATATTTAACTTGGGTCTAGTCTAAAGGTGATTTCATTAGTATTTCTAGGCACAAAGGTTTTCTCTAATCTCATTGTTTCCTGACTTGAAGCTCCAAAATGTATAAACTTTACTAGTACTGGGGAGCCATTCAGTGTTCTATCAGAGCCTTGTTTATTAAAGATGCTACTTAGAATCTACTATTTATGGGCAAGGTCTCCCCCCTTTTGGCACTGATATTTTGCCAGCTTTTCCTTATGACCTAAACTCTTCCTTTTAAGAAGAGGAACCTCTTTGAGTTTGTTTACTCATTCATAATGGCTAAACATTTCTATCTGCCTTCAGGATTCCCATATTCTGTGCCTTGCCTTCCTGAGGCTCCTTTCAGCATATAAAATTTTTACTATTAACAGGAGAAAAAGTGGGAAGTAACTTAAAATGAGGGAGAATTGGCCATGATCAGCAGTCACCTGTAGAACTTGGCATTAACAAATACCAACAACATGGAAATGGGTTTGAATCAAGGACACATGTGATAGCCAGTGTCAGCTATGGGAAGGGTGGTGGGAGGAGAGGGGGGAGGAAAAGAAAACGATCTTGGTTTCCAATGAATAATGTTTGAAAATAACCAAATAAAATAATGTTTAAAAGTTTAAAAAAAAAGAACTTGACATTAACTTAGCCCTTCCATTCACCCTTGTGACTGTATCAATAACCAATTTCCTCCATAGCTTTTCTTTTCCCAATTATCTTCCCATAAATTCACCCTCAGATGGCAATTCTCTCTAACCACGCTCCAGATTTAAAATACATTTAATTTCTATTACTAACAATTCTTTCTAGGCTCCATCGTTCTTCCTAACTTCTTCTGATACTACTTTGACACAAACTAGCACTCTGGCATCTTTGCTGCAACTTCTCCAATGAACAGATGTTACTTTCAAACCTCTTAATTAACCAGGTAAAATGCTTCTATTTAAACTTTCCCACTTCGACTAACTTTGGGGACTAGCTCGGTCCTTTCTAGGTTCTCTACTTAAAGGGACTTTGCTCAGGGGAAATAAAATGGCCAGTTTTAGGTCTGCTTCAGAAATATTTTTAAGTCAATGAAAATGATGAGAAACAATACTTATTCGGATCCAGTATCTTGGGGCTCCTTCGGATTTCTCCTAGAGATGGCTTCTTCAGGAATCCTTCAGATTCTAGGCTGCAGGAAAATCTGGTCCAGGCGTCTGGAGGTAAAACTTTAATAGGTTTTAATCCCTTCACCCACATTCCAGAACTGCGGTGGCAAAATACAGGACATCCCTAGAAATTTCGTAAAGAGTTTCCCAGGTGAGAAATTCCCTTCTCTATTAGCGGTCATGTGCCAATGATCATCAGAAATAATGCTCAAAAACCATTCGTTCTCTCCAATTAAAAAAAGAAAATCGGTTATCAGTATTCACTGGACTTCTAAAACAAAAATCCGTCTATTGGAATGGTTGCACTCTGGAAATTTACCTTTAAAATTCCAAATCAGGTTATAGTTCAGGAGCCTTTTACTTTTTCAAAAACTAAAAGCGGTAACATTTCCCTCCAAACACAAAACTTGGGGTTACTAAGGAAAAGCTTAAGAATGACCTTTGACTCTGAATACCTAAACAATTCCTTTCCGTTTTCCTTTTTTTTCACTCTAATTTACTTTTGTCTCCAAATCTGCCTTTCTCTTAGGCTGCCTCAAACCACTTTGGCCTAAGGCTAAAGCCACGCCTAGAGAGGAAATTTGTTGGTCAGTTTAAAAGGTTCCGGGTTTCCTTCCGATTTAAAGCAAAGCCTTCCCTAGTATTTCCTGTCATTTACAATTCAATGACCAGTCAGGTCTGCAGTGGACCATCCTAAAAAGAACTTTCTTTACTCCAGAAGGCACACACATCTTGCTATTTGAGAACAATTAACAGCTGGAAAAAAAAAAAAAGTGAAATTGTAGCCCTCAACCAATCAGGTTAATCCCTAGAACAAAAGGCAGCTCATTCCCAATGTTAGCTGCACTAGATACAAAATATTTCACACATTAACAAGACAAAACTTTGGGAATTAAAATGAGACCTTAAAGTTAAGGATTTCTGGACCTTCCTTTGCCTCCTGCTGGATATTCCCGTATCCAGATCGCAGCTCCGGTCGCGCCTCTTCAAACTTTGGGAGGAATTTCATCATTCACAACCTTCAGACGTTATTTGCTGACGTTTAAATCACCAGCATTTGGAATTGTTGGCGGTCTCCACCTAAGAGGTCCATCAGACATACAATATAAGCAAAAGCCCACAGAAAAGTTTGAGAAGAAACCCAGAACTTCAGTTCTTCAGCTTCTGAGAAGCTCTTTCACACACTTTATGACCGGTTAAACCTCAAGCCCGGCATTAATTCATGAAGAAACTTTCTCCCTTTTAATCAACTTAAAGCAGTTACTCAGACCCTCTAGAGACCGCTCTGGCTCTCACACTCCAGCTCAGCTTCCCATTCAAAGCTTTCAGCCAGCCTTTCACGCATCCGCCCTGTACTAGCCCCGCTCTTCCTTCTCTTTCTACCATTCGCAGGTGCCTGCTCCATCACGTACGGAACAGGAACTCAGCAGCGGTCCCGTTGTGGGGTTCGCCGGGGCCTTCACGTGGCTGCCCGTTTGGTTCCTGATTAAAGAGGGGTTCGTTTGCCAAGAGTTTGGCTTACCTGAACCAATGGCGGCCCAGCTGAGTCCTGACTGAGCTCAGTGGGTTCTTGTGTGTCCCTCACGGCGGTGGTCAGGCTGGCTGGACGTTTAGGCAGCCATAACTTCAGCAGCGGCTGCTCGCCATATGTTAACGAGGAAGTAACAGAACTACTAACGAGTCAGAAAAGCCAAGGCTTGAGCAGCAGAGGGATGAGTCCAATTTGGCCCTTTACTCGGTCAGAGCCACAACCTTTACAGGGTGCACACCCTGGGCTCGGCCATGTTATCCCTGGGAGGGCCACATCGCTAGATGAGGACTCCGAGGAACAGAGGAATTTGGGGGGCCTCTAGACCATCTGGGGAGTCCAGGGGCAGGGAAAGATGATGGACATCACTGGAGCTATAAGGAAATGGGAGGGTTCAAACTACACTGACAGGATGCAATCAAGCCTGGGAAAGAACCCTAGCTAGAGGCTGGGTGTGAGGGGAGGGGCTGCTTCCACTGGATACTAAAGGATGGTTCCTGCCCAGGTGTGGATCTTCTTGGGAAGGGTCTGATACAATAGGGGAGACACCTAAGACAAAGAGGGTCCTGAGCATCTGCTTATCTCACCCAACCAGGATTGTCATTTCCCTGAGGGTCCCCCACTCAGTCTGAAACTTCCAACTTGGGATTCCCTTCAGAGTAGATTCCAGGGGAACAGGGAACAAGGACAAGCTTTGGGGTCTCCAATCTATAAGCTATTCCTGAAACTTGGGGTTCATCAGATCTCACTAGGTACCAAGTTTGGGGTTCCTAGATTCCATGTTGACACAAGTCAAAGAAAAAACACTGCAAGCAGCCAGAAACAAAGAATTGGAGGCCTGAGGACCCACCTGGGAGTTAGCAGCCACCACCATAAAGGAACAGAGAACACGGAATATGACATTCCAGAAGAAGGATATAAATGTACAGAGTTGGTACAGAAGCAATTTCACTCAATAGGGAAAGAATAAGGAAAAGAGAGAATTGGAGAACATAAATTAAGAGAGGGATTAGTACTAAGCAAAATAGACCACAAGGATCAGAAATATTTATAGCTTTTTTTTTTTTTTTTGAGGTGAGAGAGAATGTGAATCTCAGGACGTGCCAAATAATTAGGGAATGGATGAACAAGTTATAGTATATAAATCTGATGGAATACTGTAAGAAATGATGAAGGGGATGGCTTTCAAGAAATCTGGGAAGACTTTTATGGACAGTAAAATGAACAGAACCAAGAGAAGAATGTATACAATGACAACATCAGAACAACAAACAATTCTGAAAGACTTGGGAACTCTGATCAGCATAATAACCAACCACAATTCCAGAAAAATAATGAAGAAACAGACTAGTCCTTCACTGATAGAGGGATGAGACTCAGAATGCAAAATGAGCAATAGATGTTTGTTTATATATTTTCTTTTAGATATGGTCAATGCAAAAATTTATTTCGCTTAACTATACATGTTTATAAGAGAGGTTTTGTTTCTTTTATTTTCGATTGGCAGGTTTTGTAGTGGGTTAGGAAAGAGGGCAAATTTTTGCTGGTTGAAAAAAGTTTAATTCTAAAAAACAAATTAGAGTGAGCAACTTGGTGATCTAGGGGATACAGAGCCAGGCCTAGAGATGGTTCTGGGTTCAAATTTGACCTTAGACACTTCCTGGCTATATGACCCTGAGCAAGGCACTTAACCCCCATGGCCTAGCCCTCACCACTCTTTTAACTTGGATGCAATACTTAGTGTTGACTCTAAGACTGAAGAAAGTGGGTTAAAAAAAAAAAACAGATTAGAAGCATCCTGTCTCGGAAGAATTAATGGATCACAGGTGGAAGATTTCATTTGTCCCGCAAAGAATGATCAGTAACACCACTGGTGCTGTAAAAATGGAGGTTTGAACCCCAGACTTCAATCCCCAGAATTCCCTATAATATCACCTGAATTCCCACCTGGGCTGAGAACAGAAATTGTATATAAACTGACTCTCCTCCTACTTCGGGTCTCTCTGCTTCCGCTTCTAAGCACACAGGTCTCCCTACCAGGCAGGCAAGATGTAGGTTGCACGTTCTTTTCTTATTTTGTATTTCCTTATTTCTTAATTCGAATAATCTTTAATAAACCTCATAAAATATAATACTTTTAGCAGAGAAACTAATAAACTAAATTTTAACTATAACAGGGCTATAGGGAGAGAAATCGTACAGCAAGGATCAGAGTAGGAAGCGGAGAATAATATTCTGCCGGAGGACATCTTGGCCAAGAACCTGAAGTCTCAAGAACGCCTGGAGTTTTCCTTGTTGTCATCCACTTAAGGCAAATGACAAAGAAGAGAAGAGGTGAACTCTCTCGGACAGTGGGACCTGAGAAGGGGCCTTGGGCTTCTGGAGCCCAGCTCCAAGGGGAAGAAGGACAGGTTCCCGATCAGAGATGAAGTCCAGCGAACAAAGACCAGGAAGAGTGTATTTGCTGTGGGGTCCATGTTCACCTCCCTGCCTCCCAATAGAAGCTCCAGGAGGTGAGAACAATCACCCTCCCTTAGTATTCCCAGCACTTAGCATAGCTCCAGGCACATCATAAGAACTTAATAAAAGCTGGTCATTTTCTTAAGAAAGACTTTCGTCTAAAAAAGACAGACCTGGGAAAAGATTGTCTATGTCTGTCTACCAAGAGAGAGACCAGAGCAAGTAGCTATGATGAAGGGGAAAGTGTAGCAGCTGAGATAGGACAAAAGACAAAACCCAACGAAGAAGCTGATGGTAAAACATCTGGCTGCAGATGGCTTCCTATAGAGGCCCAAAGACTAGACAAGGGTCAACAGGGAAGACTAAAGGTCCCAATTCAAGGAGGCAAAATCAGCCCAGCCATCACTGAAAGTGCAAAATCCAGGAGTGGAAGATGGCTCCAGAGGCTGTGCTGCTCCCTGGGGGTGGTCCTTCTCCCCAGAGTTTCCTTCCTTCCTGGCAGGTTTACCTCCTGTGCTGTGAGGCAAACCACTTCTTCAGAGGGTTTGATCCTCCTGCCTAGGTATAACTCATATCGACAGAGATAGAGAGATAGAGACAGAGAGAGACAGAGAGGGAGAGAGAGAGACACACAGAGAGAGAGAGAGACAGAGAGAGGGAGGAAGGGACAGAGACAGAGAAGGAGAGAGAGAGAGAGAGGGAGAGAAAGAGAGAGACAGAGACAGAGAGAGACAGAGACAGAAACAGAGAGGGAGAGAGAGAGGGAGAGAGAGAGAGAGAGAGAGAGAGAGAGAGAGAGAGAGAGAGAGAGAGAGAGAGAGAGAGAGAGAGAGAGAGAGAGAGAGAGAGGGAGGGGGGAAGGAGAGAGGGAAAAGAGAGGGAGGAAGAGAGGGAGAGACAGAGACAGAGACAAAGAGAAAGAGACAGACAGACAGACAGAGAAGGAGAAGTAAACTCTGACTCTATCTGTGTCTATCTCTGTATCTCTAGCTAATATTGTCCTCTTTGAGGTTTTCCTGTCTGTGTAAACTACTTGCCAAGGGGTGCATCTGCTTTGCTCTGGAAGTTTCCACGTGGGATTAGAATGTGCTCTCCCCTCCCCTTAGGCCCCAAGGGCACAGGAATGGAAACTGTCTTTCACCTCTCTATGGAGATCAAAACCTCTTCCTGAATTTCTACCTAATGCCAGCTTTAATTGTATCAATATGATTTAGCAGCCATCGAAGTCTTATTTTGTTCAGAAGGATAAAGTTATAGCCGTGGAAGCATGGTAAGCAATAGAGAGTGTAAACCTTAAAATTTCCCCGACCCTACTGTATAAGATTGGATTAAGACCATTCCCCATTTGGGCAGTGAACTCTACTTAAAGCAGGAATGTGAGAATTCTACTTTCCCTACTTGGGTCTGCCCTAGGGGAAGATAAAGTTGTAAACTCTTTTCTGAACAATGAAAAGTACTTAAACCCAGACTTTTCTTCAGCTAAGTACCTATAAAGGTCAAGCAACTTGTGAATTTACAAGGAACAAAGAACTGGAAAACTTACTCAGAGCTTTCCTGGTGTGAATTGCTCAAAAATCCACACCTTCTTAGGTGTGGACTAAGAATGGGCGGTCCTTTAGAAACATCTACAGTGATTGGTAGATGTAAGGCCTTAGGGGAGGTGACAGAGGAAATTTTGCCCTTAAAAATAAGAGCTCAGAGAGGAGCTGGAGCTGATTCTGAGGGAGCTCATTTTGAGAAGACTCATTCAGGGATCTCGATTTCTGACTCTCATTCTGGAGGAGAGCTCCTTGAGGAGCTCCTCTGAGGGGCTCTGTCCCTCTGGGGTAGTAGCTCTGGAGGCTCTTGAAAGAGGCCCTTTGAAGCAATCTCTGGCTGGAAGACTCTTTGAGGAAGGACGCTGGCCTGGTGTCACTAGTATCCTTGTTTAGTCAGACCTTGTGGTGAGTGTTAAAAAACTGACTGATCTCTCTCTTAAGGCTCAGGTCTAGGCCATATTGGCTTGAGGCCCTTCATACTTATTCCTTTCTTACTCTCTCTCTCTTTCTTTGATTACTCATTGTATTGTTAATTAAAATCTCTATAAAACCCAGTTGACTTGGGTATTTGAATAATTGGGAATATTTCCCTGGCGACCACCTTATATTTGATTTTAAAACCCAAGACACTGTAGTGAAACATATTTCTGCGGTCAAACTTACTCACCCTCTCTTATATCTATCACAATTTATATCTTCCACTATTTTAACTCACTACAGTTTAAGACGTCAACCATTTTAAATCTCACAAGAGGACAAGGGCAGCTATGTGGCTCATTGGATAGAGACTCAAGGCTGGAAATGAGAGGTCCTGGGTTCAAATTTGGCCTCAGACACTTTACCTATGTGACCTTGGACAAGTCATTTTGTAGCATACCAGGCATGTTGGCATTTGGGAAGTATGATTGATGTATTGATATTGTACTACCAGACACATGGTCAGACCTCTTGATGGTCCTTGTGTGATAGGAACCCTCCAACGCAGGGGCAAATCCTCAAATCCTCAAATCCTTGGGCTGGGTGTGCCTTGGCTTGGAGTACACTCATTTACAAGATGCTGGTTGGATTTAGCTCCACCTCTTTGTTTTCCTCACTGTCAATTGGCCAATGCTGAGACCTGTGCTGTGTCAGTATTCTTCTAACACCTCCCAATCCACATCTCAATAATGGGAGGCAGTGCTATTCTCCCTCTGGATTCCTGCTTCCTCCAGTTCTTCCTCCTAGCTCTCTCCTTATCTTTCCTAGAGATGCTAACCAGAAGTGCTTCCTATCTCGGAATTCTTCCCTCCCTGTTTTCTTATTCCTCAGGTGTTCCTTTAATTAACCTTCAAGGGAAAACATCATAAGGAGCTCGCGCCGCTCCCCATACTTTAACTCGTCTTTGAGTCTTCATTTATCACCCCTTTTCCTCTGGCTCCCCTCACCTTCTCAAGTTATAACTTCCCACAAAGGAAAATTATAGAACAACTGCTGGCCGGATTGTTATACATTTTACGCCGGTTACCTAGCCTTTATGGTTCTTCTGCCTTAGAACTAATACTTGGTATTGATTCTAAGAGAAGGTAATGGTTAAAAAAAAAAAAGCAACAGAGAGGACAGTCTGGAAACCAAGAAATCTGGAGCCTTCCTGAATTCAAACCTGGTCTTAAAAACTTCCTAGCTGTGTGGCCCTGGACAAATCACTTAACCTTGTTTGCCTCAGTTTCCTCATATGTAAAATGAACTGGAAAGGAAAGGGCAAACCATTCCAATGTCATCCAATGCTATCATTTCTAATGATGTAATCCATGCTGTAATGTAGAGTAACCAGCGTAAAGGGGAGATGCCAGGCCTCAAATGGAGACAAAAGCCTAATGCTAATGAAGATTACAAGTTCAGAACTACAATTGCTGAAGGTGCCTGACAGAGCAAGTTTAAGGCTAAGGCTAAAACTGGGGAATACACTAACAATGATTAACTATACTAAACCTATAATTTAATTAAAACGAGCCTTATGACTACTAATAAAATGATCGAGAAAGGGGGTAGGGAGTTTCACTCACAGGGGCTGGCATAGCATTTGGTCTGGGGGCGGAACCCAGGACTCCATCTCTAAAAGGTTCTCCGTCACTGGACTAGATGATAAACAATCAGATGGACTCCAATGACTGCAGAAAAAGCTTTTGACGAAGGACAACATCCATTTTGTTAAAAACACAGAACATGAGCTTCAGATAAATGGAGCTTTTAAGAAGATGACACCTGTTACACACCTAAAACCAAGAGTAAGCATTAAAGGTAATGGGGAGAAGCTAGAAGCCTTTCTGGTAAGGTCAGGAGTAAAGTAATGATGTCCGTTACCGCCATTAGTATTCAACACTCTCCTGGAATTGCTAGCTACAGCAATGAGCCAAGAAAAAGAAGTTGAAGAAATAAGCATAAGCAATGAGGAAACAGTATCACTTTCTTGGCAGATGACATGATTTACTTAGAGACCCCAAAAGAGTAAACTGAAAGACTAGCCTCAACAATGAACAACTTCTGCAAAGTTACAGGATATAAAACAAACCCATACAAAGCATCAGTATTTGTATAAATTACCAATAACACTCACCAGAAAAAGAGAGAAAGAGAAATTCCATTCAAAATAACTACAGATAGCATAAAATACCTGCGAATTTACCTGCTAAGTCACACAAGAAGCCATATGGACAAAATTACAAAATATTGTTCACAAAAATAAATATAAAGCTAAACAATCAAAGAAATAATTAATTGCTCCTGGGTAGGCCAACCCAATTCAATAAAAATGATAATACTACCTAAATTAATTTGCTTATTCAATGTCATACCAATTAAACTACCAAAGAGCTACTTTATAGAATTAGAAAACTATAACAAAATTCATCTTAGTGTTGATTTTAATACAAGAAGTGAGGAAGAGGGAAAGAAAGAAAGAAAGAAAGAAAGAAAGAAAGAAAGAAAGAAAGAAAGAAAGAAAGAAAGAAAGAAAGAAAGAAAGGAAGGAAGGAAGGAAGGAAGGAAGAAAGAAAGGAAGGAAGAAAGGAAGGAAGAAAGGAAGGAAGAAAAAAAAAGAAAGAAAGGAGGGAAGAAAGGAAGAGAGAAAGAAAAGAAGGAAGGAAGAAAGAAAGAAAGAAAGAAAGAAAAAGGAAGAAAGAAAGAAAGAAAGATGAAAGAAAGAAAGGAAAGAAGGAAGGAAGAAAGAAAGGAGGAGAGAAAGAAAAGAAGGAAGGAGGGAAGGAAGAAAGAAAGAAAGAGAGAGAGAGAAAGAAAGAGAAAGGAAGGAAGAAAAGAAAAAAGGAGGGAAGGAAGGAAGGAAAGAAGAAAGGAAGGAAGAATGGATGAGAAAGAAAGAAAGAAAGAAAGAAAGAAAGAAAGAAAGAAAGAAAGAAAGAAAGAAAGAAAGAAAGAAAGAAAGAAAGAAAGAAAGAAAGAAAGAAAGAAAGAAAGGAAGGAAGGAAGGAAGGAAGAAAGGAAGAGAGAAAGAAAAGAAGGAAGGAAGGAAGGAAGGAAGGAAGGAAGGAAGGAAGGAAGGAAGGAAGGAAGGGAGAAATAAAAAAATAAAGGAAGGAAGGAAGAAAGAAAGAGAGAGAAATAAAGGAAGGAGGGAAGGAGGGAAGAAAAGGAAGGAGATGATTTCAAAAAACCTGGAAAGACTTCTAAGATTTGATGAAAAGTGAGCAGCACCAGAATAAATCCATGCAGTGACAGCAATATTGTAAAGAAAATCACTGTGAAAGACTTACTCACTCTGATCAATCCAATGATGCACCCCAATTCTAAAGGACTCTGATGAACATACTATCTATCCATCTCCAGCTGGAGAACTGATGGCCTCAGAGCCGAGACTGAAGCATATGCTTTTCCTCTTTCTTTTCTCCCTCTTGTAGAACATGGCTAAGGCAGACATATGTCTTGCATGACATATGTGTGTGGGGGGGGTTGTTTCTTGCCTTCTTAATGGGTGGGAGAAGGGTAGAGGGAGGCAAAGAATTTGGAATATAAAATAAAATTGAATTTTTAGGTCTCTAAAAACTTTAAAAAATTCAAAACAGAACCTGACAGTCAGGTGGACTCATTACTGCCGGCTGGCCAGGTTCCCAGAGCAGTCTTAATGATTTAATGTTCCAGAGAGAGGATGTCTCCAGGGGAGAGCCCCAGGGATCTGTGCTTGGCCCCGTGCCATTTAACTTCTTTATCAGGGCTCCGATAGGGCAGAGACGGCATCTCCTCCAACCTGCGGAAGGCGCACTGATGAGGGACGGAGCAGGTGCCAAAAGGACAGTCTCAGAGCACTGGGCTCAGTTGGATCAGGTGAAACTTGATGGGGATTCATGTAAAGTCTTCCATTTAGATTGAAAAAAATTGCGACTCTTCTACAACATCACGGAGGGCCCAGATAACGTTGTTTGCCATCTCAGGGAGGGAGGAGGAGATGGAGAGAATTTGGAACCCACATTTTTGAAAAATGAAGGCTGAAAATTGTTTTTGCATGTAATTGGGGAAGATATACATATATATGTATGTTCACACACACACACACACACACATATTCAGTCTTGTGTGTCCGAGATAGGGGAAGAACAGAGAGAGAGCAGTTTATCAGAAAAAGATATGATGGGTCCATTAAAAAAACCAATTGTGGTGGGAAGGAGGTGCAGCTAAGTAGCACAGTGGATAGAGAGCCAGGCCTGCAGACAGGAGGTCCTGGGTTCAAATTTGACATCAGACACTTCCCAGCTGAGTGACCCTGACCCATTGCCTAGCCCTTACCACTCTTCTTCCTTGGAACCAACACACAGTATTAATTATAAGATGAAGTAAAGGGGTTAAAAAAGGGGAGGGGCAGCTTCTAAGACAGAAGGTGTTTTTTTTTTTTATGTAATTGAGATAATCACATGAAAAAGTGTTCTAAATCCCTCCTGATTAGAGAGATGCAAATCAAAACAACTCTGAGGTATCACCCTCACCTAGCAGATTGGCCAAAGTGACAGCAAAGGAAAATAAAGAATGCTGGAGGGGATGTGGCAAAGTAGGGACACTAATTCATTGCTGGTGGAGCTGTGAATTGATCCAACCATTCTGGAGGGCAATTTGGAACTATGCCCAAAGGGCGATAAAAGACTGTCTGCCCTTTGACCCAGCCATAGCACTGCTGGGTCTGTACCCCAAAGAGATAATGGACAAAAAGACTTGTACAAGAATATTCATAGCTGCGCTCTTTGTGGTGGCCAAAAATTGGAAAATGAGGGGATGCCCTTCAATTGGGGAATGGCTGAACAAATTGTGATATATGTTGGTGATGGAATACTATTGTGCTGAGAGGAATAATAAAGTGGAGGAATTCCATGTGAACTGGAAAGACCTCCAGGAAGTGATGCAGAGTGAAAGGAGCAGAACTAGGAAAACAGTGTACACAGACGGATACACTGTGGCACAATCAAATGTAACTGACTTCTCTACTAGCAGCCATGCAATGATCCAGGGCAATCCTGAGGGACTTATGGGAAAGATGCTCTCCACATCCAGAGAAAGAACTGTGGGAGCAGAAACCCAGAAGAAAAACTTATGATCTATCACATGGTTATGGGTATGTGATCTGGAGTTTTGATTTTAAAAGATGACTCTATTACAAATATGAATAATATGGAAATAGATTTTGAGTAATAAGATATGCATAAATCAGTGGAATTACTTGTCAACTCAGAGAAGAGGGAAGGAGAGAACATGAATCATGTAACTGTGGGAAAATATTGAAAAATAAATAAATATTTTTAAAAATAATGATTTCTAAAGTATGTAGAGCTTTGAGGGCCAGGTCTAGAGATGGGAGGTCCTAGGTTCAAATCTGGCCTCAGACACTTCCCAGCTGTGTGACCCTGGGCAAGTCACTTGACTCCCATTGCCTAGCCCTTACTACTCTTCTGCCTTGGAACTAATACACAGTTTTGACTCAGAGACAGAAGGTCAGGGTTAAAAAATAAATAAAAATTTTAAAAATTATGTAGAGTTTATCGGAGAAATAAAAATGATAGAACTTAAAAAATGTTTAACAACATAAATAGAACAGAGTTAATGTTAATATGTGCTTTTTCAAAGTCTGTAGCAGCAGCAGCAGGTTAGTGGCCCGTTTCTTTTTGAGTTTGGCATCCCTGCTCTCAAATACTCTTAGGCTCCGGGAAAGCCCAGTCCATCAGGGGACGATTCTCACTGTTGACAGTGTGCCTTCTTGTAACCTTCGCCCTTTGGCCAAGGAGAATAAGGTTAACCTCTTCTCAAGGACAACCTTCAAGGACTTGGAGACAGCAAGTGTTTGCCACATCCCCCCAGGCCCTAGGCCTTCTCTCCAGCTTAAATGGTCCCCGTTCTCTCAGTCCACCTGGCATGGCTTTAAGTCTCACTGCCTGGTCCTTGGTCACCTTCCTCTGGAGCAGACTCCGGCTCTTCAGCAGTCCTCTTGGATCAGCATCACTCCCATCACCAGCCAGGATCCTCCGGTTCTCTTACACTCTGGAGCAGGGATACAGCACCCTCTTCTATTCAGCCTAGAATTGTCATGTGGTTCTGGGCTTGTTTGTCTGTTTTTTTCTCATTGAAATTGAAAATTTTTAAACAATAGAATATTTTATTCCCCCCGTTGCATGTCAAAACAATTTTTAACTATAATTTTTTAAAGTTTTGAGTTCTAAATTCTCTGCCTCCCCTCCCCTCCCCCAGACAGTAACAGTCTGATAGAGACTTGGACATGGGTCATGCTGAGCTCACTGCCCACCACAGTGCCCTGCTTTCCCCTCTACAGTTTCTTCAGATCTCCCATTTGTTCAAATGGCTCCTAAGCCCCTCTTATGGAGAGAGCTCGGTCCTACCACACTCACCCCATCACTAAGAAACAAAATGCCCTCCAGACCAAGACCCAGCTCAGCTTCCCTTCTGGGGGAGCCTTTCCTGGACGCCTGAGCTGCCAGTGCCTGCCGGGCCCCTCTGTGTAGCTGTTACCGCCTACAGTGGGTGCACCTTGTCTCGCCTGCTCCCCACCAAGAGGTGAGACCCCTGGAGGGCAGGGATTTCTCTGCTTTGCTCCCCTCTCTCTGGCCCTCAGCACAGTGAGTCCCTGGCCTGTGGGGGCATATGATAATTGTTTGCTGTTTCATCCATTTCAAAGCCCCATGTTCCCTTCTTCCCAGCTTTCCTGTCTTGATCCAAATCACAGACGTGGCCAGTCCTGGTATCGGTTTCCCTAAAAACTCCATCTCCTGACCAGCACTAAACGAACCTTCTTCCACAAAACCACCCTCCCTTCCTCCCCAAGGGGAAATTCCTTTCTCTAGCCTAAACTATTAAAACCTCCCCCTTACAGTTGTCTCTGGGCTCTCCACTCATCTAGGCCTGTGCCTCACACGAGAGAGTAAAAGTCAAGAGACTTGCCCAGGGTCACACAGCTAGGAAGTGTCTGAGGCCAAATTTGAACCCAGGACCTCCCTTCTCTAGGGCTGGTTCCCTATCCACTGAGCCACCTAGCTGCCCCTTACATATACATTTTTGTTAAATGATGCTTTTTCTAGTATAGGGATGGTAGGAGATACCTTGGAATTTTATGTAAAAAACAAATTAATTAAAAGAGTAAAACTAAAACTAAATTGATGGGCCCAAAGCTAAGAAAGCTGAGAGCAAACGGAGTCCCCAGGTGGCATAGGAACTAAAGTCCCAACTACATGGCCCTTGGAGAGGGCAGTTTGGGACAATGTTCCTCAAGAATTACAGACCCAGCTTCCTAGAGAGAGGAGGGGGTATTTAGACAGCACTGAATTCCAGAATCGAGCCTCTTGGAAAGAAAAGAAGCAAGCACTTGGTTCTAGAGTTGGCAGTGGTAGAATAGGAGTTCCTGGATCCAGTTTGCTAGAAAGAAAAGGTATACCCACATGGATATGGAAAAGAACAAAGAATAGAGCTACAGTGGATAAATTAGTTAAATTATACAAGTCTGATATGTCACTGAAAACTTTAAACACAAGATATTCTTTTAGAGAAGCCTCATAGCTTTAGAGTAGTATTGTAAGGATGAAGGATTATATAGCTCTCTAGAGGCAATTGGGAGTTTGGAGAATTAAGGGCTCTCTATATTGCTACTGTCTTTGAAGCTTCCTCGAACCCGCGAGAAGCCTCAAGGTAGGAAGATAGAGGAAGGATAGAAGTTCTGGATGCCACGAGGGGGATGGCGGAGCCAAGTTAGAGATATGAGGTGGCAGGAATGAGTCAGAAATCCAGGCCTTATTAATTATCAAGGAGCCACAGCAAAAACTCAGATCAGTGGACTACTCAGAAGGCTTATACCTGTCCAGTGATCCAAATTTAATACCACACAGGTCGGAGACATGATAGAGAAAGGAAAGTGCCTGGCCGAAGGCCAGGTCCCAGGTGGGAGAGGTAGATCAGGAAAGGAATCAAAGATGGAGCTTGGCCTAGCAAGGACAGGCATCAGTGAGAGCTGAGATCCAAGTGAAAAAGAGAGGGAAGAGAGGCGGAGCTTGCTGTGGCCCGGTATTTAATCTTTTTGATATGCAAATATACACAATACATAGGGATGATCATCATTGGTTAATGACAAGGTATAGGTGTGGTTTCTCTTAGCCAGGTGAGCACAAAGAAACCTGTTTTCCCGCCTAACCTGGGGGAAGCTGGGGTCAAGGGTCAGAGGCTTTCCCGAGCATGCTCAAGACTGAGCATGCTCTCTTCTAAGCCACTCTGTACACACTAACTGTTCCCCTTGCCCATAGCTAGGGGTGGACTGCTACAGTCTTTATACTATGATTTTAAAAAAATTTACATCAATATATATTAGTGATATTGGTCTATACTTTTCTTTTTCTGCTTTCTCTCTCCCTGTTTTAAATATTAGGATCACATTTGTCTTATAGGAGCATGACATAGTGCTTTCTCTCTCAATTGTCTCAAAAATAGTATTGTAGTATAGGTATTATTTGATAAAATTCACCTGTAGGTCTCTATGGACCAGGAATGTTTCTCTTAAGTACTTGGGGATTGCCTTTTCCTCTGATAGTTGGGAATTACCAGCTTCAAATGTAAGATTACTTTTCAGTGGAGGTCTAAACCCTTGGAGGATTGTGTAGGTCCTCTTTAAGGTGAATGATTCATTAGAAGACAGGGGAGTTTACCCCTTAGCAATCCTAACTTTGTTTTTCTTTCAGAAGGAGCCCAAACTACTATAAGTCTGGAGGACGGTACAGATCCCTGTGGGCCAATAAGATTCACTGGAGAGAGAAGGAGGGACCACTTTCATCTTTCTGAGCTGCTCTGGGTCTTTTGTAGGATTTTTATATTCTTTCTGGGGGGTTAAATAAAGATTGCTCCATCTCTGATACTGTTTGCTATGAACTTGCTTAAGAATTGGGGGCCCTTTTACTCATGTTATTAGAGCCTAACAGAAGACATGCCCTAATATTGCCAGGAATAATCTAGGTGAGTCCTACCTGGAGGGAGCTTTCAGTGAGGACATAAGCCAAAGGGGGTCCTTGGTCCATGCAAAATCACAGCCTGAGCTTTTGGGACATAGCTATCAGAGCAGTCTCTTTCTTGGTTGGTCACAAATCTCCATGGGGAGATTGTAGCATTCTGGGACCAGATGCAGTGAACTTTTCACTGGCCTTGGTTATTCTGATAATAAAATCCCAGTTAAAATGCTGGGAGCCATCAAATCCACACTGTCTGACACAGTTGCAAGTGGAATCTGAGGGATTGAAAAGTGGCCCCCAGGAAGGATGGAACCATCCACTCAGACTGCCCCCCCCCCAGTTAACAAAAGTTAACTAGCTTGCCTAAGGTCACACAGCTAATATCCAAGGTTAGATTTGAATTCGGGTCTCCCAGTTCTAATCTTGGCACCTACTGTACTCCTCGCTGCCCAGCAATGCAGGATGACAGAATGAGAGCAGAAGCAGGAAATTAATAGATGTGATGTAAATTATTAAAAATCCTGACAGGATCCCTGACATGGATTGATTGAGAAACTAATCACATGGAGAAAACATGGTGAAATGGAGCCCTCTCTTCGGGGCAGAACGGTCTATACCTTGCCAGACACATGCACCGTGTCAGGGAGGGGGGTCTGCCTTTGGCTAAGGGAGGCATCCTCTTTCTTTTCCAGAAGTGGCTGGGATATCTATAAAGAGCAAAGAGAAAATGGTCTATTTGGACCGAAGGAAAAGGGCCCTTTGTGGCTCATGCCTCGTGGAAGGAGCCAAGTGTTCTCCTCCCTCCCTCCCCCAGTGTTCTCCGTCCCTCGGGTGGATTGTCCTTCTTGGGGATTTGTGAGGATATTTTCTCATGAGGCTGCTGCCATCTGCAAGCTTAAGGGGAACAGATGTCGTCCCTAAGCTAGGCTGGGCTGGGCCAGACTGGCAAGGCCATGGGAGCACAAGGGTTCATGGAGGGAGGCTGGCAAGGAGGACCCTGCGGAGAGTGGGTTCATGCCCACCCTCTGGTATAGGCCAGGCTAACTCCAGAAACTGCTCCTGAAAATGTGTGTGGCCAAACGAGATGTTACCCAGAAAGCTCTCAGCACAGTGCCAGGCACATAGTAGGTGCCTAATAAATGCACCTTTCTGTTCCTCCTCTTCCCAAGGGCAGAGCTCTGCACCGACAGTCAATCCTATGGAAGAAGGAAAAAGAATGAACTAACTCGGGACCTAGAGGAACCAGACTCAGGATCTGTGGGCTAGAGGGGAGCTCACAGGGGGCAGTTGGGTGGTTCAGGGGATGGAGAGCCACACTTATAGAAGGAAGGTCTAGGGTTCAAATCTGGCCTCAGAGACTTCCTAGCTGGGGAGCCCTGGGTAAGTCATTTCATCCCATGGTTGCCTTGGAACCCTACACAGTATTGATTCTAAAATGGAAGGTCCGGCATTAAAAAAGAAAAGAAAGGAAAACAAATATTAAGCTCCTGCAATGTGCCAGGCTCTGGGCTAAACCCTGGAGATATAAGGAAGCCAACATCCCTGCCCTCAGAAAGCTCCCAGTCCAATATGGTCTAATCCAAGCATTCCCAGTGCCTTCAAGCCGTCCTCATGGGGCCCTCTGCTGTCCCGGAAGGCCCCCTCCTCCTCAGCATCCTTCATTAATGGCAGAGCCCAGAATGGTCTTCAAATGTCATGCCGCCATATTGAAGAAAGGACGAGACCAGTTCTGAGTCACTCTAGGGGAATAGATGGCCAAAGAGAGAAAGACTTGGCCTCTGTAGGCAGGACTCTGGTATATCTCCAAGGCAGCTGGAGAGCACAGAGCCTGGAGTCAGGATTACCTGAGTTCAAATCCTGCCTCAGATACGAATGTATGACCTTGAACAAGTCACTTAATTTCTAACTGTTTCAGTTTCCTCATCTATAAAATGGGGATAATAATAGCTCCAACCTCCTAGGTTGTGAGAACTATTTATAGTTATGATTGCATTAGTGTTAGAGTGAATCCATCAGCAGGCATTTTTTTTTTTGGTATTTCCTATGTGCCTGCCCCTGTGCTAGGCTCCAGGGATACAAGGAAGGCAAATACAGTCTCTGCCCTCAAGGAGTTTGGGTTCAAATGGAAGGTTTGTCCAATCCACCATGTATGGGATGGGATTTGGGGGCAGTGTTGACCTTCTGTTAATGCCTCTGGGGCTTTGGCAAGAGAGCCCAGGAGCCCCCACCCCACCCCCGAATTTACACACAAGGAAACCGAGGCCCAGATGTGGCCTGCTCAGTCACATGGCCGGTAAATATCAGAGGGGCAGTCAGTCCCATGACTCTGTGCTGTCTTCCCAGGCCCGGTCTTCCTCTAAGCCGCAGCTTCCTGTCCTGTGAACTGAGCTGGTTGTGTGAGGATCCCAGGATCCCAGAGACCAGCCTCTGAATTTTACAGATGAGGAAACTGAGTCCTGGGAGTCAAAGTGACTTGTATCAGGGACACGAGGAAGTGAGGGTCAGAGGCGGGGTGGGGTGGGGGGTTGAAGTTGGGTTGCTGGGCACTGCCCACTCTGGGATGTGGGGAGAGGAGGAGGCCGCCTGTCTGCTGCCAGCTGCCCCCTGGGCACCTCGTGAGATCAGCTGGTCGGATGTGGGCACAGCCGGGGCATTCTGTGTTCCTGCTTCCTTGGGGCGGCTGAGAGGGAACAGATGGGAGTGAGGAGGGATCCTTTGGCCGGGAAACCCAGGGAGGAGCACACAGTCCCTGAGGCAGAGATGAGAACAAATACAGCTTAAGCAGCATCTTCCCTAAAAGGAAGGATCAGCCTGGCTCTGTGGCCTGCCCACTCTCAGGGATCTGACAGTACTGAACGGAACAATTGCAGCTAATGCTTCCACCCAGCGCTTGGAGTTTCGCCAAGCCCTTGACAGATCTTGGCCCCTCTGAGCCTCCAGGTGGCCTAGGAGCACACAAACGGAGGCCAGGCAGAAGTGGCTGAGGCAGGATCTGAACCCAGGGCTCATCCCATTCCATTCCCATTCCCCACTCTGCAAACATGTCTGCTCTGGACCAAAGAAAGAAACCCTCTGTGCATTTCTGGTCGCCGGTGTCTTCAGATGCTATGAGAGTTAAAATCTAAAAACGCCTTCAAAAGGGCAGCCAGATGGCTCAAACAGAAGGTCCTGTTTTCAAATCTGACCCCAGACACTTCCTAGCTGTTTTGATCCTGGACAAGTCCCTTAGCCCCCATTGCCAAGCCCTTACTGATTTTCTGTCTTGGAAATAAATACACAATATTGATTCTAGTTTGGAAGGGAAGAGTTTAAAAGGGAGGGGGGGCAGCTAGGTGGCATAGTGGATAGAGCACTGGGGCTGGAGTCAGAAAGATTAATCTTCATGAGTTCAAATCTGGCCTCAGTTACTAGCAGGGTGATTCTGGGCAAGTCACTTCACCCTCTTTGCCTCCATTTCCTCATCTGTAAAATGGGTTGGAGAAGGAAATGGCAAACCACTCCAGTGTTTCTGCCAAGAAAACCCCAAATGGGGTCCCAAAGTGGCAGACCTAAGAGCCCAGGAGGCCCACCTGAAATGACTGAACCACAACAAACTCCTTTAAAAGGGCCAGAATTATGGCAGTTTCCTGCCAAGAAATGTCTCCCAATTTCATTCGATCATCTATTCCTTTGAGAACCATTTACTGTCTACAGGTGCTTGGCACTGTGGAAGGCCACAAGGCACCAAACCACAAGAGGAAGACTCCCTGCCCTCAAGGAGGTTCCATTCTATTGAGGAGGCTAGATAGAGAGATAGACAGATTAAAGAGAGAGCAAGAGATGAATGGACAGACGGATGGATGGATGGGTGAATGGAGAGAGAGAGAGAGAGGCAGATGGATGGAAAGATAGAGACAGAACAGAGAGAGATGGATGAATATATAAAGATATATAGATAGAGATAGACACGGATGAGAGAGAGAGACAGATGGATGGATGGATGGATGGATAGAGACAGACAGATTAGAGAGAGAGCAAGAGATGGATGGACGGATGGATGGATGGATGGATGGAGAGAGAAGCAGAGAGAGACAGATGGATGGGGAGGTAGAGACAGACAGAGAGAGATGGATGGATGGATGAATGGATGGATGGAAGGATAGATATAGACAGACACAGATGAGAAAGAGAGATGGATGGATGGAGATGGATAGACAGGCAGGCAGACCGACAGACAGGTAGGTGGATAGATACATAGATCAGTGGGAAGATAGAGAGAGAGAGGAGGGGTGGATAGGTGGGGGGTGTGTGTGTACAAAATAAATACGAGCTAAGTCTGGGGAGGGGGTGGGGGCGGGGGCGGGGGCGGGGGCGGGGGCGGTCCTCGCAGCGAGGGCACCAGAAAGGCCCATCTTGCCCGAGCTCAGCTTTCTTTGCAGGCCAGACTTGGGCGAGGTCGCCCGGAGTCATGTCTGGGTTCTGCCACTTTCTCTCCCGGCCTTGGGAAAGTCGCCGCCTCTCAGCTGGTCAGTCCCTCCACTGTAGGCCAAACTACAGGCATTCGTCATCCTGCAGGGCGCAGAGGGGAGAGCCCAGAACCGATTGTGGCCCAGAGCCGGCAGAGCTGGATTGAAGCGTCAGGCTGAGGACCGTCCGTGGTCCTGAAAGGTTGCCCGGCCTCCTTCCGCCTTCCTTCCTGCAGGTCTTGGGGCAGGCCGGGGTGTCCGGGGCTCTGTGCCAGGGCTCAGTCCGTGATCCCTGCCAGGGGGCCGGACTTGTTCCTGGAGCTCTACCCCGATCCCTGGGGCTCTGCAGCCCAGCCTGCGGGTGGCGGGGATTTGCTGACCTGCTTACCCTGAATTCTGCTGGAGAAGAGAATCCGCCGGACAGATGTGTGGGGGCTGATCTGGCCTCGTGCTTAGGGGCCGACAGCTGCAGCGGGGAGCAGGGGGTGCAGAAGAGGGAGAAGGGGAAGGGCCCCCCGAGAGAAGCGGGCTGCTGCGGGAGGGGGCAGCTTCCCATTCCCTGGACCGTCCTTTCCTCTCCAAGCTCCTCTCTTGCTAACGGCCTCTCCGCTCCCGCTTGGCCTTCCCTCGGGAGCGCGGGGCAGCTTTGCTTTTGTCCCTGGGTCCCGGCACCCAGCTCCACGCCAAGCACATGGCAGGCCTTTGCTTGATGCATGCGCTGCCCCCTCCCTTGGGCTGGCTGCTGGCTTTGCTGAACTCTTGTGGTTTGGAGTTTTTCTGTTTTCAATACTTTGCCACAGAGAATGGCTCTCTGAGGAGGGGAAGGAAAAAGAAGAGCAGAGAGAAAAGGGAAGAGGGGAGGGAGAGGAGAGGGAGAAGAGAGGGAAAAGGAGAGGGGAGAAGAGAGGGGAGGGAAGAGGGGAGGGAGAGGAGAGGGAGAGTTTGATATTTGGGAATCATGGTGATATAAAAAGATTGATAAAGCCATTAAATAATAAATGTTTTAAAGAAGGAAACTATAAGTAAATTAGGTGAACACCAAATAGTATACATGTCAGACCTTTGGGAAGGGGAAAATTTTAAAACCAAGCAAGACTTAGAAAGAGCCACGAAATGCAAAATAAATAATTTTGACTACATCAAATTAAAAAGGTTTTGTACAAACAAAACTAATGTAACCAAACTCAGAAGGGAAGCAACAAATTGGGAAACAATCTTCATAACAAAAACCTCTGACAAAGGTCTAATTGCTCAAATTTACAAAGAGCTAAATCAATAAAAAATCAAGCCATTCTCCAATTGATAAATGGGCAAGGGACATGGATAGGCAGTTCTCAGATAAAGAAATCAAAACTATTAATAAGCAGATGAAAAAATGCTCTGAATCTCATAATCAGAGAGATTCAAATCAAAACAACTCTGAGGTATCCCCTCACACCTAGCAAATTGGCTAACAGGACAGCAAAGGAAAGTAATGAATGCTGGAGGGGATGCAGCAAAGTCCAGACACTAATGCATTGCTGGTGGAGTTGTGAATTGATCCAACCATTCTGGAGGGCAATTTGGAACTATGCCCAAAGGGCGACAAAAGTCTGCCTGCCCTTTGATCCAGCCATAGCACTGCTGGGTTTGTACCCCAAAGAGATAATGGGGAAAAAGACTTGTACAAGAATATTCATAGCTGCACTCTTTGTGGTGGCCAAAAATTGGAAAATGAGGGGATGCCCTTCAATTGGGGAATGACTGAACAAATTGTGGCATATGTTGGTGATGGAATACTGTTGTGCTCAAAGGAATAATGAACTGGAGGGATTCCATGTGACCTGGAACAACCTCCAGGAAGTGATGCAGAGCGAGAGGAGCAGAACCAGGAGAACATTATACACAGAGACTGATACATTGTGGTACAATTGAATGTAACGGACTTCTCCATTAGTGGCAATGCAGTGATCCTGAACAACTCAGAGGGATCTATGAGAAAGAACACTATCCACAATCAGAGGAAAAACTGTGGGAGTAGAAACACCAAAGAAAAACAACTGCTTGATTGCATGGGTTGAGGGGGATACGATTGGGGATGTAGACTCTAAATGATCATCCCAGTGCAAACATCAACAACATGAAAATAGGTTCTGATCAAGGACTCATGTAAAACCGAGTGGAATTGTGCATCGGCTATAGAAGGGGAGGGGAGGGAGGAATAGAAAATTATTTTTGTAATCAGGGAATAATGTTTGAAATTGACCAAATTAAAAAAAAAATTAAAAATAATAAATAATAAATGTTTATTGAATGAATTAACTAACTGATGAAATATGAAAGCCTAATGCTAGGATTTGAACCCAGGTCCTGCCTTTCTCCAGGAATCTCTTCATTCCCTGATTTTGTACTCCTTTGTTAGCAGTCAAGAAGCCTTTATTAAGTATCTGCCAGCCTGAGGCTACAATAAGAGGCAAGACAGGCCCTGCCTTCAAGGAGCTTCAAGTCTAATAAGGGAGACAACATGCAAATACATAGGCGCAAACTCTATACAGGATGAATTGGAATAATTCCAGAGGGGCAGAGTAAAGCTGAGTGGGTTGAGGAAGGCTTCCTGGAGAAGGTGCAGTTTGAGCTGGGTCTGAAAAAAGCCAGAGAAGTCAATGGTCAGCGCTGCAGAGGGATTACATTCAAGACATGGGGGCAGCTAGAGAATATGCCCAATGGGGAGATGGAGGGTCTTGTTGGAGGAATAGCCAAGAGGCCAGGGTTACTGGATTAAAGAATAAATGTAAGAGAGTGAGGTGTGAGGAGACTGGAAATGTGGGCAAGGGTCAGGTGAGGGAGGGCTTTGAATGCCAAGCAAAGGAGGCTATATTGGCTCCTAGAGGCCATAGGGAGCCCCTGGAGTTTATTGAGTGGGGGGTGGTGATGTGATCACACCTAAGCTTTAGGAAAATCACTTTGGAGAATGGACTGGCCTGGGGAGAGCCTTGGGGCAGGTGGACCCCCTGGAAAAGACTGGGCAGGAGGCAATGGGCCAGGGCAGTGTCAGAGGTAAGGAGGGGCTTTGTTGTCCTGATAACAAGTTTTCCTCTGGAGAGGATCGTGAAGGTCTTCTAGTCCAACCCTTTCATTTTCCAGAGGAGAAAACTAGAGCCCAGAGAGTGAAAGGAACTTGGTGGGTCCTGGAGCTGGCTAGGTGGCGGGTCTGGGCCCAGAAGCCAAACTCCAATTCTCCATCCTGACTCTACTAAAAATCTAGATTTGCGTTTCCAAAACTGACCTTATCTCTGTGGCTTCACTGGGCCCAACTCCATGATGTGGCTGGAGCAAGGATGATCATTTTCATTTTATAGATAGAGAAACTGAGGTTCAGAGAGACCTACATTGATGCCCCAGTGCAGGGGTTAGGGCTCAAAGATTAAAGAGAGAAGGAAGGGAATAAGAATGTATTTCACTCCTACCACATAGATCCTCACAGCAACCTTAGGAGGTAGGTACAGTTATTATCTCCAATTTCCCTTTGAGGAAACTGAGACAAAAAGAGATTAAGCAATCTGCCGAAGGCCACATAACCAGTAAGTATCTACGGCAGGATTTGAGCTCAAGTCTTCCTGATTCCAGGCTCCACAACCTTGCTGCCTCTCTCCCTGGAGCCACCTGAGCTGTGGATCCAGGATCCCTAGACCAGCAGGGACCATCCTTATCACAATTTTAGATCTAGAGGATACCTTGGAGATCACAATCTTAACTTTACAATGAGAAGAAAATGATGAGCACAAGAGGAGAAAAGACTGGTCTACTAGTAAGTGCTTAAGGCAGGATTCAAACTTGGGGCTTCTTGAGTCTAGGTCTAGGACTCTCTCCACTGACAGTTACCTCTTTCTGCATGACCTGAAGGCCACCATGCAACTTGGCCCTCCCAGGCAATATTCCTTTTAGACTTTCCCTGTCTCTCCTGCCATTGAGTAAAGGCATTAAGGACTTTGTTGGTTTGGAGGTATCAGTCCTAGAAGTCAATGTCAGTGGAGGAAGGCAGGGGAGGATAATGGGCATTCCCCTTCCCTTGGGGTCATTTTGAGGCCTTGCCCTAACCCCAAAGAGCCGACTGGCTTCATAGAGAGCCAGGTTCGGCGAATTCTTGTTTGCTGTTTAATTTTTTTGTTTCAATTAATACAGCTCATGGATTTTCTCTCTCTCCCATCCTTCTGTGGTGTGGGGGCAGAACACAAAAGGAAAGCCAAATCCTTGTAAGGGAAAGGCTTGGTAAAGCAATAGGAATTCCAGTGTTGACCACACCCACAAATGGACCTCTACCAGGTACCCTGAGCCTGTGCTAGCTGTCCACAGGTAGGCAGCACACTTAAGCAGCAGCAGCAGCAGCAGCAGCCCTTGGAGTCAGGGCTATCATCCCAGCACAAACATAGGATTGGAACTCCAAGTCATCTGCCCAGGCAGCCAGACTCTGCCTCCTCTGGACAGCTCAGATTATTGGAAAGATTTGCTTTGTTTGGAACTCAAATCTGCCTCTCTTCATCGATACAAAGAAGCAAAACAGATGGCATGTACAATGGGATTGGGGAAGGGGGCTTTCAGGCTGGCCCTCTGGGGCCAAGTAGAACACATCTGTCTGCTCCTCCTTCCCTAGGACAGGCTGTCCTATGCTGGAAGCAGTCATCGTGGCCCCCTCCTGAGCTTTTTGTTCTCCAGGTTAAACTTTCTCAGTTTCTTTCATTGATTCTCATGAAGCCTGAATGCCCTGCAGCCTGTCCACTGGCCTGATCACCTTCCTCTGGTGTTTGTCAATTGGGACACTTGGGAGGCCCAGAACTGAGCCCAGTGGCCCCGTAGGGGTCCCGAGGCCCTGCTGCTTTCTGGCTCTGCCGTGTGAATGCATGAATGAACAAGCGAACAGATATCCCGGCTGTGTGGAAAACAGTTCATTGATCCCACATCTTGTAGGAAAACACAGCTATTGAGTGAAGGCGATTCCATTTGCAACCCTTTCTGGAGCCTTTATCACCCCAAGGTGGGGGAGGAGCCGCCTCCTCCCTGCTCCCAGCCCCAGCAGTATGGTAAGGGAGTGCTGGTGAAGGCAGGAGAAGCTGCCTGATTGCAGGTCCCGGACCTGGGATGGGGGCAGGCCCAGCAAGGGCAGGCGGAACCTAGCTCAGGTGGCAGCGAGGCTGGAGAGGGGATCTGGTTCCCTGTGACAAAGGGCCGGTGAATAAAACATGAGAGGGGTCTGGTGTTAGGTTGGGCCTGAGGCACATTGACCTCATTCTGTCCAGCGGCGAGGAGGACCCAGAACCTAGGCAGGCCGGTGAGAGGGGCTGGGCACGGAGGGAGGGGGGACAACGGGAGGACAATGGGGGAAGGAGCCAGGAGCCTCCAAAGGGAAGCGGCTGGCTATGGCTTGTGGGAAGCAAAGGGAGAGGTGTGAACATGGGGTTAGGAACCTGAGGAAGGAGGAGGCAAAAGGCCAGGCGCAGGGGCAGCCAGGGGCAGCCAGGGGCTGTCGGGCCCTGGTTCAGGCCAACTGCTGGTTGGAACTGTCATACTCCCAGGGTAGGACTGGGTTCTGCCCACATGGGAGGGTCAAGGGGAGCCCATCATCGCCCCTGTTCCTCTTCTCCTTCCTCCTCCAACCCCACTCACTCCCCCTTCCCAGAGGCCTGTGCTCTTGGGTCTAGGGCTCCGAATGTGTAAACTAGCCAGTGAAGAAGCAGAGTGGGGGGTCAAAGAACTGGGCAGGACTCCAGGCCATTGGGAGTCTTGCCTAGAGGCTCTGGAGGTCGGAGGGGGGGACTCTGGGGGGCTCAGAGCAGGTGGGATAGATAATTCAAGAGACTGGAGGGGTTTCCCTTCCCAGGCTCCAGCGTTGGACGTATCCTAGAACCCGAGGGGACAATGGAGGGGGGCAGCAAGCCTGAGGGGCAAGAATGACCAGAGAGCCACGTGGGTCAGGCTGTGGGCAAAGAGTGGGGGTGGGGCCACTGAAAGCACCTTCCTTTTCATGGAGGCCCTCAGAGGACCAAAGACCAAGAGAAGCATTGCCTCCAGAGGCAGCCCCAGCCCAGGGAACCCATGGCCCAGACTCGGGACCATCACTCAACGGCTCCTGAGGAAGACCCCGGGCCCAGCAGGGCACCGACGAACCAGGGACCCCAGGACCTGGGGACCAAAGGAACGCCGGATGCCAGCCCCTCGCTCAATCCTGGAGAGCCCGGGCTCCAGGACTCCGAAGAGCTTGTTGCCCAGATTGAGGCTGCTTACGGGCCGGTGAGGAGGGGAGAGAAGGCTCGTGTCTGAAGGGGAGCCCACTCTTGGGAGCCCTCCGTGATGGAGGCCAGAGATGGCTGAGGGCTGCCAGAGATGGGCATCCCTTCTCTTGCCCTCGTTGCCCAAGTCCCTTGCTGGAGAGGAGGGGAGAGCTCTAGGCTCTCTGCCAGCTCCAGGCCAAGGAAGAGCGGATGGGAGCAGGGGTCCCAGCCCTCTATTGCTGGAAACCCTCCTCATTGGTGCTTCCCAGCCTCCAGATTGTCCCTCTCCCTCCCCAACTGAGCCAGGGCACGGCTGTCCACGGGGGAGGCAGCCCCCAGCTCTGGGGAAGACTTAAATCTCAATAGATTGTGGAGAGATTAAGGATGAGAATGGGTAAGGGGGAGGGAACTCCAGAGGAGGGTGCCCCAGGGACTCCTGGCAGGGAGGGGGCACAGAGGAGCAGAGGCTCCCAGGGGACCCCAGGCTGCTCCCCCAGGGTCGCCTTGCCCCCATCCACTTGAAGACAGAGATAATCCTAGGATTAGGGCCCCAGCCCCTGTGCCGGGGCCTGTTGCCGCCCACCTGCCCCCAATCTTTCCCAACAAAACCCTGGGAAAATCTCCTAAAGCGCTCACAACCCGGGAGCTGGGGACACCAGAGGGAACAAGCTGAGTTCACTGGACCCAACTGGCCCGAGGCCAGGCTCACCCACTTCTTCTCGGGACCCTGGGGCCTGGCATGGTCCTGGGGCTCATGGGAAATTGTGCCAAACGCCCCCGGCGCAGGGCGCTCAAGGTATGGGAGGAGGGTCTGGGGACGGGGCCGTGGAGGGAGGGCCAGGCCAAGGGGATGAAGGCGAGCTGGGCACTGGACAGTAGGGGCAGCAGAGGCTCTCGGGCAGCGGGTGCTGTGCTCGGGTGGAGGCCTATGAGGAAGGCTACTCGTGGGGCGTGCCAGGCAGATTGGGTGCCCTGCGGAGCACGACAGTCAAATCAAGGCCCTCCCTTCTGGGCTGGTCCTTCTGGCTGGGGCATTTGGCTCTGGGTTCTAAGTACCCTCCCAGCTGATGTTCTGTGTTCTAAGCTCTAAGATCCCTAACGTTTTCCGTGTTCTAAGGTCGCTTCCAGCCTGTAGAATGCCAGAATGCCCACAGGGCAAGACTGGCACAGCTGTCAATGAATGCCCCCATTCTCCCCCCAGACTGTGGCAAAGCCCTCTACCCACTCCATTCCCTCCTCCCCGGCCTGGCTTTGCCGCTGGCCTCTGAGCTCAGGCTCTCCCACCCTCGTCCCCAATGCCAGGATGCCCATGGGAGGGATGCCCGTCTTCTGGCTGCTCCCGGCTCTCCCTGGCCACCTTTGACAGAGAGCTGGCCTTCCTTCCCCTCCCAGGAAACATCTGCATACATACATTCCAGGCCCAGCCTCAGGGACGGGCCAGGACGGGCCCCTTTTCTGGGCACCCCGGGCCAGCCCAGCGTCCCTCAGATCCCACCTTGCAGGGTCTGCCCATGCCAGCCCTCTCATTGCCTGCTTTGCCTGCCATAGGACCGCTGGCCCCGGCTGGGCTCCTCTGGGGGCTTCTGCCACAGCCCAGTCCCCGAGGAGCAGGGAGTGGCTTCTGAGCCCCAGGCCCAAGCCTATTCAGTGCTTAACGGCCTGGTGGGCCCAGCCTGTATCTTCCTCCGGCCCAGCATCGCAGCCACCCAGATCGTATGTACTTCCTGCCACATGCCTGCCCCCTTTGTCCTGGTCTGCCCCCTGCTCTCCTCTCGCCCTGGATCTCCCAGGCTGCTCCTGCCTCATAGTTCCTCTCCCTGATCCCCGCCGCCAGTCGAGGACTCTAGCCTAGGCTCAAGCCTCTGGTAGGACCAAAGGAGGGACCGAGAGCGGCCGGGGCGGAGGGATGAGGCCGCTAGGAGACCCTCGGAGGCTAGGAGCCAGCAGGACGCTCTGTGCTTGAGGAAGCATCTGCCAAAATGAACGAGCTTTGGTGGAGACCTGAGGAAAGAAGCCCAGGAAGCCCCAAGACTTGAGCTCTCAGAGGAGAGAGAAGTGAAGAAGGGGGACACGTTTGGGAAAGGGGGCGCCCCTGAGCAGAAGGCCTGAGGGGGAGCCCCAGCAATCTGTCCCCCGCCCCAGCCTGGCCTCAAGGGAACCCGAATAGCGCAGGGTTTGGGCTCAGCCCAAGCCTTCAGACAGAGGGAGCCTGTGGCCATGCCCAGGAGGGCACCAGGGAGAAGGACAAAGGGTGGGGAGGGGGAGCGGGACAGAAAGGTGAAGGGCGGTGGCCTGGGGAGCCCCTGGCCCCTAACCTGGCTCTGTCTCCCCCCAGGACAGAGAGCTTCGCCCAGAAGAGATAGAAGGTAAAAGGGACCAGGGTGACCCAGTGTCCTCCCATGCCCCCTTGGCTACCTCCATCCCGCCCACCGCAGGCCTCCTATTCCTTTAAGCTTTCCCTGTCCCCGTTTCAGCCCTAGTTCCTACACCCAGAATTCTTGTAAGTTGGGGTTCGGGCTGGGGGGGATGGGGGCCAGAAGGAGGGACCTGAAGGCCCGGGGTCTAAGCACCATCTGGAGGACTGCTATAGGGGGCAAAGGTGGGGTGGGAGGCCGATGCCGGGCGGAGGGGATGTGGGAGAGACTCACAATGGGGAGACACTCACATGGTCCCTCCCCTAGAGCTACAGACCGCTTTCCAGGAGTTTGACCGGGACCGAGACGGCTACATCGGCTACCGGGAGCTGGGGGCCTGCATGCGCACTCTGGGCTACATGCCCACGGAGATGGAGCTCATTGAGATCTCCCAGCAGATCAGTAAGCCTCTGGCCCCCCTCGAGGGACCTGAGCCCTGACCCAGGACCCTCAGGCTCCCCCTCCTTGCTGCAGGGACCCCCAAGACTCCCCTTGAAAAATGGATCTCTTGGGACCGTCCATTCAATGGCCAACCCTGCCCAAGACCTCATACCTTTCTTAAGGCCCCTGGGGCCATCTTCCTCCGTGGTGGAGAGGGCGCCCACCCAAGGAGGAGCACGCACGTGGCTCCATGGGCCAGAGACGCCCCCTCGCTGGCATCGTAGCCAGGGCACAGGGCCTGCGGGTGACGGGTTCAAATCCGACCTCAGGCGCGTCCTAGCTCGACTTCAGGGCTGTGTGCCTCCATTTCCTCATCTGCCCCATAAGCAGCCCCACTCTCGGGTGGTGAGGATGAAAGGAGGCCTCGTAAAGCACTGGCGCTGGCCATCCTCGCTCCTGCCCGTGAAGCCAGCCCTCTCCCACGGTCAGCATCAGATGAGAGAGCCCAGATCCGGGCACAGTCACCGCCCCCGGGAGCCAATGACCGAGTCGGAAGCTGCCATGGGTGTGCCGGGCTGCCAGCTTGGGCGGCACGCGGCCTCGCCTGGCATGTCTTGGGTGGAGGGTCCTGGGCATGCCGCAGAGCCTTGCCAGTGGCCCAGACAGCTCGGAGGCTCAAAAGAGACTCCGTGTGCATTGGCAGAGGGAGCTGGTTTTTCATGGGAGGAAATCCCAGCGGAGGAGAAGAAAGCGCCGGGCACCGTGCCAGGCCTGGGCGAGGGCACAGCACGGAGAGGCTCCTGGGTAGGTCCCCGCTAGGGGAGTCTTCTTTGGGGGAGGGGCCAGCTCTCTGCTTGCCTTGGCTGCCAGGTGGCGGGAAGGTGGATTTTGAAGACTTCGTCGAGCTGATGGGCCCCAAGATGCTGGCAGAGACGGCGGACATGATCGGAGTCAGGGAGCTGCGGGACGCCTTCCGGGAGGTGAAGCCGGGCAGCCAGGGGGCATGAGGGGGGGCTCTGGGGCCAGGCGTGACCCGGGGAAGGGCTGCTCGGGCGGGGCCGGCTCCGCGGCTGAGGACGGTCCTTGGGGGGCTCCCCAGTTTGACACCAACGGAGACGGCCAGATCAGTCTGGGGGAGCTGCGGGCAGCCCTGAAGGCCCTGCTGGGGGAGCGGCTCAGCCAGCGGGAGGTGGATGAGATCCTGCATGACATTGACCTCAACGGGGATGGACTCATCGACTTTGAAGGTACCGCCTGGGCCGGGACGCCCCTCCTTCCCCTCCCAGGACTCCCCCAGGAAAGCTGGGACCCCCAGGGACTGGCAGGAGCCTCAAAGGTCTAGGCTGAGCCTCTCACTGTGGGCACGGGGACCCCAGGCCCAGTGAGCAGGAAAGGACTTGGCCAAGGTCACCGGTCAGCTCCAGAGCCCAAGTCTCTACCTTCTCTTCCCTCCTCAACCCAGGGGTTGGGCTGCTTCCAGCCTAGCCTGGCCGGGGTAAGCTAGTTCCCGAGGAGGCTTTGGGGAGGGACCCTCCAGATCAGAGCTGGGTGTAGGTGAGCCCCAGAAGCTCCCCAACCGCGGGCCCTGCCCCTACAGAGTTTGTACGGATGATGTCCCGCTGACCGGCCGGCAGAGCCCCGACGGCAGCCGCTCCAGCACCGGGATGCCAGCTCAGCCATCGACCCTGGAACCCCGCCATCCGCTCCCGGGGTGCCCCTCCCACCGCTCCCCCTCGCCTCCTCACTCCTTTCCTTTAAGCTGTGCATGTACGGTGAGCCCCGATTCTCCCTCTCGAACCTCTCGTCCTAGCCATTCCCCAACAAGGCTCCCCCCGGGCTCCCTGCCCCGGGGGGCCCTGGGCTGTCCCTCCCTCGCCCTGGCCTTCTCCTTGAGGACAATAAAGTTTCTGGACGTCTGACCACATGGGACTTTTGCCCCTTCTTTGGAGAGTGACTGCTCAAGGCTTCAGCTGGGAAAAAGCCGAGTGAGGCCAAGAATGAACGACCTTTAAAAAACAAGCCGTTCCCTTCGGCCTCCGAATTGGCACTAAATGGCGATTTCAAGGCAAAAGAATAGTATGAGCCAGGCCATTTGGAGCCAAGTGACTGGCCCAGGGTCACACGGCGAGAAAGTGTTTCCTGTCTCCAGGCCTGGCTCTCTCCCCGCTGAGCCACCTAGCTGCCCCCCAAAGTGATCTTTGACAAACGTCCCTTGCACTGGCTCTACCCCTCCTTGAGCTCCTTTTACCAAACCAGACTCCGGTTGCCCCAAATCTAGAACCCGTGGACACCTGCTAGATGGAGGTGGAGGCTCCCTCCTGTCTCTGGGATCCAGCTCTACAAGGGGAGACCCCTTTGGCTCTGGCCTTCCCAAGTTCAAAGACAAATACGGATGCCATCCCAAGTGCCCCTTGTTTATAAGGCGGGCTGTAGTGCCCTTGTGTAATCGCACACTTATGAAGCGCCTACTATGTGCTGGCCACTGGCAGGGACACAGGTTGGGGAAGCTCAGAGCCCTGTCCGTGGAGGAGTTGGACTCCTGGGATGGAGACCAGGACGCAAGGTAAGACATCCTCCGCAACGCCGACCCGTTCATTCCTGGTGTGGCCCCATCTTCCTGCTTTCTGCCAAACACGGAGTTCGACCCGAAAGCAGGAGGTGCCAGTGCTGGCTAGGACAGGTCTTGGCATCCCTCATTCTAGAAAATCCCCATTAATCCTTAATCTTCCCTAATTAGGAGATTTCCCCAGCCTGCCTTTCAGGCAGTAGGTAGTGCCAGGGGGAATTGGGCTGAAGCTTCTCTCCAATTTCTCCAGCACCTCCCCATTATTTCTCTCTCCAAGTGTGAATTCAGTCCATGAAGGGCATTCAGACAGACCTAAGGCGTGCCTAGGAAAAGGGCAAGTCCACCTCTAAATTGGCTCAGCAGATTAAGAGCCACACCTAGAGATGGGAGGTCCTGGGTTCAAATCTAACTCATTTGGCTCCCACCGCTTAGCCCCTGCTGCTCTTCTGCCTTGGAACGAATACACAGTATAGTTTCTCGGACAGAAAGTAAGGATCGTTTTTTTTCAAAGTTATTTGTTCCCCAAAAGGGCAGTTTGGCATTGGAAGCGCACAGGGCAGTTATGTTTGTCTCCCGGTTCTCTGGGCCTGAGATCATTATTTTCCTCTCTCTAATCTCCCCCACCCACCCAGATGCTAACAAGGACACACATATTTCTCTCTCCAAGATCTCCCTGTCCAGAGAGAAGCTAAGCAAAATCCAGAGCCTTGAAGAAGGCAATAAGCTAGGAAGATTCCCAGGAGCTCTCAGATCTTCAGAACTGGAAGGGACTCCCGAGTTCATCTAATGCAATTTCTTTTTTCCAGATGGGGGACTTGAGCCCCAAAGAGGGGAAATGATTTGTCCAAGGTCACTAAGGCTAAATGAGGGAAAAATGAGACGGGAAGTTGGGAAACTTGACTCCCAGGTCTCCAGTGCTTCTCCTAGGCCAAGCTGTACAAGTGGGAAGTAATGGAAACTTAGAAATAGGAGGAAATTCTGAGGAAGGGGAGATGCTTCAAAGAAAACTCCAGGGGAACACAAGAGGCAATCCAGGTGTCCTTCCATGGGCACTGGCTGGTCTGAACTCCTCCACACACAGACACAGACACAGACACACAGAGGAAAACCAGGCAGGTTCCTTGTGGCTGGTACCCTGAAGCCTCCATCCTGATCTGATCTGACAAAACTTTCATTAAACATTTCCCTTGCATCAGGAAAGGCTAGGCTCCCCGGGTGGCAGAGCCTGCCTTCTACCTGCCCCCCCCCCATCAGTGGGAAGCTGATCCCCATTGCCTAGGAGAAAACCCAACCAGATGCCATTGTTAGTTATTAATCCTCCCAAAGCTCACACTGTGGGGGAATCGGGCACTTGGGGGCCGGTGGATAGCCTGTATGCCTCCCACTCAAAGGAGAAGCTCCTCTCCATGTGTCCTTACTTTTGCCAGAGCCCTTTTCTTCCCATCTTAGGATAAAAAAATATATGTTTGTTCCAAGGCAGAAATGTGGGCAATGGGGGTTAAGTGACTTGTCCAGGGTCACAAAGGTGGGAAGTGTCTGAGGCCAGATTTGCACCAGGGACCTCTGGTCTCTGGGCCGGGCTCTCAATCCACCCCACTACACTTCAATCTAGTCCTCCAGAGGCCACACTTGGGAGAAGCTCATTTCCTCAGCTCCAGTTCCCACCCTGAGAACACACATCTGAATTTCTATGGATTCCCTTAGCTCACAGAACTGTGACCTAATCAGCACTAACAGTGCCTCTGGAGAAGGACTAGCAACAGGCTGCCCTTCTGTTCGAGCAAGCAAGTGAGCAAGCAAGTGAGCAAGCAAGCATTAATGAATGCCTGCAAGTGGGAATAAGTCCTGGGGATACCAGAAGAGGCAACCCCTCAGTCCCAGCCCTTAAAGAGCTCATGTGCCAATGGGAGACACAGTAGGGAAGTGACTCAGCCCATACAAAGTCTATAGAGTAAATGATCTTGCAGGGAAGGAACTTGAGGTGGTGGGGACAGGAGGACCAGGACAAGTTCCCTGTAAGAAATGAGATTTGGGCAGTCTTAAAGGAAGCCAGGAGAGATGTCGGGGCAAGAGAAGAGAGAGCATGCAGCAAGGGCAGTTCATGGGCTGCAGCCGGAGGAAGAAAGGGCAAGGAGGCCAATGGGGGATCAGAAGAGTTTGCAGAGGAAACTAAAGCATAAAAAGACCAGAAAGGTAGCAAGAGGCAAGGTGGGGTTTCTGTTCATTAAGTTACATGGAGAAATATTGTTTTCTGACTTTTTAGGATTCAGATTTTCTTTCTCCCTCCCTTTCTCACTTTGCCCAAGGAGGTAAATAGCCTGATGTTGGTTATACTAGTACTTTTGTGCAATATATATTTCCATATTGCTCACATTGTGACAGAAGACACACAGCACACATACAATAAAAAGCTCTTGAGAACCAGGCAAAGCCAGCCTCAGACACTGCCTAGCTGTGTGACCCTAGACAAGTCACTTAACCCCCCTTGCCTAATCCTTACCACTCTTCTGCTTTGGAACTGATACTTAGTGTTGATTCCAAGATGGAAGGTCATAATGGAAATAGAATGGAAGACAGAATGCTTTGATCTGCGATCAGATTCCAATAGTTCCTTCTTTGGCCGTGGATAGCATTTTCATCATGAGTCCCTTGTGGTTATCCTGGGAACCTGCTTTGCCGATAATGGTTTAGCCCTTTACAGTTGATCACTGCATAATATTTCTGTTACCGCATACACTGTGCTCCTGGTTCTGCTCACTCCACTTTGCATCGGTTCAAAGAAGTCTTCCCAGGTTTGTCTGAACTCATCCTGTTCACCATTTCTTGGAGCGTGACAGTATTGCATTACAGTCATATACCACAATTCATTCAGCCATTCCCCAACGGATGGACACCCGCTCAGTTTCCACTTCTTTGCCCTACAAGAAGAGCTGCTAAAATGCCAGGTAGGTCCTTTTGCTCCTACCCCATCACTTTGGGATGTGGCCCCGGGACGGGGCAAGGTTTGTAGAACAGGTTTCTTATTTGATCTGAGAAGTCACAGGAAGCTCCTACTTTATCCAGTGGAAGATTGCCTGGTTAGGTCTGCACTCTGAGAAAGTGACTTTGGCAGCTGAGTCTCAGAGTCTGGAGTGGCGAGATACCTGAAGCAGACCAAGGGAAGGCCAGGGTAACAGTCCAGGCAAGACCATTCTCAGGGTGGAAGGAGTGAGAAGGGAACAGAGAAAGACAGTGCGAAGGCACAACTGGGAGTTGAGGGAGAGCAAGGAGCCCCGCTAATGGGAGAAGAATGGTGCCCTCCACATGAATAGGAAAAGCTGGAAAACCAGTGAGAGAAAGACAATGAGCTTATTTTGGATGCGCTGAGCTGTTTTGAGCTGTCTACAAGAAGTCCAGTAAAAGATGTCCAAAAGGCATTGGGGATGTATAAATGAGCTCAGGAGGGAGACTAGGGCTGGATATATTTATCAGAAAATCATCTGTATAGGGAAAAGGGCTGAAGCCTTGACAGTTCATAAGATCACCAACTGAGACCGTATATAGAGAGAAGAGGGCTCAGGACAGTCTTTGGGGGCACACACAGTGTCATGGATGGAGATATAGCAAAAAGACCAGGAAGGCTGGAGGCTCGGGAGAGCAAAGCCATGAAAACCTGGAGAGTATCCAGAAGATTAGTGCTTAATAAGTGCTTGATAATTGCGTGGGGGGAGGGGGTGTTGCTTTAGTGAATAAGGGGAGTTTCTTAAGCTGGGGAAAAACTGGGAGAGAAGACTCTGGGAGGGGAAGGGAAGGGAGAGGAGTCCCCTGGGACATATAAGAGTTGGTAACAATAAAGGTCTCTAAAGGGAGGAAGGATGGGTCTCCTGGGGAAAATAAAGTAAGGGGGAGGGGACTGCTGCTGGGGGGGAAGGTCACTTGAAGGAGCATGGGGCCAGTGTGCTGAAGTGGAAGGAAGATGGTCAAAGGGGGTGCTTCTAAAGTGGATAAAGGATTTCTCCTGGGAGAAAGATGGGGGAATTCTCCTAGGGGGAATAAGGAGGTACTTCTGGGGGCTGGAGTGGAGGAGGAGGGTCTTCTGGAGGGAGATGAGAAGGTAGCTATCACCTGGAGGGAAAAAAAGAGGGGTAATCTCCTAAGAGGGAATAGAAGGGGAGACCTCGTGGAGAGGGACAAAAATCAGAGGTCTCCCGGAATCCTGGTGGAATCAAGGAAAGGGGCTTCCTAGAGGGAACAAAGGGAGTCTCCAGAGGACCATGACAGTAGGTTCCTGGAAGGGTAAAACTGGGAGGAGGGGGAATCTCCTGTGGGAGATGGAAAAAGTAGGAGCCCCTAATGCAGGGAGTCTCCTATAGTGGGGGCTCACGGAATAAATTAGGAGGAGCATTTCCTAGGGGAATTAGTGAGGAGGAGCCTTTCGAAGGGAACAAGGAGACCAAGGGTCTCCAGAGAAGAGCAGGGAATCTCCAGGGCAAAGGAGTGCGGCTGGGCGGGGCCGGTTACCACGGAAACGGGGCGGGGCTAGAGGGCGTGCGGACCGACGGGCGTGGCCACGTGCGGTGACGTTTCTGCGTCGGGGCGGGTCGCGCGCTGACGTCACAGCCTCGCGCCCAGTGGTGTCCGAAGAGGGAGAGCGGCGGCGCGCGTCTCCGGCGACTCCGGCGGCGGCCCCAAAGCGCTAGGAAGCTCAGCCCCGGGGGTGGCACGGGCAGCGGCGCGAGCTCGCTGAAGAAGGCGCGAGCAGCCCAGCATAGCCGGGCGGGACAAGGGCGCGTGCGGCTGAGCCTCGCCGAGGGGACCCTTCAACGCTAACCGAGGCGGCCGACACCGGAGACTCCTTTCCCGGTGCCAGCCGCCCCGCCCTCCTGTCTCCTGAGCCAATCGGGCTTGGAGCGCGCTAGCCTGCCTCCCTGAACCCGCCAATCGCAGGCGTCTTCTTCCGCCCGCCAATCCCGGCCAGACAGGTGCGAAGCCCGACGCGACGGGGGCCAATCCTCAGCAGGTCCGGGCCGGGACTCTGGGCCAATGAGAAGGCGCCCTGGGAGCGTCGAGTGACGTGCGCCCCCGCCAATCGGAAGTGCGAGCCTCTGGCTCTTCCTGGCGGCGCACCTATCAGGGCGCGCGCTCCGCGGCGGCTAGGCCAATCCGGAGGAGAATCGCTTAATCTCTCCCCTCCCGAAGAGTTGGGAATGTCCTACAAACCCATAGCTCCAGCGCCCACCAGCACAACCGGCTCCAGTACGCCAGGGCCCGGCACCCCCATTCCTTCAGGTGAGGCAGCGGCCAGATGGGGGAGCAAGATGGGAGGCTCCAGGGGTCTCGAAAGGACAGACAAACGTAGAAGCTGGGCGGGGGGATGCCTAGGGGAGAGAGCGAAATCGGTGCTGGACTAACACTGCTGGAGTCGGACCCTTGGGGTTCTGAGTTCAGTCTTCAAGAGGATCCCTCTAGCTCTGGCGGGCCACGTTCCAGCCCCCAGTTCCCATCCCTGTCGTGCCTCCTTGTAGGTTTAAAGATCTCGAGATGTCCCTTATGTGCTCTAAGTCTAATGCCTCAAAACTCAGATTTGCCGCCTTCTAGGTAATGAGCTCCACCAGCTCTGGCTTGCCAAGTTCTAATTTCCAAGGCCCCCAGCTTGTTCTGATGCCCCCAAATGCAGACTTGTCACGTTCTAGGTTCTGAGCTTCCCCCCTTCACGTGCAGCGTCCAAGACGCAGCCTCATCTGACCTGTCGATCCTAGGTTCGAATGCCTCCCAGTGCCACGCTTAGGTTCTGAGGCCCCTCCCAACTCCCCATTCTCTGTTCTTAGGCCCCTCTGGGCTCTGGCATTCTGTATTCTCTGGCCGGAGCCACAGAACATTTTGGACCCTAAACCACTAGTTCTAATGGTTCCTAGTTCTCTGGGTTGAGAAGAGGCCTCTCAGGGGAGCAGGAGGAAGAGGAAAAGGGCAGTTGGTGCAAAGCAACAGGAGCCCGGATGAGAGGATCTGGAGTTCCATAGCTCTAGAGAGGAGAGGAGAAGCCGCACGCCTAGTAGCTCAGCCCCTTCTTTGGGAGGTGGAGCACTTTGGGGGCTGAATGCTCCATGCACTGATCTTTGTCACGTGGGAAAGCTTGTAGCAGTCTGGGAGGAAGGTCAAAATAAAAGGGGTCAGTAGTCAGTCAGCATGCATTTGTAAGGGGCAGCTGAGCACTGTGCTGGGTGCTGGGGACCCAAAGGTAGAGGGAACAGTCTTTGGAGCTCCCATTCTGATGGGAGAGACAATTTGCAAACAGCTAAGTGCCCACCAGATGCATGCAGGCCATATTGGGGGTACCAGCAGAGGTGTTTGGCAGTGTCAACTCCAGGGGGAAGAAGGGGCCACCGAGGCGCTTGGGGGTAATGCCACCACATAACCAACAGCCTCCATCTTCCCCATCCTTTGCAGCCACCAGTGTCCCATCCCCATCGGGCTCAGTGCCTGGAGCCGCTGCCCCCTTCCGCCCCCTCTTCAATGACTTCGGGCCACCTTCCATGGGCTATGTACAGGTGAGTGGCAGAGGGGGGCAGAGACTGGCTGGGTGCTGGCTGGGGGACAAGGCTTTCACCAGCTCTTCTTCTTCAGGCTATGAAGCCCCCTGGCTCCCAGGGCTCCCAGAGCACCTATACAGACCTGCTCTCCGTCATTGAGGAGATGGGCAAGGAGATCCGGCCCACCTATGCTGGCAGCAAGAGCGCCATGGAGCGACTGAAACGAGGTGTGTGGCCTCCGCCTCTCCCACTCCCCTGCAGCCAGTGGGGTGGGCTGTCCCAGGCTCCCCACAAATACGTCTTCTCTTTTCCTCTCTAGGCATCATCCATGCCCGGGCGCTGGTCAGAGAATGCCTGGCAGAGACAGAGCGTAATGCCCGCACGTAACGGCGAGCTCCCCCTCCCCACCCTATGGACCTTCCACCTATTTGCATCACCTTTTGGAGCAGAGCCCCTCCCCCTGTGCCCTTCTTCTCTTCCGATCTTCGACCTTCTCCTGTCCTGTGACCTACAGCCATGCCGGGTGGGCCGGGAGAACCTGGATCCAGCCAGGCGCCAGCAGCAGAGCTGATGCCTCTTGGCCTCCTTTGGTAGCCCTATAGCCAGCAGGTGTCTGCCAGGGAGTCCTTGGCCCGGGCATCCTCCTCCCCACCCCCAGCACAGTACTGACCTTCAGCCCTCTCCCCTCTGCCCCACGCTGGAACTCCTCCCTCCTCTGGCTGGGGCCTCCCTGGCACCCGCCACCTCCCAGCCCTGCCTCTCGGGCGCTTGGGGTGGTGCCTTTTCTCAGTGTCTTTTACTAAAATGCTCTTTTCTATAAATAAAAGGAGATTTGGAGTTGTTCTCTGTGCACATCACTGGCTGGCTGTGGGTCTGCAGGGCCAGAGGAAGGCGCCGGGGCAGCTGCTCCTCCGGTCCTTGCCCACATTCTGGGGTCTGGTGCTGAGCACGGAGGCTGAGCGAGGGAAGGGACATTCGGGATGAGCCTACGGGCCCGGCTCGCTCCCTGACCCCCTCGAGGGCCGGGCGAGCGACTCGGTTCCCTCATGGACACTGAGGGGTGCACTCAGGTGGTCTCTGACGTCCGCTATAGCTCGGCAGCTCTGCTCCAGGGGTCCCTGAGCCCCAAAGAGGTCAGTGAGTGGCCGGGCCCTGTCGCTGCAGCCCCCTTGCACAGCCTCCCCCGTGGGGACAAGAAGACAAGACCCGAGCCCTGGCTGCCCACTTCCCGGGGAGATGCCAGCCGAGCTGGTGGCCCACCCCAGGGCAAGGTCCCAGGGCGGAGCTGTGCAGCCACAGCCCTCTGGACAGCCAGGCAGAAAGTCCCTCAGCCGACTGCCCTTTGCCCAGCCCGGGCCCTCTTGGGAGAGAGGAGTGTTGGCGAGGGACGTGGGCCTCAAGAAGGCTTCTGACGGCCGGGGTTATTCACAGGGGCAGAGTCCTCCCGGAGCCTGCCCTCCCATGGCGCCTGCAGGGAGGCTGCTGTCAGAGAGATGCAGCCCAGCCGCCCAGGCTGGCCCCTCCCCAGGAGCCTGTCCTTGGCTGCTGTCTAGCCACTCTGGCCAGGAGCCTGAACTTCCAGCTCTTCTGAGTCTACTTGCAGGTCTGGACCGCCTGGCCTGTTCTTCCCCTTCGGTGATGGGGGGGGGGGGGGGTCTTTGCCGATGCCTTCCCCACCCCCAGAGCCCTGACCCAAATGGGGCTCTTGGCCCAGTCACTGGGGCCCCCGTTAGGCCATATAATGGGGGCAGGAGGCGTGGGGCTGTGTGCCTAGAGGGGGAATGGGGATGGGCAAAGGCTCAGACCGGTGAGGTGCCCACACAGAGCCCCGGGAAAGGGGCAGAGGGTTGGCATCGGTTCTGGCGTCCTCGGAGACCTCCACGGAAGAGGGTGGCCCGGCTGGGTGGGACCTCAGGCCACTGAGGCCAACAAGGCAGTCCCTTGGCCCAGGGCGCACTGACTCACTGTGGCACCTGGCCTGCGGGGGAAGGACCCCAGGCTTGCCCCATCCAGCCCAGAACGCTGGGCCTCACTTCCCCTTCAGGGAGGTTCCCATCAAGGCCCAGAAGAGGCTCCTACCTCCTCCGGAAGAGTGGTTAGTTAGGCATGGGCCCCTCCCCCTGCCAGGCCTGGCCTTGGGCGCAGGTCCTCCTGCTGGGTTCCTGTGGCTTAGTAAGGGGGGAGGTAGGGAAGTGAGCCCTGCAGACCCTGCCCTTGGGCAGGCCCTGCTGGGCCCCAGGAAATTCAGGGGTCCTGGGAGGGATGCAAGAACGGATCCAAATCTGGACTGCTGCTGCCACGGGCAGGGAGAGGCCAGAGAAGGGGCCGGCTGTGACCCGCCTGGCTGACCTCCCCTGCGAACCCTGAAGTGTCCCAGCACAGGGAGGGAGCTTGGCCAGAGCCTGGGGTCCCCACCACCCCTTACCACTCCAAGGCATTCTCCCCAAGGCTTGCCCCGGGGCCCTGGGGAGACAGGATGGGCAGTGAGTGGGTGTCTGGGGATGGGGGGGGCGCCGCAGGCAAGGAGAAGAGATGTGCCAAGGAGGGGGCGGTCGGGGTGAAGCAAGAGGCTAGACGGTTGGTGAGTGGGGAGGGGATGGGAGGCTGGAGGAGGGCTGCCTGCCCGGCAGAGCTACAAGAAAATAGGGGAAGTGGGGGGCAGGGTGGTGGGGTCTGGGTCGGAGACGTTGGGAGGAGGGGAGGGGGAAGAGACCAATGGGGACGAGGAGGGATGAGGGATGGAGAGGCAGGGCGGGGGGATGCTGGAGGAGGCGGAGGACGAGGAGGAGGGTGAGGATGGCAGGACCTGCGGGAGGGGAGGACGTAGCCCAGACGTGATGGGGGAAGTTGGGGGCCGGGGGGGAGGGGCGGATGGGGGAAGCGGGGAAAGGGGGGCAAGCTCTGGGCGCCGGAGAGGCTGGGGGAGGGGGGCTGGCGGGAGCCGCTGGCTGCCTGGGCTGGCTCGTCTCCCCCAGGGGTGGCCGCGTCAGCACTCCGTTGCCGCGGCAACCGGGAGGGGGGGGCTCGCGGCGGTGGCGTTTGAAAGGAGGTCAGAGGGAGCTCGCTTTGAGCTCCAGCCGGAGAGGGAGAGAGGCGGGAGGCGGCGGCAGCGGCAGCAGAGGCGGAGGCTCCTGCCTCCGGCCTCCAGCCTCCAACCTCCCGCGGCAGGCAGGCCAGCGGCCAGGCACAGCCCCGCAGCTCTTCCCTGCTCTCTGCTTCTCTGCCCCATCCCTCCTCCTCCTCCCCGCCTCCCTCCCTCCCTCCTCCCCTCCCCTCCCTCCTCCTCCTCCTCTCCTGGGCTCGCTCGCTGCTCCAAGGCTCCCCTGGCTCCCCTCTCCTCCTCCATGCGGGGGGCGGGCGCGGGGCCGGGGCCGGGCCGGCCGATGGGGTTGGGGGGCTGCGGGGCAGCGCAGGGCGGCTGGGGCCAGGGCTGGGCTCCCGCGGCCAGCCAGGACTCGGCCCAGCCCTGACGGGCGCGCCCCGATCGGCAGGCGAGGCGGCGGGCGGCGGGCACCATGCTGATCAAGGAGTACCACATCCTCCTGCCCATGAGCCTGGACGAGTACCAGGTGGCCCAGCTGTACATGATCCAGGTGGGGCCGCGGGAGGCGCGGAGGCAGGGGGATGGCTGCATGGGGGAGGGGCCGCCGCAGGGCCCTCACCGGCCTCCGCCGCCCCGCAGAAGAAGAGCCGAGAAGAGTCCAGCGGCGAGGGCAGCGGCGTGGAGATCCTGGCCAACCGGCCCTACCAGGATGGGCCGGGGGGCAGCGGGCAGTACACCCACAAGGTCTACCACGTGGGCTCCCACATCCCTGGCTGGTTCCGGGCCCTGCTGCCCAAGGCCGCCCTGCAGGTGGAGGAGGAGTCCTGGAACGCGTATCCCTACACCAGGACCCGGTGAGGAGGGGCCGCGGGGCGGGGGGCGGGCCGGGGGAGGGGGCGCCGGGCGGCGGGCAGCCGCTGAGCCTGGCCCGCCGCCCCGCAGCTACACCTGCCCCTTCGTCGAGAAATTCTCCATCGAAATAGAAACCTACTACCGGCCCGACGGGGGTCAGCAGCACAACGTCTTCAACCTGACCGGGGCCGAGCGCAGGCAGCGCATCCTGGGTAGGGCCTGGGGCTAGCCGGAAGGTCCTGGGTGGGAGTCCTGCCCCCGGGAACCCCCTGCGCGGAAGCGGGTTCCAGCCCGAAGGCCCAGGCCAAGAGGAGGAGGAGGAGGATGGGAACCGAAGGGAGGGTCCGTGGGGGGCCGGGACAGGCAGCAGCATGCAGGGGATTCCCCTCCCCAGCCCAGCCCTCCCGTCTCCGGACAGCTGCTCCCTCCTCTGCAAATCGGGGGAGGACCAAGCGGCTCTGGAGCCCCCCAGGGTGTCCCAGGAGGGTGCCCACCTTGCCTTGTCCCCAGACACCATCGACATCGTGCGGGACGCCGTGGCCCCTGGCGAGTACAAGGCTGAGGAGGACCCGAGGCTGTACCGCTCGGTCAAGACCGGCCGGGGGCCCCTCGGGGACGACTGGGCCCGGGTGGCCGCTCAGTCGGGCCCCCTCATGTGTGCCTACAAGCTCTGCAAGGTGGAGTTCCGCTACTGGGGCATGCAGGCCAAGATCGAGCAGTTCATCCACGATGTCGGTGAGGGAGGGAGGCAGGGAGGCAGGGAGGGAGGCAGGCGGCAGCCTCGGGGAGCCTCTGACCGCCCCAGGCTCCCCGGACCCCGGCCTCGGCCCTGCTCAGCTCCCCCTGCAGCTGTCCAGGGCCCAGCTTAGGCCCTGGCACTGCCCTGGCAGGTCTGCGGAGGGTGATGCTTCGAGCTCACCGCCAAGCCTGGTGCTGGCAGGATGAGTGGACCGAGCTCAGCATGGCTGACATCCGGGCCCTGGAGGAGGAGACGGCCCGCATGCTGGCCAGAAAGATGGCCAAATGCACCACCCCCGACGGGGAAGGGGCTGAGCCTGTGGGGAAGCCCGGGCTGGAGGGCCAGGCCACGGCGAGCCAAGCAGAAGCCCCAGAAGGTCCCGAGGGCCCAGCTGTGGCAGCGGCAGCCGACGTGTCCCCAGACACTGACAGCTTTTCCAAACAATGGTCGTCCTCCCCTCGATCCTCCTATTCCTCCCAGCACGGAGGTGAGGAGGGGGAGGCGAAGGCCAGCCAGGCTAGGGGACTCTGGGAGGGTCGGGGTGATGGGGGTCTGGGCAGGGTGACCCGAGTCTCTGCCAAGGGCCAGAAGAATGGGCAATGAGGCAACCAAGGGCCGAGCTCAGAAGACCTTGGGCAAGTCCCCTCCCCTTTGGGCTTCCATTTCCTCATCTGCGAACTATCTCCAGACAGTTCCACAGTGCCTTCCAGCTTTAAATAGGATTCTCTGATAGGGTTTGGCTAGGGCAGGGGCTGGGCTGTGAGCTCAGACCCTTCAGTGGGTGATCAAAGGGGCCTTTGCAGTGGGGGTGTCTCCACAGAGCTTATCTGAGTGGCGCATGCAGAATATTGCCCGGGACTCGGAGAACAGCTCAGAGGATGAGTTCTTTGATGCACACGGTACGTTTCTCCCTCCCTCCCTCCCTTCCTTCCTTCCTTCCTTCCTTCCTTCCTTCCTTCCTTCCTTCCTTCCTTCCTTCCTTCCTTCCTTCCTTCCTTCCTTCCTTCCTTCCTTCCTTCCTCCTTCCTTCCTTCCTCTCTCCTTTCCCTTCTTCCTTCCTCCCTCCCTCTTTCCTTCCTCCCTCCTTCTTTCCCTCCTTCCTTCCTTCCTCCTCCCCTCCCTTCCTTCCTCCTCCCCTCCGTTCCTTCCTTCCTTCCTTCCTTCCTTCCTTCCTTCCTCCTCCCCTCCCTTTCTCCTTCCTTCCTTCCTTCCTTCCTTCCTTCCTTCCTTCCTTCCTTCCTTCCTTCCTTCCTTCCTTCCTTCCTTCCTTCCTTTCTCCCTCCTTCCTTCCTTCCTTCCTTCCTTCCTTCCTTCCTTCCTTCCTTCCTTCCTTCCTTCCTTCCTTCCTTCCTTCCTCCCTTCCTTTCTCCCTCCTTCCTTCCTTCCTCTCTCCTTTCCCTTCTTCCTTCCTCCCTCCCTCTTTCCTTCCTCCCTCCTTCCTTCCTTCCTTCCTTCCTTCCTTCCTTCCTTCCTTCCTTCCTTCCTTCCTTTCTTCCTCCTCCCCTCCCTTCCTTTCTCCCTCCCTCCCTCCTTCCTTCCTTCCTTCCTTCCTTCCTTCCTTCCTTCCTTCCTTCCTTCCTTCCTTCCTTCCTTCCTCCTCCCCTCCCTTCCTTTCTCCCTCCCTTCCTTCCTTTCTCCCTCTCTCCTTCCTTCTTTTCTCCCTCCTTCTTTTCCTCTTTTCCTTTCTTCCTCTCCCTTCTCTTACTCCTCTCTTTCCTTGCCTTTGAAAATTATTCTATTGAACAAGCATTTATGAAACTCCTACTGTGTTCCCAGCACTGGGCCGGGACTAGGGAGACAAAAAGGAAGAGAGCCCCTGTCCTTGGGCAGCGGGCAGTGACCAGGGTGGACCCTGTTTCCTCTGGTCTGACAACAGAAGGCAAGCCCAGTCTCTCCATGGTATCTTTTAAGATACAAAATAACAGCAGCCAGAGCTGGGCTCAGGCCTCCCGGGGGATCCTGGGCCCTGTCCAGGCCATGAGAATAGACGGTGGGGGGACCCTCCCTGCCTTCCTGCAGCCTCTAGTTGAGGAGGTGAAGGACCCAATCACAGACGAGCCTGCTGTCCGCCCTTAGATGCAACTTGCCCAAGTCTTTGCCAACAGGGCAGGCAGCAGGGAGAGCTCCCTGGAGTAGGTGGCCCGGACCTGGGCAGGGGCCCGGGTTGGAGGCTGGCCCCCTCCCTGCTCACTGTGCTCCCTGCCTCCGGGCACGGGCCTCTTCTTTAGAAGGCTTCTCGGACAGCGAGGAGGTCTTCCCCAAGGAGATAACCAAATGGAACTCCAATGACTTCATTGATGCTTTCGCCTCCCCTGCTGTGGCCGTGGGGACCACAGGTGAGCCCCCTGGAGGCTGTGATGGCTGGCCTCGGTCCCTTCCAGCCCTAGGATCCCCGGGCCTGGAAATGGGGGAGCCCCAGGCCCTGGAGGGACAGGAGGGGGCAGCGGCACAGAATGCCCCCGTGGCTGCCCTCATTGGCTTTCTCCTCCAGACTCCAGGATTGAGGTCTCCAAAGGCGAAGCAGACACGTCAGGAGCATCCAGGGACCCCGAGGTGAGTCCTCCCTCCCCAGAGCCCCCTGCAGGAAAGCCCAGGCCCCTCGCTGGGTCTGGGGAGCCCTGAGAGGGCCCCTTCCGCTAAGGCCAGGAGAAGCGCAGGGAGCCGGCGGCGGGGAGGGCCCTGCCTTTGGAGGGGGCTGACAGCACCCAGCATAGGATGGGGGAGTGACGGCAGTCACCGCTCTGAGGACTCCCTGAGGGGGAGGGAATACCCCCCCCCCCGCAGGCTGGCAGGCTGGCCCCGCCTCCTTGGCCTCCGGGTCAGAGGACACCCCAAGGCCGGACCTCAGCCTCCACCACAGGGATCTCCCCTCCCCCTCTCCCCCTCGTCCGGGCACAGCGACGCCCGCTGACCCGTCTGTCCGCCGCAGGGGCTCGGCGTCGGGGACTTGGGCTCCGAAGCCTGCGCCGTGCACGCCCTGTTCCTCATTCTGCACAGCGGGAACATTCTGGATGCCGGACCCGGAGACATCGACTCCAAGCAGGCCGACGTGCAGACCCTGAGCGCGGCCTTCGATGCCGTCACCCGCGTCCACTTCCCCGAGGCCCTGGGCCACGTGGCGCTGCGCCTGGTGCCCTGCCCGCCCATCTGCGCCGCGGCTTATGCCCTCGTCTCCAAGTACCCCCCTGGGCGGGCTGAGGGGAGGGGATGGGCCAGCGGGGGGGGGGGGGTGAGCTGGGAGGGAGGCGGGGCCGGGGGGAGCTTGCCCCAACCCCCGCTGTCCCTCCCCGCAGCCTGAGTCCCTACAGCCACGACGGGGACAGCCTGTCCCGCTCGCAGGACCACATCCCGCTGGCAGCCCTGCCTCTGCTGGCCACGTCCTCCTCTCGCTACCAGGGGGCCGTGGCCACCGTCATCGCCCGCACCAACCAGGCCTACGCCGCCTTCCTGCGCTCGCCCGAGGGCACCGGCTTCTGCGGGCAGGTCAGGGCGCCTTGGCAGGGGCCCGGGGGAGGGGCGGCACGATTCTGTCTCCGCGCCGGCCCGAGGGACCCCGGGCAGGCCTCGTCCCCCCCACGGGCGGGGGGGGGGGGCTCCGGAAGGGGTCAGCGCACTCTGCTGGGGCTCAGTCCAGGCCGGCCCAAGGGACCCTGGGCAGGCCTCGTCCCCCCCATGGGCGGGGGGGGGGGGGCTCCGGAAGGGGTCAGTGTGCTCTGCTGGGGCTCAGTCCAGGCCGGCCCTGGGCAGGCCTCGTCCCCCCCACTGGCGGGGGGGCTCTGGAAGAGATTAGGGGGGATCGCAGTGCACTGTCTGCTCGAGCTAGCGGGGGAGGGGGCGCCGGGGAAGCTAACACCCTCTTAGCCCAGATCTGGGACTCCGGCCTGGCCGGCCTCCAGGCCCCGGGACGCGGCCCTTCCCTGCGGGGTGTTCGGGTCTGGGCTCAGTCAGGCCCGGGTGTGAGAGGCCACGCGGCTAAGAGGCCGGGAACCTTGGAAAGGGGGCCTCTGGGGAGGCGGGGGCGGCCCCAGCGGGCACACCAGGAGCCTCGGGGGACTGACAAGGAGGCCCACGGAGGCTGGATGCCAGGAAGACTTCCACAGCGGGGACGAGCAGAGGCCGGAGAGCCCCTTGCTGGGCTGGTGGGGAAGGCTCTCTGGGGCCCTCGTCCGCACGGGAAATCCTGGGAGACCTCGTCCGGCGTCCCGCTGTCCCCCCTGAACAGCCGGAGCCCCTTCCGGGGATTCCCAGAGGTCCCAACCGACGGCCCAGCCCACTCCCCTGGGCAGCCCCCAGTGTAGACGTCTCCCTAGGCCCGAGCGCCGCAGCCCACCGTCAGCACTGACGAGCAGCTTCCTGGCCTGACGACTTGGGCCCCAAGGCCAGGACTTTGCATTTAGCGCCCCTGCTCGGCCCCATCCCTCACGTGCTTTGATGACTCTTCCCGGGGAGGGCCAGGGCTGGCAAGAGGAGAGAACCTGAGCGCTCCGGGCTGGGGGGGAGAGCCTGGAAGGGGCTGGAGGAGGTCCCTAGCGATCCCTTGAGGCTCTGCCTGGCCCTCTCTAGGTGGTGCTGATTGGAGATGGCGTGGGCGGCATCCTGGGCTTTGATGCCCTCTGCTACAGTGGCAGCGCCAGCTTGGGGAGCCTGGGCAGCAGCCGCCGGGGCAGCGTGGTCAGTGTTGGGCGCCCCCCTGCCCCCATTCCCAGCTCTCCTCCCGTCGCCCCCCCTCGCCCTCTGCCTTCTTCTCCGGTCCAGCAGCGTCTCCTTCCTTCCCCCTCCCTCAGCCGGGGCTCCCCTTCCCTCCGGCCCCCTCCCCTCTTTCTCCATCTTCTCCCCCCAGAGTGGCCAGACGTGAGCCTCCTGACCGGGGACGTCTTCCTTCCCTCCAGAACAACGAGTTGTTGTCTCCAGAGCAAGGCCCGGGACGGGATCCTTTGGCCGACGGCGTGGAGGGTCTGGGCCGAGCCAGCCCGGAGCCCGGCTCTCTGGCTGCCCAGCGGCTGCCCAGTGACGGCTCGGCCCCGGAGCCCGACTCGGTGGCCTCTCACGGCAGGTTGGTGTCTCGGAGCCCCTCTTGCCTGTCCCTTGCCGTGTGGGGGTGGCCAGAGAAGCTGCTCTGGACCTCGGGGCCGGGCTAAAGCCAGCTTCTTCCCCTGCCCGGCTCTGGACGTTCGGACAGCCCCTCCCCGAGTCTCGTTTTCTCCATCTGTAAATTGGGCGGCCTCGGAGCCCCCCGTCCTGTTTCGTCAGTTCATTCACGGGCATTTAGGAAGTGTTCAGGGATACAGAGACGACACGCGGACCCTCCCTGCGTGGAGCCTCTTGGGGGGGAGTGACTAGATAGGAAGTAACTGGGGGGCACCTCCCTGGAAAGAAGCTGGGAGTCTGAGACATGGACGTGAGGAGGGAGGGCGTCCCAGGCATCGGGACCGGCCTGGGCAAAGACCCGGGCCCTAGGATGGCGTGGATGAGCCATGGCTGGGGGGCCAGTGTAGCTGGACCCAGACCGTGTAGAGGGGGCGCTGTGTGGCCGGCCTGGACACCGTGTGCTCTCCTCACCCACCCACGTTGTTCCCACCCTCCTCTCTCCCCCTACGTGCCTCCTCACTGGCCAGCCTGCAGGCTGGCACGTCCCCAGCAGAACCCCGGCGGGGGAGCACCGTCTCCTGCCCAGCCCCGGAGGCCACGGACGGCCCCACCCGCCTTGACTTCAGGGTGTCTGGCTTCTTCCTCTTTGGCTCTCCCTTGGGCCTGGTGCTAGCCCTCCGCAAGACCGTGATGCCGGCCCTGGAGGGTGAGGGGCCAAGCTGGGGCGATGGGGAGGAAGGTGGCCGCGTCGAGCCAGGGGTCTGCTGTCTGCCCCCAAGTCTTGTCCACACTGTCCACCTTTGCTGGCCGCCGAGGCCACCCTGAAGCTCAGTCCCTTCAGCCTGCCTGGGGCCGGGATGCCCCCACTCCCCCCCCGAAAAGGGACGCTGGTGGTGTGCGGCCGGCAGCGCCAGGGCCCTGAGGGCGCCCCTGCCCCTTCTCTCCCTGCCCAGTGGCCCAGATGCGCCCGGCCTGTGAGCAGATCTACAACCTCTTCCACGCCGCGGATCCCTGCGCCTCCCGCCTGGAGCCCCTGCTGGCCTCCAGGTTCCAGGCCATCGCCCCCCTCGCCGTGCCCCGCTACCAGAAGTTCCCCCTGGGAGACGGCACCTCCCTGTCACTAGGTAAGGCTCGACCAGCTCCCAGGAGGGCCCGGACAGAAAGAGAAAGGAAGGGGCTCGAGGAGGTCTGGGCCCGCCCTGGGGGACAGTGTGTGCCCACGCATGGACCCACTGGCTCGTCAACACATGTGCAGCCACGCACTAAGCCCCTACTGTGTGCCAGGCACTGGGCCAAGCTTGGGCCTACACACAAGGGAGCTCCTGGTCTGATGTGCCAATACTGCATGCCCATTCCTCACCCAGGTAGCCGGTGATCACAGGTGGGCATCAGGGGCCCTCCTGGGGATGACAAGGCCCGAGAGGGGAGCCCGAGGGCGACATTTGTCAGCAACAAACTTGGGTTCGAATTTTGCCCCTCTCACCTGGGGGTCTGGGGCAAGGCCTACCCTCCCCTGGCCTTGGCTTCCTCTAGGGCTAGGGCCAGGAGCCCCTAGGAGGTTGGTTCCATGGAGTCACATCTGGCCTGGGAAGCAGCTGGCATCGTTTCTTTTATCCCCATTTCACGGAGGCAGAAAGACATCAAGCTAGTGAAGTGGCAGGCTAAGGATCACAACCTGGGGGTTACATCGTGGTAAACTGTGGCCCGATGGGAAATGGGTCACCTGTGAGGGCTCAGTGAGGGCAGCGTTGAGCCTCGACCTCTCCTGCTCTAACGACGGCCCCCCTTCGCCCCCCCAGGGCGTGACCAGAGCCCCTTGGGGGGAGACGGAGCCCAGGCCTGGGAGCCGATTCTCACCCAGGCTCCTTTCCTGTGCCCTTGCCAGCCGACACCTTACAGACCCACTCGAGCCTCTTCATGGAGGAGATGGAGGTGATGGTACCGTCCACCCCCACCTCGGCCAGCAGCGGCTTCTGGAAGGGCAACGAGCTGGGCTCAGAGGCCGCGGGCCCTGGCCCAGTCTCAGCCAACACGGTTAACATGGCCGGCGAGGTGGTCAAAAGTGAGTCTGCTCCTCTCAGCCCAGCCTGGGCAGAGAGGTGGCCCCTGGGGCAGGAGGGTGGCTGCTGGACGGGGTGGCCCGAGGGGCGGAAAGGCTTTTGACTGGTTTTGTGGCCACAGTCCTAGAGCGCTGGTGGGGAACCAAACGGATGGACTATTCCCTCTACTGCCCCGAAGCTCTCACAGCCTTCCCTACTGTGACGCTGCCCCACCTCTTCCATGCCAGCTACTGGGAGTCTGCCGACGTTGTGGCCTTCATCCTGCGCCAGGTGGGAGGGCCGGGGAAGGAGGACGGTCTGGGGGCCACAGGAGGGGCTCTGGGGGCAGCTGGGACAATGCGGCAGGCCACCAGCCCCCGCTACCACTCTGAAGCCAAAATCCAGAGAAGGCTCAAGTCCACAGAATGCAGGCCAGGCTAGGAGGGGCCTAGAAGGGCCTTCAGGGCACAGGACAGGGCCGTCAAGATGGGAAGGCCCTGGGCATGGGCTATAGCAGGACAAGGCTAGAGCTGGGTTCCAGCTAGTCCAGCTGTCTTGCTCTGTAGATGAGGGACTGGAGGCCAAAGGGGAGGCAACCTGCCTGCTGTCATAGCCTGGCAGGGTGGGCGGGAGGCTGTGGCTGAGGCCTGGCTCCCTATCCCCAGGTCATCGAGAAGGAGAGGCCCCAGCTGGCTGAGTGCGAGGAGCCATCCATCTACAGCCCGGCCTTCCCTAGGGAGAAGTGGCAGCGCAAGAGGACCCACGTGAAGATTCGGGTACGGCACTCCCCACGGCCCCTCCCCGCCCACCCCCTGCCCTGCCCTGGCTCAGTCCTCCCTCCTCTGCCCGCAGAACGTGACCTCCAACCACCGGGCCAGCGATGTCATCATGTGCGAGGGCCGGCCGCAGGTGCTGAGCGGGCGCTTCATGTACGGGCCCCTGGACGTGGTGACGCTGACAGGAGAGAAGGTCAGCAGCCCAGCAGGGTGGGCCCGACACATCCTCCCCCCTGGCAGGCCCTTCTGCACAGCTCCCATTCTCTGGCCATTCGAACCCCGATTGGGCCACTTACGGGTGCCCCTCCTGTGTCTCCCACCTGGGGGTCAGAGGACTCATGGCACGTGTGCCCCTGCCCAGCAGTGCCAGCTCCTCTCCTCTGCCAGGTGGACGTCTACATCATGACCCAGCCCCTCTCTGGCAAATGGATTCACTTTGGCACTGAAGTGACCAACAGCTCGGGCCGCCTCACCTTCCCTGTGCCCCCAGAGAGGTCGTTAGGCATCGGTGTCTACCCAGTCCGGATGGTGGTGAGGTGAGGCGCCTGCGCGGGCCCCGGGCATGGAGGGGGTCTCCTCTGCCAGGGCCCCCGGGCCCTCCACCCATCCCTGGTTTTCTGCCCCTGCACAGGGGGGACCACACGCATGCCGAGTGCTGCCTGACTGTGGTGGCGCGGGGCACTGAGGCTGTGGTGTTCAGCATCGACGGATCCTTCACCGCCAGCGTCTCCATCATGGGCAGCGACCCCAAAGTGAGGGCTGGCGCCGTGGACGTCGTCAGGTTCGAGCACCCTCCCTGCCCCGCCCCCACCTTGGGCTCTGCCTCCCTGGGTCCCCTGTGAAAGGGGGGTGTCAGGGCCGCCACGAAGGCCACATGGGCCAACCAGCCACCGTCGCTCCCCCAGACACTGGCAGGACTCGGGCTACCTGATCGTGTATGTGACCGGCCGGCCCGACATGCAGAAGCACCGGGTGGTGGCCTGGCTTTCCCAACACAACTTCCCCCATGGGGTGGTCTCCTTCTGCGACGGACTCACCCATGACCCCCTGCGGCAGAAGGCCGTGTTCCTGCAGAGCCTGGTACAGGAGGTGAGGCCAGGCAAAGCCCTCCCTGCTCGGGGGGCGGCGGGCTGGGGTGGACGGGGCTCGGCTCAGTGACACGGCCTGCCCTGGACCGCAGGTGGAGTTGAACATCGTGGCCGGCTACGGCTCCCCCAAGGATGTGGCTGTGTACGCGGCTCTGGGGCTCCCCCCCAGCCAGACCTTCATCGTGGGCCGGCCTGTGCGCAAGCTTCAAGCCCAGTGCCAGGTGAGCCGAGGGGGGTGAGGGGGTGGGGGCACAAAGCAGGTCTGACGCCGGTTGGGGGACCCTGAGCAAGTCGCTCGTCTGCCTCAGTTTCTTAAACTATAAGCCGGGGATGGTGGCCCTTCGGCCCCTGGGACATGGTGAGGCCAGGCCTGGCTCGCTGGGCCCCCCTGAAGCCCCCCCTCTCCCTACAGTTCCTGTCTGAAGGCTATGTGGCCCACCTGGCCCAGATGGAGGCAGCTGCCCACCCCCACGGCTCCCAGACCCCCTCGAGGACGGCGCTGGCCAAGAGCAGTTTCGTGGCTGCTCCTGTGGACTTTCTCCGCAAACAGAGCCAACTGCTCCGCTCCCGCGGGCCCAGCCAGGCCGATCGAGAGGGGCCGGGGACGCCCCCCACTGCCCTGGCTCGGGCCAAGGCCCGGAGCATCAGCCTGAAGCTGGACAGTGAGGAGTGACCGGCCCAAGGCCCCTGGGACGCTGCCAAGGAACTGCTTATTTATTGCCCCCCTCCCAGGAGGGAGGGGCGGCTCCCGTGCCCACCCCACCCCGAGGCTCAGCCCTCCTGCTGCTCCCCAGCTTGTTCCCTCTGACTGTGTCCCCCATTCCCTGTCAATGTGTTACGAATCCCTTTAATGTGAGGGGCCAGGGCCCTGGGAGTGGGGACGAGGGCAGAGGGGGGATGGGCAGGGGCCCCCGAGGCTTCCGTGATGTGTGAAACTGTGAAAATTAAACCCCCACCCCGTGGAGGAAGTGGTGTGCTCTGTGCTGCCTCCCGCAGGGGACCCCCTCGCCCCTGGGGCCATCGGACCCAGCTTCAGGTCAGCGAGAGACCCCACGAGAGCCTCCCCGGCCTCCCCCCTGGCTCCTCTCAGCTCCTGTGCGGTCCTCCTCGGCCCCCTGCCCAGGCTGGTGCCCACAGGCCTCCCTGGCTAGGACCGCAGACCCAGGAGTCCACGCCGCTCTGCCCGAGGCCCTCCCCCCACAGAGGAGCGAGGCTTGGGCCGCAGATAAATACATTTATACAGGGGGCGGGCAGGGCGGCTGAGGTGGGCAGGGAGAGAAGATGCCCTGGAACCGGGCCTTGTCCTCCAGGTTCTTCTGGCGCAGCCGCTGCTCCAGGTCACGGAGCTCCCGGCTCACCACGGGGCCCAGGGCCGGCTGGAGCTGGAGCACTTTGGCAAAGTCGGCCTGCGCCTCGCGCTCGTTCCACACAGCTGCGTGGGCCTTGCCCCGCTTGAAATAAGCCTTCACGTTGTCTGTGGGGGAGACCGGGGGGAGGAGTGAGGCCCTTCCCCCGAGGGGAGGCCCTCCACTCCTCTCCCACCCCCAGAGGAGGACACCGAGGCCTGGGTGAGGCCACACGTCCTATGGAGCAGAGCCCTCTCAGCAACGTCTAGGGTCCATTTCCATGGCCCGCCACAGAGAGAGCGGGCAGAGACAGTGCCATGCAGGCAGGAGGGAGTCACGAGGGCCAGCAGAGAGGAAGGAGGGAGCCACGAGGGCCCGCAGAGAGGAAGGAGGGAGCCACGAGGGCCAGCAGAGAGGAAGGAGGGAGCCACGAGGGCCAGCAGAGAGGAAGGAGGGAGCCACGAGGGCCCGCAGAGAGGAAGGAGGGAGCCATGAGAGCCAGCAGAGAAGGAGGGAGTCACGAGGGCCAGCAGAGAGGAAGGAGGGAGCCACGAGGGCCAGCAGAGAGGAAGGAGGGAGCCACGAGGGCCCGCAGAGAGGAAGGAGGGAGCCATGAGAGCCAGCAGAGAAGGAGGGAGCCACGAGGGCCAGCAGAGAGGAAGGAGGGAGCCATGAGAGCCAGCAGAGAGGAAGGAGGGAGCCATGAGAGCCAGCAGAGAGGAAGGAGGGAGCCATGAGAGCCAGCAGAGAAGGAGGGAGCCACGAGGGCCAGCAGAGAGGAAGGAGGGAGCCATGAGAGCCAGCAGAGAGGAAGGAGGGAGCCATGAGGGCCAGCAGAGAGGAAGGAGGGAGCCATGAGAGCCAGCAGAGGAGGGAGCCACGAGGGCCCGCAGAGAAGGAGGGAGCCACAAGGGCCAGCAGAGAGGAAGGAGGGAGCCACGAGGGCCAGCAGAGAGGAAGGAGGGAGCCATGAGAGGCAGCAGAGAGGAAGGAGGGAGCCACGAGGGCCAGCAGAGAGGAAGGAGGGAGCCATGAGAGCCAGCAGAGAGGAAGGAGGGAGCCACGAGGGCCCGCAGAGAAGGAGGGAGCCACGAGGGCCAGCAGAGAGGAAGGAGGGAGCCACGAGGGCCCGCAGAGAAGGAGGGAGCCACGAGGGCCAGCAGAGAGGAAGGAGGGAGCCACGAGAGCCAGCAGAGAGGAAGGAGGGAGCCACGAGGGCCAGCAGAGAGGAAGGAGGGAGCCACGAGGGCCCGCAGAGAGGAAGGAGGGAGCCACGAGGGCCCGCAGAGAGGAAGGAGGGAGCCACGAGGGCCAGCAGAGAGGAAGGAGGGAGCCATGAGAGCCAGCAGAGGAGGGAGCCACGAGGGCCCGCAGAGAAGGAGGGAGCCACAAGGGCCAGCAGAGAGGAAGGAGGGAGCCACGAGGGCCAGCAGAGAGGAAGGAGGGAGCCACGAGGGCCAGCAGAGAGGAAGGAGGGAGCCACGAGGGCCAGCAGAGAGGAAGGAGAGAGCCACGAGGGCCAGCAGAGAGGAAGGAGGGAGCCACGAGGGCCCGCAGAGAAGGAGGGAGCCACGAGGGCCAGCAGAGAGGAAGGAGGGAGCCACGAGAGCCAGCAGAGAAGGAGGGAGCCACGAGGGCCAGCAGAGAGGAAGGAGGGAGCCACGAGGGCCAGCAGAGAGGAAGGAGGGAGCCATGAGAGCCAGCAGAGAAGGAGGGAGCCACGAGGGCCAGCAGAGAGGAAGGAGGGAGCCACGAGGGCCAGCAGAGAGGAAGGAGGGAGCCATGAGAGCCAGCAGAGAAGGAGGGAGCCACGAGGGCCAGCAGAGAGGAAGGAGGGAGCCATGAGAGCCAGCAGAGAAGGAGGGAACCACGAGGGCCCACAGAGAGGAAGGAGGGAGCCACGAGGGCCCACAGAGAGGAAGGAGGGAGCCACGAGGGTCCACAGAGAGGAAGGAGGGAGCCACGAGGATCCACAGAGAGGAAGGAGGGAGCCACGAGGGCCAGCAGAGAAGGAGGGAGCCACGAGGGCCAGCAAAGAGGAAGGAGGGAGCCACGAGGGCCAGCAGAGAGGAAGGAGGGAGCCATGAGAGCCAGCAGAGGAGGGAGCCACGAGGGCCCGCAGAGAAGGAGGGAGCCACAAGGGCCAGCAGAGAGGAAGGAGGGAGCCACGAGGGCCAGCAGAGAGGAAGGAGGGAGCCACGAGAGCCAGCAGAGAGGAAGGAGGGAGCCACGAGGGCCCGCAGAGAAGGAGGGAGCCACGAGGGCCAGCAGAGAGGAAGGAGGGAGCCATGAGAGCCAGCAGAGAGGAAGGAGGGAGCCACGAGGGCCCGCAGAGAGGAAGGAGGGAGCCACGAGGGCCCGCAGAGAGGAAGGAGGGAGCCACGAGGGCCCGCAGAGAGGAAGGAGGGAGCCACGAGGGCCAGCAGAGAGGAAGGAGGGAGCCACGAGGGCCCGCAGAGAAGGAGGGAGCCACGAGGGCCAGCAGAGAGGAAGGAGGGAGCCATGAGAGCCAGCAGAGAGGAAGGAGGGAGCCACGAGAGCCAGCAGAGAGGAAGGAGGGAGCCACGAGGGCCAGCAGAGAGGAAGGAGGGAGCCACGAGGGCCCGCAGAGAGGAAGGAGGGAGCCACGAGGGCCCGCAGAGAGGAAGGAGGGAGCCACGAGGGCCAGCAGAGAGGAAGGAGGGAGCCATGAGAGCCAGCAGAGGAGGGAGCCACGAGGGCCCGCAGAGAAGGAGGGAGCCACAAGGGCCAGCAGAGAGGAAGGAGGGAGCCACGAGGGCCAGCAGAGAGGAAGGAGGGAGCCACGAGGGCCAGCAGAGAGGAAGGAGGGAGCCACGAGGGCCAGCAGAGAGGAAGGAGAGAGCCACGAGGGCCAGCAGAGAGGAAGGAGGGAGCCACGAGGGCCCGCAGAGAAGGAGGGAGCCACGAGGGCCAGCAGAGAGGAAGGAGGGAGCCACGAGAGCCAGCAGAGAAGGAGGGAGCCACGAGGGCCAGCAGAGAGGAAGGAGGGAGCCACGAGGGCCAGCAGAGAGGAAGGAGGGAGCCATGAGAGCCAGCAGAGAAGGAGGGAGCCACGAGGGCCAGCAGAGAGGAAGGAGGGAGCCATGAGAGCCAGCAGAGAAGGAGGGAACCACGAGGGCCCACAGAGAGGAAGGAGGGAGCCACGAGGGCCCACAGAGAGGAAGGAGGGAGCCACGAGGGTCCACAGAGAGGAAGGAGGGAGCCACGAGGGCCCGCAGAGAAGGAGGGAGCCACAAGGGCCAGCAGAGAGGAAGGAGGGAGCCACGAGGGCCAGCAGAGAGGAAGGAGGGAGCCACGAGAGCCAGCAGAGAGGAAGGAGGGAGCCACGAGGGCCCGCAGAGAAGGAGGGAGCCACGAGGGCCAGCAGAGAGGAAGGAGGGAGCCATGAGAGCCAGCAGAGAGGAAGGAGGGAGCCACGAGGGCCAGCAGAGAGGAAGGAGGGAGCCACGAGGGCCCGCAGAGAGGAAGGAGGGAGCCACGAGGGCCCGCAGAGAGGAAGGAGGGAGCCACGAGGGCCAGCAGAGAGGAAGGAGGGAGCCATGAGAGCCAGCAGAGAGGAAGGAGGGAGCCACGAGGGCCAGCAGAGAGGAAGGAGGGAGCCACGAGGGCCAGCAGAGAGGAAGGAGGGAGCCACGAGGGCCAGCAGAGAGGAAGGAGGGAGCCACTAGGGCCAGCAGAGAGGAAGGAGAGAGCCACGAGGGCCAGCAGAGAGGAAGGAGGGAGCCACGAGGGCCAGCAGAGAGGAAGGAGGGAGCCACGAGGGCCAGCAGAGAAGGAGGGAGCCACGAGGGCCAGCAAAGAGGAAGGAGGGAGCCACGAGGGCCAGCAGAGAGGAAGGAGGGAGCCATGAGAGCCAGCAGAGGAGGGAGCCACGAGGGCCCGCAGAGAAGGAGGGAGCCACAAGGGCCAGCAGAGAGGAAGGAGGGAGCCACGAGGGCCAGCAGAGAGGGAGGAGGGAGCCATGAGAGCCAGCAGAGAGGAAGGAGGGAGCCACGAGGGCCCGCAGAGAAGGAGGGAGCCACGAGGGCCAGCAGAGAGGAAGGAGGGAGCCATGAGAGCCAGCAGAGAGGAAGGAGGGAGCCACGAGGGCCAGCAGAGAGGAAGGAGGGAGCCACGAGGGCCCGCAGAGAGGAAGGAGGGAGCCACGAGGGCCAGCAGAGAGGAAGGAGGGAGCCATGAGAGCCAGCAGAGGAGGGAGCCACGAGGGCCCGCAGAGAAGGAGGGAGCCACAAGGGCCAGCAGAGAGGAAGGAGGGAGCCACGAGGGCCAGCAGAGAGGAAGGAGGGAGCCACGAGGGCCAGCAGAGAGGAAGGAGGGAGCCATGAGAGCCAGCAGAGAGGAAGGAGGGAGCCACGAGGGCCAGCAGAGAGGAAGGAGGGAGCCACGAGGGCCAGCAGAGAGGAAGGAGGGAGCCACTAGGGCCAGCAGAGAGGAAGGAGAGAGCCACGAGGGCCAGCAGAGAGGAAGGAGGGAGCCACGAGGGCCCGCAGAGAAGGAGGGAGCCACGAGGGCCAGCAGAGAGGAAGGAGGGAGCCATGAGAGCCAGCAGAGAAGGAGGGAGCCACGAGGGCCAGCAGAGAGGAAGGAGGGAGCCACGAGGGCCAGCAGAGAGGAAGGAGGGAGCCATGAGAGCCAGCAGAGAAGGAGGGAGCCACGAGGGCCAGCAGAGAGGAAGGAGGGAGCCATGAGAGCCAGCAGAGAAGGAGGGAACCACGAGGGCCCACAGAGAGGAAGGAGGGAGCCACGAGGGCCCACAGAGAGGAAGGAGGGAGCCACGAGGGTCCACAGAGAGGAAGGAGGGAGCCACGAGGATCCACAGAGAGGAAGGAGGGAGCCACGAGGGCCAGCAGAGAAGGAGGGAGCCACGAGGGCCAGCAAAGAGGAAGGAGGGAGCCACGAGGGCCCGCAGAGAAAACGGAGGGAGCCACGAGGGCCAGCAGAGAGGAAGGAGGGAGCCATGAGAGCCAGCAGAGGAGGGAGCCACGAGGGCCCACAGAGAGGAAGGAGGGAGCCACGAGGGTCCACAGAGAGGAAAGACGGAGCCACAAAGGCCCAGGGAAAGGAAGGAGGGAGCCACAAAGACCCAGGGAGGGGAAGGAGGGAGCCACTAGGGCCAGCAGAGAGGAAGGAGGGAGCCATGAAGGCCCGCAGAGGGGAAGGAGGGAGCTACAAAGGTCCAGGGAGGGGAAGGAGGGAGCCATAAGGGCCAGCAGAGAAGGAGGGAGCCACGAAGGCCCGCAGAGGGGAAGGAGGGAGCCACGAAGGCCCGCAGAGGGCCAGGGGCCTCGGAGTTGTGGATGTGGCCTGGCACTCACCCTCATATTTGTTGAGGATGCTGGAGCAGTGATCCAACACTTCGTAATACTCCTGGGCCACCAGCTTGCACTGGCAGTAATTGAGGAGCAGCGGGGTTATCTGCAGATCCAGCTGGATCCAATCGGCAGAGCCGGGCTGCTCCTGGGGATGGGGAGACAAGGGCCCGGGTCAGGCCAGGGGGCAGCCGGCCTGGGGCCGCCGCCGCCAGCTCCTGGGCCCGCCGCCGCCAGCTCCTGGGCCTTCTGTGCCCACCTTCATCTGCAGGTTCTTCAGGCAGGCGATGGCGTCGTAGTACTTGGTGGCGGCCTCCTTGACGCGGCCCTCCCTGTACAGGCGGTTGCCCTCCTCGTGGATGAGGGGCACAGCCTTTATCTTCTCCTCATCACTCATGGCCCATGGGTCCTGCTGGTAGGTGCCCGGAGCCTCGACCTGCGGGCACAGGGAGCAGGATCACACCTCGGGAGGGCATCGGAGCTGCTCCGGCCGCTGGGACGACAAGAAGCCCCGAGGGGCCGAGTGTCCCCACAGATGCAGCCCTTCTCCCCCATCCTCTCCTGCATTCCTAGAAGGACTGAGGGCAGAGCTGGGGGGCCTTAGAACACAGAACAGAAGGTCAGAGCTGGGAAGGGGCTTCAACGGGTCAGACACGGGGGTCCGGGCCAGCGTTAGCACCAGAGCTCTTTCCCTCACCTCTGGCCTTGCGCCAGCTGGCCTCTCTGGCCCTCGCCGTCCTGTGTGCCTGGCTCCAACCTACCTTCCCCATCCCAGGAGTGCCCTTCTCTTCCACATGCCCCAACATCTGGCTACAGTGGCCTGTGCGCCACTCCTTGCATTTGATACAGCGTCTGCCTCTGTGCCTTGGTGCAAGCCTTGGAAGGGTCTGTGTTCACCAAATCCTCCCCACCTAGCCCAGCCTAAAGGCTGCCTCCTACAGGAAGCCTTCCCTGCTTCCTCCTCTCCAGAGGTCTTCGGGGCACAATCTATGCTCTCTTGGTCTGGCTTTGCCTCCTCAGAGCTGTCACTCCCTACCCAGGGTCAGCTCTGCTCAGACCCTAGGACAGTGCTGGACACACAGGAAGCACTCTTGCTGAAGAGCCACTGACTGGTCAGTTAAACAGAGAAGGGGCTTCAGTTTCCTAGACTTTAAAATGGGACCGATTGAGGATCTGGGAAGCAACACCCCACGATAGTCTGGGCCTTCAGCAGCAGGACACCCCCTCCCTGGGGCAGATTGCTCCTCGAAGCTGTGGCTAAAGGGCCCCTTGACCCCGAGACAGGCCAAACCCAGGCCCTGCCATGCGTGGGCCGGCCTGCTGAGGCCACCAGCGAGGTGCCAGAGGAGAGCCCGGGCACATGGGGTGCACCTCGGGGCCCCTCCGGGAGGAGATGCCTGGCAGCACAAGGCAGGCCCAGCCGCCGATCGGGCCAGCCTCTGCTTGACCTTCACCTTGATCATCTCTATGTGGAAGATGAGGGGCTGTGGGTGGCGCTGCAGCTCGTCCAGGTCGGCGTGGCCCAGGGAGCTGTGTTCCTGCATCTGCGCGATGCCGCAGCAGTGCCGCTGGCCCTCCAGGGGGTCCTTGCCCGCCGCGATGTTCCGGAGACTTTTAGACACCAGCGGGTACAGGGCCACGTGCTGCGGGTCAGAGAGGAAGGCCATAGAGCTGGGAGCTTGGAATGGGGGGTGTCAGGGCTCAGAAGAGCTCAGAACAGGGGTGTCAGGGCTGGGGGAGGGGGCTCAGAACAGGGGGTGTTGGGGCTCAGAGGGAGCTTAGAACAGGGGGTGTCAGGGCTCAGAACAAGGGGTGTCAGGGCTGGGGGAGGGGGCTCAGAACAGGGGGTGTTGGGGCTCAGAGGGAGCTTAGAACAGGGGGTATCAGGGCTCAGAACAAGGGGTGTCAGGGCTGGGAAGGGGGCTCAGAACAGGGGGTGTCAGGACTGGGGGAGGGGCTCAGAACAGGGGTGTCAGGGCTGGGGGAGGGGGCTCAGAACAGGGGGTGTTGGGGCTCAGAGGGAGCTTAGAACAGGGGGTATCAGGGCTCAGAACAAGGGGTGTCAGGGCTGGGAAGGGGGCTCAGAACAGGGGGTGTCAGGACTGGGGGAGGGGCTCAGAACAGGGGTGTCAGGGCTGGGGGAGGGGGCTCAGCACAGGGGGTGTTGAGGCTGGGGGGGGCTCAGAACAAACAAGGCCAGAGGGAGAGGACAGTTTTACAGAAGAAATGGAGCCCAGAATGGAGGAGTCCCTGCTTGGGGCCGCCCAGGGACTCAGTGTGGAGCTGGCTGGGGGTGTTCTGGGCTGGGCTCTGTCCTGCAGCCCCCTCCCCGTCTCGTCCCTAATGGCTCATCTCCCAGGGGTTCTGGCCCCCATCGACCCGGGCACGGCCCCCCCCCCACCCGGGCTCTCCGTTCTCGCCTCTGCCCAGCTGGTTCTTCCTCGCCCACCTCTGCCAAGGCTGTGCCAAGGCCGGCTCACGTGCCCCTTCCTCCAGGGGGCCTCCCGGCGAGCTGCCCTCCGCAGTGATCACGTTGCCCCTCCCCGACTGTCCGAGCTCGGCTCGCCCGGCGGGCACTAGTGTCTCCCCAAGTTCTGACCACACGCTTTTGGCCCTCCTACACTTGCAAGGCTCCCAGGCTGCGGCGCCGAAGGCCGGACAGCACCTTCGGCCAGAGACCACCAGGCTGCGGGCGGTGTGGCCTCAGCCGGTCCCGCTCCCCGGTTCTCCCAGTGGAGCATCGCGCAGGCGGCGGCGGCACCATTGAGAGACCTTCCCCTGCCCCGGCCAGGTCCTTGGTCAGCCCAAACCGAGGCTCTCCCCATCCCAAGAGCGGCCGGAAGGGCCTGAGAGGGGGCGGCGCGGCCAGGGACGGAGCCGCCCAATGTGGGCGTCTCAGGGCACACCAGTGCGAGGGGCTGCGCTGGGGCCTCGAAGCAGACTCGGACGAGGCCGGGACGGACACAACGAGGAGGCCCCGAGAGCCCGGCCGGCCCAAAGATCATCGGGGCCTCCCAGGGAGAAGGCGAGCAACTCGGCCGGCCGACCAGTGCCGGCTCCTCCCTCAGGGAGGTCCCACAGGGGCCGTCGAGGGCCCGGAGGCTCAGGGGAGGGACCCCTTCCAAGGCCCCACGTGGAAGGCCTGGCCCGGAGGTCCTGCTCCCCGGTCTCAGAGGAGCCCCTGGAGGGGTTTGGCTGGGGCTGGGCCGTAACGCTGACCGCTCCAACGTTCTAGAGAAGCTCCTCGAGGGCCGGGCGCACTCTCTGCTCGAGCCCGAGTCGGGGGGCTCCCACGGACCATCCCCCACAAGGCGGACGATTGGTGACCTTCCGTTCCGTGGTATTTATGACGACCGTGTTGTGTGGACAGCCAGGCCTCGAGACGGGAGGGCCCGGGGGACACTTGCTAGCCAGGAGACCCTGGGCAAGTCACGCGACCTCGTTTGCCTCCACTTCCTCTCATGCAAAATGAACTGGAGAAGGGGACAGAGAGCGGCCCTGTCCTGGGTTCCAGTCCATCCCCTGCCCCGCCCGGCCCGGCCGTACCTTGACGTCGCAGAGGAACTCGGCCACCTCGCCCGGGCGCATGGTGCTCACGATGGTCTCCCACACGGGCAGCTTGAACTTCTTGCCCAGGATGAGCTCCATGGGCTTGCCCCGGTGGCGGCTGTCGTCCAGGACGGCTCCCTCCTCGTCGCTGCGCAGAGTCCGGAAATGGAACGTGGCCTGCAGGGCCGGCCGTGAGGACGGGCTGGGGGGGCTGCCCGAGCTGCCCCCCACGGGGGAGGGGCGCCTTCCTCCCTGCCTGGCCACCCCCCCCCCCAGGGGCCGCCGGATTCCTCCTTCTCCCGGGCCCAGAATAGGGAATAAGGACTCAAGAAGTCAGTATCAGGGGCGGCAGCCGGACTCTAGCAGGCAGAAATCTCAGAGATTGGCTACAAAGCAGCAACAACCCGACAGCAAGGGCCTCCCTCAGCGGTCAGGCGGCCTCCCTGGGCTATTATTATTCCCATCTTGTAGGCTAGGAAACTGAGGCTCAGCCTGTCCCAGGTCCTTCCTTCCACCCACCCTGGGGGGCAGGATTGGGAGCATATTGTTATCCCTCCCTGATCTAGAACCAAGGGGAAAGGCCCTAGGGCCCACCAGTCAGGGGTGAGCCTCGAACCCGGGTCTCCAGGAGCATCAGGATGGGCAGGGCCTCCCTTGGCCGCGCGGTGGCGCTGTGGGGCAAAAGACGGGCAACGCCCTGGACCACTGGGGCAGAGCTTAGCGACGGAGGCGGAGCCAAGGCGTCTGGACCCGCCCCCAAGGCGGCCTCCGCCCAATCAGGAGGAAGAAGCACGTGAGTGCCGGGGTCGCGGGCCAACGGGGCCCGACCTTTCGCTCTGGGGCCTCCCCCTCCCTGCACGCGCAGCGGGCCGGCGGAGAGGGGGTGAAGGCCGACGGCAGGCGGAGCCGTACCTTTGTCCCGTCCCGGAAGTCGGGCAGCTCTCCGGTGCCCTCCTGCACCAACCGCTTCTCGATGCCCTCCGCCCGCAGTTTCTTAACCAAGTCCGCCATCCTGCTTCCCTGATGCCCTTCTCTCGGAAGCTTCCGGACAATCTCGGCAACTTCCGGAAGCGCTTCGCTTCGGCAACTTCCGGAATCGCGGCTTCGGCAACTTCCGGAGGCGGCTTTGGCGCCATCTTTACTGAGGGTAGAAGCCACTGAGGTTGGCAAATAAGCAATAGAAGCCGTCCTCCGCCCCACTGATTTTGAAGTTCTTATGGAGGCGGGGCAGTGAATGGTCTGTAAAAGGAAACTGGGGCGCCGAGTCTCAAAGCACAGGCCATTTAATCTAGCCCGACTCATGCTGAAACAACCAGCCGTCCCCCCCAGCACTTGCAACATATCATCGGACAAGTGGACCGCTAGCCCAGCACTCAAATATGTCTGGCGATGGGGAGGGAGCTCACTACCCGTCTTAGGGATGCCGTGGTTTCTTTGCATCAAGCTTGAGTCTTCTTCTCTGAAGTTTACCCCAGATTGTTCTGGTTCTGAATCTGGTACCACACAGAAGAATAAGGCAGAGAGAATGCTGCAATGGGAATAGCACTGCATTGGAGTCGGAGGACCCAAGTTCGAATCCCACCTGTAAAAGGTGGCTGAACTTGGTGGCCTGGTCCCTCCTGCCCTAAAGTTGTCATCTTATGGATCTGTGACCCCATTAAGTCAGAGGCTCCCACCTGCAGGGGGCTCTGCTCTCCCCCAGGCTCCTCCATTCAGCTACCAAAGGGACTTTCCTAGAGTTCAGATCTGACTGCATCAGGCACATGAAAGGAAAAAGGGCTCCGAGGATTGGGGACCCAGAAACCATCTTCAGCTCTATTTGGCCTCCTGGCCTTACCCTGGGGCAATTGCAGGCCCAATGTGGGCATTGACTCCCACGGGGAAGATTGAGGGGAGTAGGGGACCGGCAGAGCATCCTGAAGTCAGAGGGGCCCCGATGGCCTGCGTGTCCAAGACAGAGAGCATCAAATTGGTGAACAGGCCAGCTACAGGCAAACTCTCAGGACTGCTGAAGCAGATTCAGATGTCTTTAGATAATGTTGAACAAAAGAAATAACAATATAATACAACATGGATAATATTAATTTGTGGCTTTCCTAATCCATATGCTGCCAGCAGGGATCTATTTCGATTTAAGTTTGGCCCCATCGATGGGGCAGGCAGGTGCCCATCGTTCCTGCAGTAGGCCCCATGCCAATGCTACCAGACCGCCCCTGCCCTGTCTTGACAGTGAAGTCCTCTAGGTAGAAACTGGTTTTCTTCCAGTGTGTGCAAAGGGACCCCACTGGGGGCTGATGGAGAAGCCAATGGACTCGTGGCAACGGATGTCCTTGATGGTGAAGCCAACACCAAGGAATGGAATAATTAGTCATCAGTTACTCCTTTGCTCTTGCAGAAAGAAGAGACAGTGAAAGTCAGGCCACCCAGAGCACTGGCTAAGTGTCTACCTCCTTGATGAAGTAGGCATTGGGCACCACTGCTGAGGGTCAACTGCAGTGAAAGCAGCTCCTTGATGGCCAACTTTTGATGTAAGATCCTTTGAAGCCATAGATATCCTACCACCAGTGGGCCTTGGAGTTCTGGTTCTGCTGCTATGAATGGCATTACCCATTTAGGGAACATGGCCAGTCCCTGGCCTCTGCCAACCAGGACAACATTGAACAGGAAGTAGGAAGCCCTTCTCCCTTGTCATCTCGAGTGGGCAGCCTGATGTCTTCTGCCTTCCCCTTGACGATGGTCACTCATTAGCCTTGATGGTATTCCTAGCACAGCTAGGGATGACCCTGAAGGACTCAGCCTTAACCACAAGCATGTATTGATTGCCAATATCTAAGCCCATTTCTAGTTCAACCTTGTCCCTGCATAGGTACCAGTCATGGAATATGGAGTTACATGGTAAATTAGCATCTATACTTGTTCTTCAGCATCTCCTTGTCGGAGATGCCCAAAGTGGGCAAAGGAGTCCATGGAAGATGGCAGCACTGGGCTTTTTCACTTCTCTCAGAGGTGATGGAATTCCTGGCCTCTGCTGCTCTCTCCCCTCAAGAACCCTCTTGCCATTGTAATTGTCTTTCATTCATTGAGACTCTACTCTATACAGTCAGGGAGAATGTGGAGTTTAACTTGGATCTATTAGAATCTCTAAGGAGTTTCATGAGAAGACAGAAGTGAGGAGAAACATCGTCTTTCTGTCAGCTGTTAGGAAGAAACATGAAAAGAATTTGAGGAAGAGTGAATCGAGAGAGAGACTTAGAAATGAGACCTTTGGAAAAACTGCAGAGATGTTCCTGTCATAAGTGGAGAAGGAAAGAGACTAGAGAGAGAATACAGAGAATCTTCCTGTTGGAAAGTCCTGTGACCCTTGCCTTGCAGAGAGAATGAAGAGGGTTCTTTTGAAGAGACTTTATTGGGCATCAGACGTGAACAAAATGGCGTGGGATCGTGTTTTCAGAAATGAAGAGAAGTCATCTGTCAGTATGCTGAGAGTCTGGAGATGAACTCAGACTCTGATCGTTCTCACAGCTCCGATATTACAAATAACAACCTGTGTCTTTGTTGTTGTGTTGATTTGACCATTCATAAATGGCGCTTTCAGTAACTTATTATTTATTTATTCCCAGGATATTAAGGCATTTAATAGAGAGACGAGTAACTTTTATTGGGTATAAGAATTTCTCCAGTTTGTGAAATGTATTTAGAAAGCACCAGCATAACTTCTCTCAGACAATTGGTGAGGGGGTAGAGAGGGAGGGAGGGAGGAAGGGAATCTGAATAGTAAAATGGCAGGAAACAATTGTCAGAAAGTGTTCCTACTTATAATTGGGGAAAAAGAGAAATCCATTTAATGACCTGAGGTGGGGGCTTGAGCTAACTAATGAACGGGAAAAAAAGCTGCAATTTTGTTCATAAGAAAATATCAAAACTCGAAGACTGGAAGAGAAGAATTACCAGCAAGCTTCTGAGGGGTGACCAACCAGTAAGGCTGTCAGATTACAAAACTGCCACGTGAGGTCTTGGGGGAGGTTGTTACCCCCAAGAGGAAGTAGAGGAAGGAGCAGGTCAAGAGGGACAGGACTAACATTCCAGGTGTAGGAAAACATCGTGAACAAAGACATGGAAATGGAAAATTCCAGGTTTTATTGGGGATGGGAAGACAATAGAGAGAGAAGCCATCAGAGATAAAGCTGGGAAGATACAAGGGCTCTGGCCTATGAAGGACCTCCATGCCTTTAATGGAGATTAAAGCCAAGTCACTAAGCCAACAAAGGCCCTACTATGTGCCGGCCACTGTATTTGACTCTAGGGATACAGAGGGAAAAACCTGAGCTGCCCTCAAGGAGCTCACCTTCTAATGCAGACAACTGTGTGCAAATAACAGCTTGAGATGCAGGACATCAGTGGATCATGGAATGGGCAGAGAAATGGAAGGAAGACCAGGAGAGGACACCATCTGGAAAACCCAGGAGGGGGAAGTGATCCGCTATCAGCTGCTGTGAAGAGATGAAGAGGATGGAACTGGGCAAAGGCCAAAGCCAGCTGATCGTCAAAGGGAGGAGGGAGTCAGCATTTCTTGAGTCCCAATTATGGGCTGGGCATTGTGTTAAGCACGTTCTACAGATCCAGGCAGACCTATTGCATCAATATTGCAGTTTTGTTTTGTTTTTACAAATGGAAAGTTCGTGGCAACCTATGCCAAACGAGGGTACTGGCAGCACTGCTGGCATCGACTCGGTGCCACATGGAGAGATTCTCACAACATGCCAAACTTTCACTATTACTATGTCTGTCCTAATGATCTGTGATGCCAAGTTGAGTTGATGTTTTCTCTTGAGGCAATAGGGAGTCCTGGGGGAATCTGGACCAAAGGAGTTCCAAGCTCAGATTTGTGTTTAGGAAGACAATGGAGGAGAGAGTGGCTCAGGGCAAGCTGCTGGGGAGGAGGGGGGAGGGCAATTCTGAGCTGGGGTGATGCCCTGCCGAGTGGAGAGAAGGGGACAGAAGGAGAGAGACAGACAGAGACAGAAAGTAAAACAAAGACAGAGACAGATAGAGGAGGGGAGGGAGAAACCGGGAAATCCAGAAGAGGAATGATTTGGTTTGCTTAGCGCTGTCCAGGAAACAGGGTGCTGCAGCTAGAAGGCTGAAGAACAGAACCAAGCCTCATCGAAGAGACCCATCCCCACAGGAGTTCCCCGGGGCTGGGCAGAGACACACGGGGGTCTCCCGGGGACATCTGAGAAGGCCCTTGGGTGATGACTGGTTTCCTTCTGTCTCGGTGGCTCAGCACAGAGCTTGGCACAGAGTAAGTTTAAGGAGTGGTTCCTGAAGACTTCCAGGTTGAGGAAATACCCAGATCAACTTGGGGCTGGGAAGGACCTCCGAGGTCCCGAGGTCTACTGATCCCAGAGCAGGAATCTCCTCTACTGTAGGACAGACTGCCTGGGAACCTTCACTAGTGCAGATTCCTTGCAATAAGCATTTATTAAGCTCCTACTATGTGCCAGGCACAGAGGAATAATCGGAGTTTTAGGATGTTGCTTATCTCCTTCCTTCTGCAAAGGCTGGACCAGGAGAAAGGAAGACCCAAACCTTAAACCCTTGCTAGCTGTGTGGCTCTGGACAAGTCACTTACATTCCTTTCTCTGGCAGTTGGGTAGCACAGTGGATAAAGTACCAGGACTGGAGTCTGAAGGACCTAGGGTTCAAATCTAGCCTTATCCACTTCCCAGCTATATAACCTTAGGCAAGTCACTGAACCCCATTAGCCTAGCCCTTACCTCTCTTGTCTTAGAACTGATGCTAAGATAGAAGGTGCGAATTTAAAACAAAACAAAACTCAGTTTTCTAATCTGTAAAATGGGGCTAATAAGAGCACCTTCTTCTAAGGGGAGGGGTTGTAAGGATCAAATGAGATCATATTCAAAACACACTTTACAAACAAAAGCATGCTGGATGGATGGTAGCCATTTTACACGAAGCCCTTCTAGTCCTGAATCTGGCCAGAAAATGGGGGTGTCACTATTTGTCCCTCCTCCCATGGGCTTCCTAGAATCTCTAGCTTCCCCCCAAAAGTGAGTACAGTTCTAAGGCCCCCCCCACTGAAGGTTTCTCTCTTTTAAAAATTCTTACCTTCTGTCTTCTTCAGTTCAAAGACAGAAGAGGGCATTTGGGGTTAAGTGACTTGCCTAGGGTCACATAGTTAGAAAGTGTCTGAAATCATATTTGAACCCAGGTCCTCTGGACTTCGGACCTAGATCTCTATCCATTGTGCTGCCTATCTGCCCCTCTCCAGAATGCTTTCTTGGATCAGTAGCATCTCTTCTGCTGGTCTCGGAACCAGAAAGACCAAGAGACCCCTCTTTGGCTGGGTGACCTTGGGCAAGTCATTTAACTTCTCAATGCTCTGGGCAGACTCTAAATCACAGAGAAGGGGCTGCCCTATACTGGTAGAAGCAGTTCCTTCTCAATGAAATCACAGATTCAGTCCTTATTATGAACCAATTCGTCCCCCATTGGACTAGGTAAGGGGGTGATGAGGAAACAGTGCCCCAGAGGTTTGGAAGCATCTGAAGGGCACCTCCATAGGGATCCTGGGCCAGAAACTGTGTCTAGAACAAGAAGGGACATTGGGGTTGGGCAGCCAAACCTCATTTTCCAGAGGAGAAGTGATATGACCAAGGTCACCCAGGAAATGACAGAAACAGAGTTTGCACTCATGTCCTCAAACTTCTAAGCCAGACAATTTCTTTTTCCTCACAGAACACGGGTACAAGGAATCCCCCAACGGCTGGCTGGCTCCTGCTTGGGTGGACTTTTTTTTTTAACTCATCTTTTAGAATCAGTTCTAAAATAGAAGAAGGGTACGGGCTAGGCAAATGACTTGCTCAGGGTCACACAGCTAAGAAGTGTCTGAGACCAGATTTAAAAACAGATCTTCCTGAATCTGAACCTGGTACTCTGCCCATTGTGCTACCTGGCTGCCAAGGGAGTGGACTCTTGTCAGAGCTGAACCTCTGAACTGTCTAGAACAGTGAGTTGCTCTCATTGTCTTCTGGACCCCCCCCCCCCACTTCCGCCTTGAGTTCTCTTCAAGAGGAGGTCAGGATTTCTCTCTTTCTCTCCTTGGCATCCCCAGTATAGGTAATCTGGCAGAGTGAATAGAGAACCAGACCTAGAGCCAGAAAAAGCCAAGTTCAAATTTGATCTCATTTGTTTCCTAGCTGTGTGACCTTGGGCAAGTCATTTAACCTGGGCTTGCCTTGGTTTCTTCCTCTGTACAAGGAGGATAATAAGAGCACTTACTTCCAAAGGAGATCACAAGGGGCTTCTGTTTTGAATTAAGTTCTTTATTTTGTCCCTTTCGGGGAGAAACACATTTTGCCGATTGCTTTCTGGCATTTGAGCAGCAGAAAGTTGGCCCTGGGTGACAGCAGCTCACACAAGCCAGAGCCCAGAGGAGATCGTCAGTGCGAGGCCGGAGAAAAGGGACTCGGCTGCTTGCTGCCTTAGCCTGGCACTGTAGAAGCTGACAAAGCCATGGCCACTAGAGGCAAGGCTGAGAGGAGGAAGGATTTCCTGTGAGGGAGGGAGCGGGGCGGCTGCCCAGTGCTAGCAGCCCTGCCCTACTTAGAGCAAAGCCTTGGTCTGCTGGGACAGGAAGAAGCTCGACGAAGGCTCTGGTCACCTTTAGGAGGAGGGGTGGGGGGTCAAGAGCAGACGAGAGCCCACTTCCTGGCCACCAAAATCCTGAGTAACGTCACTGGGGTGGGGGGAGAGCAGGAAGGGAGCCAGGTGGCTCAGTGGATAGAGTGATGACAGGAAGGAAGGAAGGAAAGAAAGAAAGGAATGGAAGAAAGAAAGAGAAAGAAAGAAAGAAAGAAAGAAAGAAAGAAAGAAAGAAAGAAAGAAAGAAAGAAAGAAAGAAAGAAAGAAAGAAAGAAAGAAAGAAAGAAAGAAAGAAAGAAAGAAAGAAAGAAAGAAAGAAAAAGAAAGAAAGAGAAAGAAAGAGAAAGAAAGGAATGGAAGAAAGAAATGGAAGGAAGAAAGGAACAGAAGAAAGAAAGGAACGAAAGAAAGAAAGAAAGAAAGAAAGAAAGAAAGAAAGAAAGAAAGAAAGAAAGAAAGAAAGAAAGAAAGAAAAAGAAAGGAAGGAAGGAATGGAAGGAAGAAAGGAATGGAAGAAAGAAATGGAAGGAAGAAAGGAATGGAAGAAAGAAAGGAACGAAAGAAAGAGAAAGAAAGAAAGGAATGGAAGGAAGGAAGGAAGAAGAAAAGAAAGGAAGGAAGGAAAGAAATAGAGGGCGGGAGCAGGGAAGGAGGGGGAGAGAAGGGGAAAGAGAGAGGGGGAGGGAGGGAGATCCAACGCAGGCAGTGTTTGAAGTGAGCCCTCTGGTGATGCTGGGACGAGTATTACAACGTCTTCGTTTTTGTCTTTGTAGCTCCACCGTTTAGCGTCGTGCTTGGAGCTTAGTAAACAATAATAAAAGCACACATTTACGCGGCGCTTACTACAGCCGGGCACTCTGCTACGAGCTTTACAATTATTCTCTCATCTGATCCTCATAACTACCCTGGAAGGCAGGTGCTATTATTACCCCTATTTTATAGATAAGAAAACGGAGGCGACCAGAGGATAAATGACTTGCCCAAGATCACACTGCTAGGGAGCATCTAGATCGGGATTTGAACTCCAGGCCCGGCCCTCGGGCCACCTCGCCAGCTGGCTATCCCTATTGACTAGATAGTTACTAAATGTTTGCGGATCGGCCGACAGTTGCCACGGTTGCCTCCGAGGGGTCGGTCAGCCACTGGGGCAGCCAGATCTTTTTCAGAGGAATTATTTCATTCAGTCCCGCCTCCCGGGGAAGCGGAGTTTCCTCCTTCCTCCTCCTCCCCTCCCGCCATAGGCGGTTGAGTGCTCCTGACCCTCCTCCCCTGGGGGTGGGCTCTAGCTCCTCCCCCCGCCCCCAGCCTGGGCCAGCAGTGAGTGGCAGCGGCCCGGGAGGCCTCGGAGGCGAGCTCCGGGTAGCGGCCGGTGCCAGGTGGCCAGTCCAGCGCCCTGCCCGGCGCGGCCCGGGCTATGGGTCTCTGAGGGCCGGCCCGGGCGGGCTGTGGGGCGGCCCCATGCGTGGGTCCGAGCCATGAGCGGCGGCCGCCCAGAGTTCAGCATCGATGATGCCTTTGAGCTGTCCCTGGAGGAGGGGGGCCCGGGGCCCGGGGGAGGGGCCCCGCGCTTTGGGGCGCTGCACTTCGAGCGCAAGGGCCGGGGGGACGCGGAAGAGGAGGGCGAGAAGCAGTCTCGTCTCAAGTACCAGGTGAGAGGAGCGCGGCCCCTCCCCCAGCGCCCGGCTTCCATCTGTAAAATGGGGGGATCGCCCTGGATCCTCGCCGAGGCCCCGGCCATCTTGCTGGGCTCCCACCTGGCCCAGAACCCAAAGGCCTAAGACTTCAAACGAGAAGCTTCCCTAGAACTCAGGGCCCCAGCTTTCCAGGTAGGGCAGAGACTTGCCCAAGGCGCTTGCGTCCCCGGGAGCTGGGGCTTAGCCACCCCCCACCCCTCGCCGCCCCGTCCCCAGGCCGCAGCGCCCTTTCCCGGACCGCCTCCATGCGCCCCGACAAAGAGACCCTCTCTCCCGAGCCGCGGCGAGGCCAGCCCCCGGGGCGGGCACCTCCCAGCCTCTGCCGTGCCACCCACCGGGGAACTGGTTTCGGTTTCTGTGAGTCATCAAACGAGTTAGGCCGGTGAACAGCTGTCATCTGACAGGCGGGGGGGGGGGGGGGGGCGCAGGGAACTGGGGGGGTCCCAGGATCCCCCCCCCCGCCCCGCCCATCAACCGAAGCTCTTTGATTTTGGAGCAGAACCTGGAGAACGACGAGGATGCGGCCCGGATCCCGTCGGATCCGGATGGAGTCTTGAAGCTCAGGTTAGGACGAGCCGCCTCCCCCCTGCGGCCCTCTCCCAGCTCGGGCCCTGCTCTGTGTGCGAGTCTCCGCTCCTCTCCTCTCCTCTCCCCGCAGGGACCCCGGGCGCTCCTCCACCCAGAGTTCCCAATGGTCCTTCAGCACCATCAGCAACGGCACCCAGCGCTCCTACCGGGCCTTCTGCAGGTGAGCGGCCGCGCCGTCCGCCCTCCCGGGCTGCAGCACTCCCTCTCCTCTCGAGCGGGGCACTGGGCTCTGGGCCTCAGTTTCCACCTTCGTAAAATGGGGAGGAGTGAAAGGAGGCGGAGCCTTACCGTCCCTGCCGGGCTCCTTTGATTTCTAGCTGGACGCAGCACCCTCTGATCCAGAAGAATCGCCGGGTGGTTCTGGCCTCCTTCCTGCTGCTGTCGCTGGGCCTCAGTGAGTGTCAAACCGGGCTCCGGCCCACACCTTAACCGGCCGGGGAGCTGCGGAGGGAGGGGGCGGGGTTGGGCCTGGCAGCTCCCGACTTGAGACCTCGTTGGTGCCTCTGTACGGAGCCGAGAGGAGCCCCAAACGGGAGAGGCTGGGCTTAGAGGAATCAGAGGAGCCCCCAGCCTTGGGCCTGGCAGCTGGGCTGATCCCTTTGCCTCTCTGGGCCACCCAGAGCCCCGGCTCAAAGACAGCCGGGAAACCTCCCATCCCAGGAAGCTGGCATCCTCTTGGGGGAAGAATCGGGGGTGACCCTCCGGGGCTGCCAGAGGGCGGTGGGCAGTGGAGAGGGGTGGATCTGGAGCAGAAGATTCTCCTTACTCTCTGGGTGGCCTCCGGGCCTCAGTTTCCTCACCTGTAAAATGAGGAGATTGGACTGGGGAGCCCCAAGGCTGCCTCAGTGCTGGCGGGGGGCTGGCACTTCCCAGGGGCTGGCTTAGGCTGGGGTGGGGCGACTCCAGGAGGGGCCAAGAAGGTAAAAGGCCCAGCAGAGATTCTGTGAGCCAGGCCCCCCCATCCCCCACTGCCCTCTGACCTCCCCTCATCTCCCCCCGCAGTGCTCATCCTGGTCGGGGTAGGACTCCAGGTGACCCCTTCCCCAGGTGAGAGCCCTCTTGGGTCCGAATCTCCTACCCTGGATTGCTTTCTGACCCTTTGCTTGTCTGAGAAGCAATATTGTGGGTCGGTTTCAAGGCAGAAACCTGTAGGGGCTGGGGGGGCGGCAGTGACTGGCCCAAGGTCACCCAGCTAGGGTGTGTAAGCCACTGAACCACCCAGCTGCCCCCTCCCTGGCGTTTTTGAGATGGACGGGGTGGCCAGGGGAAAAGACAGCTCTGGGGGGTGAGGAGCGGCCCAGCCAGCTGCCCTCCTTCGCTTCTCTCCCCCTGCAGGTGTCTCCAGTGCCATCTTCTTCGTTCCCGGCTTCCTGCTGCTCATCCCTGGAGGTGGGCCCAGGCCTGGGGGGGGCAGGGGGCAGGGGGGCTGGCCAAGGCCCAGAGAGGGTCACAGGCTCCTCTCTTACAGTGTACCACGTCATCTTCATCTACCTGGCCGTCAAGGGCCACCGAGGCTTCCAGTTCTTCTACTTGCCCTACTTTGAGAAGTGAGCCCCGGGCCTGGCTGGGATGGCTGGAGCTCCCCCCCCAACTGCCTTAGCAGTCCGGAAATGGACCCAGCTGGCCGGATACTGGATGCAGGACAGCTCCTGGCTGGGCGGGAGGAAGAGGATGGGGAAGGGGGCCTGGCTGGGGAGAACTGACAACAAAGGGGACTCCCCAGGGAGCCTCCCCTTCCCTTCCAATGCCCTGCTCTTCCGGAGGAGGGGGGTGGAGGCTCAGAGATGCCCCACCAGTCAGCAGCAGAGGCGGGATTTGAACCTGGGCCCCCTGCCTCTGGATCACTACTGGAGCTGCCTTGGTCCCTGCTGGGCAGGCACAAGCCCCTGAAAACAGCTTCAGTCCCAGGAGACCACAGCTCCTGGGTGGCCCAGCCTGCACCCGGGACCCCTGCAGCTCTGGGCTAGGGTTTTCTCAGGAAGTTTTCTGCCCATCTCTGCCCCCTTCCTTCTTCCTTCCTGGGCTCTCTGCCCCACCCCCACTTATTCTTCGTGCCTTTAACTTATTCTGGGGCCCCGAGGCTTTGGGGCTTGTGTCCAAATAAAATGGCATTTGATTCTGGCTGCCAGAGTTGGCTCTGTCCGCTTTCCCCTTCAACCCTTGTCCCCCTCCCTCTCCCGACCTCCCCCTCATCCCCAGCCCCCCAACAGGACAAGTTGAAAGAGCATTCTCTTTTTAACCCTTTGGGGGAGGGCATGGCAATCCTATTTCCCCATTATACAGATGAGAAAACTGAGCCCAGGATGACAAAGCTTATATATTGGAACTCACACCGAAGCGCCTTCTTTTATTTACTTTTTTTAACACCCTGATCTTCCATCTTAGAATCCATTCTGGGTATTGACTCCAAGGCAGAAGAGTGGTCAGGGCTAGGCCATGGGGGTCAAGTGACTTGCCCAGGGTCACACAGCTGGGAAGTGTCTCAGGCCACATTTGAACCTAGGACCTCCCATCTCTAGGCCTGGCTCTCCATCCACTGAGCCACCCAGTTACCCCCTTCTTTTATTTTTCTCTCACCTTGATCTCCTACTAGACCCCCTCTCCTTTCCCCAGGGAGCCATCTCTTGTAACAAAGAACGAAAAGGAGGGGGAAGGTGGGGGGAGGGGAGCAGGAGGCCGATAGCCTCAGCAGTGCCCCCCTCTGCCCCCCCCCCGCGAAGAGCCCCACTCCTTTAGAAAAAGGCTTTTGGGGGACGCAGCCCCTTGCCCTTGACTCAAGCCCTCCTGCAATAGGCGGCTCCCCTGTAACAAAGTGTCGCTAAGCCAGACAACAAGGTAACAAAGTGTGCCTCGGGCGTGGCGTCCCGGGAGGAGGGATGACGGGACTTCTGGGATCCAGCTTGGTCCGCTTGGCCGAGGCTCTTCAGATCCAAGTCTTGGGTCTCCTCCTAAATCGCCCGTTCCCTTCGGGCTCCCCCCTCCCCGCGCCCTAGTGCCCCGGATGCTGGAGTAGCTTCCTGGCCAGAGATTTGTCTCTTCCCTTCCTGCTCCTCTCCCAAGTCACAGAGTCCGAACTGGCCCGCTGGGAAGGGCCGACCCCAAAGAAACTGCCCCTAAAATAAGCATCCCGGAAGTGGCTTCCGCCACCCCCTCCCCCTTCGCTGCTCCCGCCCCCGCCGGGAGGGGGCCTCGCTGAACAAGCCTACTCTCCCCTCCCCCCGCCCTCCTAAGCCCCCGAAACTCCGGAGCCCAGCTCCTTCCTTCTTAAAGGGACAGACGCCACTCTCGTCCAGCTCCCCACTCTGGCCAGCAGCGATCTGGGGATCTGAGGCTGCAGAGCCCGGCTTCTCCCCAGCTCCCATCTCCAGGGTCTGGATTCCTCCGAGAGACACCTCGGCCTTTATCCCTCCCTTGGACCCGGCTCTTCCTAGTCATAGCACACTCTGAAGTTGGTGAAACACTTTACCGATGCGCTTACGTCACCGGCCTCCGAGCAGCCTGGGAAGCCTGGGCTCTGGGCCCCGCGGATAGATAAGGAAGTGACTTGTCCAAGGTCACAGAGCTCATCAGTTGTCAAAGGCAGGATCTGTAGGGAAGCTGGATGGCCCAGGGGAGGAGGAGTTCCTGACCGGAAGATGCGGTCAAGTCCTGCCTCAGATGTTGGTGAAATAGGCAGATGAGAGAGAGAGAGTGTGTGTGTGTGCCCTGACCTTCCTTCCCACACAGAAGAGCAGTGGCGAGGGCTGAGGCAATGGGAGTTAAGTGACTTGCCCAGGGTCACACAGCAAGGAAGTGTCAGGTCAGATTTGAACCCAAGATTTCTCATCTTGGGGCCTGGCTCTCAATCCACTGAGCCATCTAGCTGTTCCCTAGGCATATAATTTACTTATCCTCTCCTACCCTCAGTTTTCTCATCTGGATCATGGGGGAATAATAGCTCCTGCCTCCCGAGGTAACACCAGGCAAACTTTAAGTCATTCCTAAACGCTAGTTTTCATGAAACAGCCCAGGATTCCCAGCTCCAGGGCCAGAGAGAGGAGGGGGTGGCAAGCAGGGCAGGTGGACCCTGCCAGGTGTGTGTTAGTGGGGAGTCCTCCTGCCCCCCCCACTCTCCCTTTCTGGGTTCATGCCTTGCAGGTAGGAATAGGTGGAGTTTGTTTAGAACTGGGGGCGAAAGTAAAGACTTGTTCACGGAGAAATGAAATGCAATTGGCCCCCTCCCTTGCTCTTTCCCTGCCCTGGGCCTCAGTGGCTTTTCTAGTCCCGCTTCCTGCTTCCTCTGAAGGAGGCCTATATCTGCTACCAAAGTAAACTTCATCAGAGACCACCGGCCATAGGGCCAGCCTCAGCGAAGCCTCACCCCCTCCCTGCCTGGGGCTGCTTTGTCAGTGAGGTGTCACCAGGCTCCCTTTCCCAAGGGGTCTGGAGGCCCAGGTTTTCCTTGTCTAGAGAGAACCTCTCAGACTGGTAACCCCTCCTCCTTCTCCTCCTCCTCCTCTTCCTACTCCTTCTTCCTCCTCCTTCCCTCTTCCTCCTCCTCCTCCTTCCCTCCTCCTCCTTCCCTTTTCCTCCTCCTCCTCCTTCCCTTCTCCTTCTCCTCCTTCTCCTCCTCCTCCTTCTCCTTCTCCTCCTTCTCCTTCTCCTTTTCCTCTTCCTTCTCCTCTTTCCCTCCTCCTCCTCCTCCTCCTTCCCTTCTCCTTCTCCTCCTCCTCCTCCTCCTTCCCTTCTCCTTCTCCTCCTCCTCCTCCTTCTCCTTCTCCTCCTCCTCCTCTTCCTCCTCCTTCTTCCTCCTCCTTCCCTCTTCCTCCTCCTCCTCCTCCTCCTCCTCCTCCTCCTTCCCTTCTCCTCCTCCTTCCCTTCTCCTCCTCCTTCCCTCCTCCTCCTCCTTCCCTCCTCCTCCTTCCCTTTTCCTCCTCCTCCTCCTTCCCTTCTCCTCCTCCTCCTTCTCCTTCTCCTCCTCCTTCCCTTCTCCTCCTCCTTCCCTCCTCCTCCTCCTCCTTCCCTCCTCCTCCTTCCCTTTTCCTCCTCCTCCTCCTTCCCTTCTCCTTCTCCTCCTTCTCCTCCTCCTCCTTCTCCTTCTCCTCCTTCTCCTTCTCCTTTTCCTCTTCCTTCTCCTCTTTCCCTCTTCCTCCTCCTCCTCCTTCCCTTCTCCTTCTCCTCCTCCTCCTCCTCCTTCCCTTCTCCTTCTCCTCCTCCTCCTCCTCCTCCTTCTCCTTCTCCTCCTCCTTCCCTCCTCCTCCTCCTTCCCTCCTCCTCTTCCTCCTTCCCTCCTCCTCCTTCCCTTTTCCTCCTCCTCCTCCTCCTTCTCCTTCTCCTCCTCCTCCTCTTTCTCCTCCTTCTTCCTCCTCCTTCCCTCTTCCTCCTCCTTCCCTCCTCCTCCTCCTCCTTCCCTCCTCCTCCCCTCCTCCTCCTCCTCTTCCTCCTTCTTCTTCCTGGCCCAGGGTAACAGCTCAGCTGAGTTTCTGATGCCCGGGGACCCAGGGCGCCCAGACAGAATGACGTGGAGATGGGATTGGAGGCTGGTGTCCTGGTTCATAGCCTGGTGCTGGCTCCCCCAGGGGCCAGCAGAACCATCCCAGAATGTGGGCCATGCCAAGAAGCTGGCACCCGTCCCTTCTCTCAGGCTCCTGCTGATCCAGAGCCCTCTTTCCCTGGCTCTTCTTGGGAAAGGCGGAGGACAAAAGGCAGGACAAGCAGATGGGCAGGGTCCTCTGATCCCAGCTGGAAGCCTGGCACGAGATCAAGGAGCTGGGTCAGGAGGGGCATTCATGGTGCCCAATTCCCAATGGCTCAGGTTGGGCAACCTCTGCTACCAGCCCTCCTGGCCTCATGAGCGTAGGAGGCCCAGTGCTGCCCTTTCTCCATCCCTCAATGGGCAGGAGAAAGGCTGAAGCACACTCTGGCTCCCAGCAGAGTCAAAGCCCACAGGTGAGACCCAGTTAGAGGTTCTGGGACCAAGCATGGCCTACTGTGGGATGGGATCCCAGGACAAAAAACGGAGCCAGTGGGCCAGGGTGTTCAAGGAGGGCTTCTTGGAGGAGACAAGAAAAGAACCTGGATTCGAGCCCCAGAACTTCCATTACTATTTGTGACATGAGGTGGGCATCATGGAAACATAGCTCTGAATCCCCTCGGTTTACATGTGGGGAAACTGAGGCCTGGGAGACAGAGATTTGCCTCAGGCCACCGAGGCAGTAAGTGTCCATTGAAACTGGATTTGAACTCGGGCTCTCTGTTTCTGGATGTCCGAGGGGGCTGCAGGTGGATAGTGGATGAGCAGAGCTGTCCACCGTGTCTCTGGGCCTCCTCATCTGTAGATCGGGGGAGAGGCCTGGACTAGAGAACCTCTCTGGTCTCGTCTCTGGGGCTGAGAGGATAGGGATGGGCTGGGCGTCCAGTCAGATGAGGTCACTAGCAGGGCCTTCGCTGCCTGCTGGGGCACAGGGTGACCTCCAGCCTAGGGGCCCGAGAGCATCATCACAAACTCTGGGAGAGGAGAGAGACAAGAGGGGGGCCTCAGAGCCCAGGAAAAGGCGGAGAGTGGAGGAGAGGCTCATGGGAGTGAGCGGGGGTGGGGGGAGCTCTGTGCTCACCATCAAAGTCCACGTGTCCATCTCCGTTGAGATCCACCTCTCGAAGGATCTCGTCCAGCTCAGGTCCCACCAGGGGCTCCCCGAGCAGGGAAGGAGCAGCAGCTCGAAGTTCGGCCACCGTGATCCTGCCATCCCTGTCCGCATCAAACTGCAGAGGAGCCGGGCACTCAGAGCTTCCTGGGGCCCCTGCCCTGCCCTGCCCTGTCCCGCCCGGCCCATCTCTCCGGCCCGTGCCCAGGTCATGTCTTGCGTCTGTTCACCTCCCCCCCCCCACCGAGCCAGGCGCCCCCACCCTTCTCCCCACCTCTCGGAAAGCGATGCGAAGCTCCCGGATGCCCAGCATGTGCGCTGTCTCCTCTCGGAGCTTTGGCCCCATCATCTCCACAAATTCTTCAAAGTCCACACAGCCGCCCACTGCGGGAGTGCAGGGAGGAGCTCAGGACAGCAGCCTGGGCCGCTCTGTGCCCAGGCCTGTGTCTCTGACAGAGGCCCTGACGCTCTGCCCTTGGCAAGTCCCTCACGTGGATAAAACAAGGACCAACTCCCAAAGAGCAGGGCCAGAAGGAAAGCCCTTAGTACACCTCAGAGAGTTCGAATCTCATCTCAGGTACTTCCTAGCTGTGTGACCCTGGGCAAGTCACTTCTCCCTGTTTGCCTCAGTTTCCTCATCTGTAAAATGGGCCGAAGAAAGAAATGGCCACTCGATCTAGTGTCTATGCCAAGAACTCCCCCACCCCAAGGGGGCCGCAGAGTGGGACAGGACTGAAAAAATGGCTGAACAACAAAACCCTAGATGAGAGGACTTTGTTTCCCTGGAAGGGCCATGACCATGACTGGATATTCCATCAGATCAAGTAGCCTCCCTCCCTGCACCACACTGCCCTCCCCTTCCTGGAAGGCCCTGGAGCAGACCTTCAGGAAATTGTGTCAGTCTTTGGCCCCAGGTTGTGTTTCTCCTGGGGCTCAGCAGTGAGAGCTCAGGCAGGAAAACCTGTTACCCTAAGCAGGATGATGGGTGGCTCCAGGCAGGCTGAACCACCGGATTAACCAGAATCTTCTAGACCCTCTGCAATCTGGCTTCCAATGCTGTGGATCCATTGGCACTTAGAAGGCATCGGGGACAGTGGAGGTTAAGTGACTTGGCCAGGGTCACCCAGCTAGCAAGTATCTGAGGCCACATTTGAACCTAGGACCTCTCATCTCTAGGCCTGGCTGTCTCTCCACTGAGCCACCTGATGCCCTCTCTCCCCACCCCAAGTCCAATTGATCTCTTGATTGCCAGCTCCATTGGTCTTGGACCAGTCCTCACCTTTCTCAGCATGTCTGCAGCCTTCCCACCTCTCCAGCACCACCTTTGGGACATGCTCTCTCCTGGGTCTCCTCCCCCCTGACCATTCCTTTTTCAGTCTCCTGAGCTGCCAACTAGAGATGTCTCCCCAAGCCCTGCCCCCTCCTGAATTCTCTCACGGTGATCTCCTCAGCTCCCAAGGGTGCAATGATCATCTCCTGGGAGGTGCTTCCAGATTTCCAGATCCAGGCCAGCCCTCGCGCCTCTCTCTGGAGCCACCCGCCCTCTCCAACTGCCTTTGACTTCCCAAACTCCACATGTCCAGAACAGAAGTCATTCTCTCTCTCTCTGTCTCTCTCTGTCTCTCTCTGTCTCTCTCTCTGTCTCTCTCTGTCTCTCTCTGTCTCTCTCTCTCTCTCTCTCTCTCTCTCTCTCTCTCTCTCTCTCTCTCTCTCTCTCTCTCTCTGTCTCTCTCTCGGCACACTCTCACTCACCATGACTCTGTCTCCAAATCCTGCCCTTTCTCCCTCCAGATGCCTCTCAGATAGCCTCACCCCCTCTTGCAGGACCATTGGCTGGGCTCTCTGCTCCAAGCCTCTCCTTCTGTCTGCCTTCAGCTGCTACAGCACCTTCCCTAACATCCAGGGCTGGTCCAGCCACTCTTCTATGGGGCCATCCCAGCAGTCCCCCGCCGTCTCCAAGACCAAATGCAAAGTCTTTTGTTTGGCTTCTCCGGCCCTTTCCTCCCCTGGGCTGTTGCTCAGTCATGTCCAACTCTTCCTGACTCCATTTGGGGCTTTTCTTGGCAGAGATACTAGACTAGAGGGATTTGCCATTGCCATTTCCAACTCATTTTGTAGATGAGGAAACTGAGGCAAACAAGGTTAAACCACTTGTCCAGGGACACACGGCTACTAAGTATCTGAGACCAGATTTTAACTTGGATCTTCTTGTCTCCAAGCCTGCACCTCGTCCATGATGACACCACCAGCCAGCTGCCCTCCGACCCTCTAAGATGCAGCGACACTGGCCTCCATGCTATTCCTCACACATGACACCCCGTCTCTCACCTCCAGGATTTTACATTGGCTATTCCTGTTTATGGGATGCCAGGCTCCCTTACCTCAACTGCTCAGGCTTCCTTCAAGATTCACCTCAAGTTTGGCCTCCTACAAGGGACTTTTCCAGGTCCTCCCACCTCCCACCTTCCATTATCAGTGTCGCTCTCCTATACGTACATACAGATAGACAGATAGGTAGATAGATGGATAGATAAAAAGAGATATGGATGGATAGATAGATGGATAGATAGATGGATGGATGGATGGATGGATGGATGGATGGATGGATGGAGAGATCGATAGATGGACAAGTAGAGAGAGATAGATGGATAGGTGGATAGATAGACAGGTAGATAGATGGAGGGATGGATAGATAGAAGATAGCTATACAGACAGACAAACAGATAGATGAATGGACAGACAGACAGACAGACAGATGGATAGGTGAATATATAGATGGTGGATGGATAGAGAGATAGTTAAATGGACAGGTAGAGAGAGATAGATGGATAGATAAAAACTAGATAGATGGACAGACAGACAGATGAATGGATAGATAGGTGATGGATGGATGGATGGATGGACAGACAGGCAGATAGATAGATAATAGATAGATAGGTAGGTAAAGAGAGATGGATGGACAGACAAATAGATAGATGGATAGCTAGCTAGATGATGGATGGATAGATACATACATACATAGTTAGATGGACAGGTAGAGAGAGAGTTGGATGGATAGATAAAAGACAGACAGACAGATAGACAGATGGATGGATGGATGGATGGATGGATGCATGGATAGATGAATACTTATTTACATGTCTTCTCTTCCTCTAGAGCATGAACTGTGTTTAGGGAATGTGCTTGCCTTTCTCTGTATCCCCAGAGCTTGGCCCAGTGCCTGGATACAGCTAGCACTTAATAAATGCTTGTGGGCTCCCTGACTGACTGCCCCACCTTGGGAAGGAGAGGCCAAATAGCAGCATGGAAAGTGGAACAAGAGTGATGCGTGGGCAGGAGGTGGCCACTTTCCTCTCGGCCCTGTCTCCTTCCATTCCTGTGACCTTAGGTAAATCTCTTTCCCTCTCTGGGTTTACTTTCCTCATGTGCAGGTGGGGGACTTGGACACGATGGCCTTGGCCATCCCTTTTGGCCCGGTTTCATGACTTTATAAAGGGCCACATTAAAACAAAACCTCCCCCAAACCCATCCAAGGTTGGCCTGGCTTCTTTCGCCTGCAGCCCATCTCCTCTCCCTGCTCCATCTCTACACCCCCCTCCTACAATGTCCTGGGGGGCCTTTCCAGGTCCTGAGAAGGGGGGAATCGGCAGCCAGTGAAGCCCTCTAGAGGCCGGCTGGCTGCCTCTTCTTCCCTCCATGTCTTGTCTGCAATCTGGGCAGCTGCCACCAGATGCCCCTCAGGGAAGAGGAGTCTTCCAGCTGACGAGCCAGGAAGGATTGGTCGGTTCGAGGGTTTTCTTACAAAACTGGATAAAAACAAGGAAACTGCAGTCAAAGCCCCAAGACGAGTCTTATCTGAATCGGACAACATTCTGGAAAGACTTTTGTCCGTTAGTGTTCAAGCCCCGGAGCAGTGAGCTTTGGGGCTGCCTTGCCTGTCTATTTGTCCTAACACTACTTCTTTCAAAGCCAATGGGAGCCCCTCCTTCCCAGCCTGTGCTACCATCTCATGCGGTATGAGGACTGCCGGGATGAGAGAGCTCTTAGAATGTGCAAGATCAGAGCTGGGAGGGCCCTTAGAACACAGAAGAACATGGAACAGCCGAGATGTAAAGAAACTTAGAATGCAGAAGACAAAATATCAGTGCTGGGAAAGCCCTTAGCACAGAAAAAGCCAGAGCTGGGAGAGACCTAGAACCCGGAACATCAGAACTGGGAGGATAATAGAACATACAACACAAAATGTCAGAGATGAGAGGAACCTTAGGATATAGAACATGGAATATCAGAGATGATGAGGAACCTTAGAACATACAACATGGAATGTCAGAGATGAGAGGAACCTTAGGATATAGAACGTGGAATATCAGAGAACAGAGGAACCCTAGGATATAGAACATGGAATGTCAGAGATGAGAGGAACTTTAGGATATAGAGCGTGGAATGTCAGAGATCAGAGGAACCTTAGGATATAGAGCATGGAATATCAGAGATGAGAGGAACCTTAGGATATAGAACGTGGAATGTCAGAGATGAGAGGAACCTTAGGATATAGAATGTGGAATATCAGAGATGAGAGGAACCCTAGGATATAGAATGTGGAATGTCAGAGATGAGAGGAACCTTGGGATATAGAATGGGGAATATCAGAGATCAGAGGAACCTTAGGATATAGAACATGGAATATCAGAGATCAGAGGAACCTTAGGATATAGAACATGGAATATCAGAGATCAGAGGAACCTTAGGATATAGAACGTGGAATATCAGAGATCAGAGGAACCCTAGGTTATAGAACATGGAATGTCAGAGATGAGAGGAACCTTAGGATATAGAACGTGGAATGTCAGAGATGAGAGGAACCTTAGTATATAGAACATGGAATATCAGAGATCAGAGGAACCTTTGGATATAGAATGTGGAATATCAGAGGTCAGAGGAACCTTGGGATATAGAACGTGGAATGTCAGAGATCAGAGGAACCTTAGGATATAGAGCATGGAATTTCAGAGATGAGAGGAACCTTAGAACATACAACATGGAATGTCAGAGATGAGAGGAACCTTAGAACATACAACATGGAATGTCAGAGATGAGAGGAACCTTAGAACATACAACACGGAATATCAGAGATCAGAGGAACCTTAGGATATAGAATGTGGAATGTCAGAGATCAGAGGAACCTTAGGATATAGAGCATGGAATTTCAGAGATGAGAGGAACCTTAGAACATACAACATGGAATGTCAGAGATGAGAGGAACCTTAGAACATACAACATGGAATGTCAGAGATGAGAGGAACCTTAGAACATACAACACGGAATATCAGAGATCAGAGGAACCTTAGGATATAGAATGTGGAATGTCAGAGATCAGAAGAACCTTAGGATATAGAATGTGGAATGTCAGAGATGAGAGGAACCTTAGGATATAGAACGTGGAATGTCAGAGATGAGAGGAACCTTAGAACATACAACACGGAATATCAGAGATCAGAGGAACCTTAGGATATAGAATGTGGAATGTCAGAGATCAGAAGAACCTTAGGATATAGAACGTGGAATGTCAGAGATCAGAGGAACCTTAGGATATAGAAGGTGGAATGTCAGAGATGAGAGGAACCTTAAGATATAGAATGTGGAATATCAGAGATCAGAGGAACCTTAGGATATAGAACGTGGAATGTCAGAGATGAGAGGAACCTTAGGATATAGAACGTGGAATGTCAGAGATGAGAGGAACCTTAGGATATAGAACGTGGAATGTCAGAGATGAGAGGAACCTTAGAACATACAACACGGAATATCAGAGATCAGAGGAACCTTAGGATATAGAACGTGGAATATCAGAGATCAGAGAAACCTTAGGATATAGAACATGGAATGTTAGAGATCAGAGGAACCTTAGGATATAGAACGTGGAATACCAGAGATCAGAGGAACCTTAGGATATAGAACGTGGAATATCAGAGATGAGAGGAACCTTAAGATATAGAATGTGGAATATCAGAGATCAGAGGAACCTTAGGATATAGAACGTGGAACACCAGGGTCGGGAGGGCTTTTAGACCGCAGGGCACACACAAAGTCAAAGTTCAGGAGGGCTTTAGGACCTGGAATAACAGCGGAAAGGAATTTTGGAACATAAAAAACAGAATTTCATCTCTTGGAGGGATCTTAGAACACAGAGCCTCAGAGATCATTTCTGTCTCTTCCAGTCACTAGTCTTGGCTGGACTTTCATGTCTTTCTTTCCAGCCTGGAAGCTTCCCCTTCTCCCACCCCCATTTTTTGTGTGACCTCAACAGGAACTTAAAGCCCCTCAAAAGCCTCCCATGCAGGTCCTCCCTGATTTCATCCCTCTCCGTCTCCACCATCCCTCTCAGCCCCTGCTGCCGGCCTCCCCCCACGGTCCGTGTCCACAAAGCCCTTCGTGTCCACCCCCACTTCCCAGGCCTCGGCCCCTGGCCTGCCCTGGGCACATCCTGCACCCCGGGGCCTCTGGGCACTGACTTCTCATCTTGACGTGCTGGGAGATCTCAATGAGCTCCATCTCTGTGGGCATGTACCCCAGCGTCCGCATGCAGGCCCCCAGCTCCCGGTAGCCAAGGTAGCCGTCTCGGTCAGTATCGAACTCATTGAAGGCCTCCAGCAGCTCTGTCCAGCCCAGCAGCATGGGGAGTGGGGCGAGAAGGGAAGGGTCAGGACTCAGCCCCCTCCATTGTAGGCACCCCTCGCCCATCTACACCAACTCCCAGGGCTCCCCAGGCCCCTCCTCCCCCTTGGCTCCCATGGGCCCCTCTCCCCTCTGCCTCAGTTTCCCCAGCGGCTCACCATCTAGCTCCTCAGGGGCCAGTTCCCGATCCTGCAAGAAGAGAGATCAGAGATCACGTGTGCCCTCTGCTCCTGCCCAGGAGCCCCTTCGTGGCTTCTCTCTAGTCTGGGAAGGTGGGAGGCAGAAGGAGGAAGCCTGGGCAAGGAGTCCGATCTGGGTAACCTGAGACAAGTCCCTCCCCGTCTCCTGGCCTCAGTTTCCTCCTCTGTGAAATGGGGAGGTTGAACCAGATCATCCCTAACGAAGGTCCCTTCCAGTCCCGACAGCCCGTTTGAACTCCGTCCACACTAAACACGTCAGAGAGCCACAGACAGCGTGGAAAGGGCTTCCCAAGGAGGGGACTCGGTCAGGAGCTGCAGGGGGGCTTCCAGCAGCCCCAGGAAAGAGGCAGGCTTGACAAAGGCAGCCACTGAGGCTCAGGGATGTTGTGAGTGGCCCAGGTCACACAGCAGTCAGCCACGGCCAGCACAAGCTGGCGTCCCTTCTGCCTCCAGCCCTGGACCGTCTCCCCAAAACGCCACATTGGCCCAGGTCAGAACCCAAGGGTCCGCGGCGCCGTGCGCCCAGCCTTCTCCTCCTCCCCAGTCCCGGGCCCTCGTCCCTTCCAGAGACCTGCGATGGGGGGGTCAGGGCAAAGGGTACGGGTGTGGCGGGGGGCCCCAGTTAGTCCCACCCCCACAATCCCAGGGCCCGGGCCCTCACCTTGCCAAAGACACTGTTCAGCAGGGGCCAGTAAGCCTTGTGGGCAGGGTCGTGCTGAGAGTCGCCCCGGTGCCGATGGGACAGCCTTCGGGGGCCGGGAGCCAGGGCAGCCTGGGAGCCTTCGCCGGGCCCGGCCTCCCCCTCAGCGGAGGCCCCCCCGTTCTTGTGGGCTTCGTGGCCCCCGAGAGCGGGCTTCTCCCCGGAGTCTCCGTGCCTGCCTTTCTGGGACTCTCTGCGCCCCTTTTCTCTCTTGCTTCTCCTTCTGCTCTGCTCTCTGGGGATCCCCCCCTCCTTGGCTCTGGCGGCCTCCCCTGGGGGAGCCTCCTCCGCCCCCCCGCCCTGGCTGGCCTCTGCCTTCCTGGGTTCGCCCCCATTCTTGGCAGCCATGCGGGTGCTCACATCCAGCCCTGAGGAGGATCCAGAAAATCAGCTTAGTGCCACCCGCGCCCAGGGAACAGCAGGGCTGGGGTCAGGTCAGCCGCGGGGCTTAAGGGAAGTAAGAAGGACGCTGGCGGCTGCTTATCTCCCCGCCCCCACTCCGCCCGGCTGCCCCTGCCGGGCCCCAAGGCGGCCAGCGACCCCCGAAACCGCCCAGACCACCCTGACGGCCGCCCGGCCGCTCCTCGGCCTCTCTGGCTCCCTCGTGGCCCACGACCCGGTCCAAGGGTGCTGACTCGGGAGGCCATCAAGCTCAACCTTGGCATTTGACAGAAGAAATGGGGCCCCAGAAGAGGACCCAGAAGGAAAGGAGGGAAAGGGGGGAGCGGAAGAGGTGAGACTTGAATCCAGGACCTCGGAGCCCAAATCTGTGCCTCTGCGGTGCAGGTTCCTCCTTGTAGAAGGGGGAGAAGGCAATCCTCGATCAGAGAGGAGTGGGAGAGAATGCGTCGCTTGACCCCCGAGATGACTCTCGATATCCTGCCCCACCGCCCCAACACACGATTATTCCCGTGTCCACAGGGGCCTTCTGGAGACACTGCCTTCACGCAATGGAGGAATTAAAGGGTGTATCAGGTGGATGCAGGGCAGGAAACACAAAGATAAAAGAGTTTACAATTTACTGAGGAAAATGATGTCATTATTTATTAGCGCAGAGACGGGGCCTGGAGTCAGGAAGATCCGGGTTCAAATCTCTCCTCAGACACTTACTAGCTGTGGGACCCTGGGCAAGTTACTTAACCACATCTGTCTCAGTTTCCTCAGCTGTAAAATGGGGATAACCAAGGTCATCCAATGGTCAGTCGTCCTGGCTTTTGTCTTGTCACTGGACTTTGATGACTGAGGACTTTGTGTGAGATTCTGCCTCACTTCAATCCAATTGGTGTATACATCAAGACATCTCCCTGTGACGTCAAAAATAAAGGATGGCCAGGCCTAGCGATGGGAGGTCCTGGGTTCAAATCTGACCTCGGACACTTTCTGGCTGTGTGACCCTGGGCAAGTCACTTAACCCCCATTTGCTAGCCCTTCCTGCTCTTCTGCCTTTGAATTAATCCACAGTCTTGATTCTAAGATGGAAGGGAAGGACATAAAAAGAAAAGGCAAGACGAGAGAAAAGGAGGGATGAACAAGATGAGGATGAAGAAGTCTCTCCCTCTTGGGTTATAGAGAGGAATCAAGGAGATAATATCTGTTGAGCGCTTTGCCAGCTTTGAAGGGCTCTGTAAATGCCAGCTGCTGGGTTTATTATTATTCACAAAGAAGAGCATAGCTCAGCCGAAGCTGGCTGGGTTTTTGATTGAGAGAAAAGTAAAGGGAGTCTGTTCCAGGCTTGGAGGAACCCACCAGGCAAATGTGCAGAGGTGGGAAACAGCAGGAATCCTCAGAATCTAAGACGGCTGAATCCTAGGATTAATGAAGGAAATAAATAGGAAATAATACTGGCAGGTGACCCTGGAGTGGGCCATGCGTGTGCTTTTATGAGTCACTGAGGCATCTTGACACCAGGAATGTGCTGTACGTGGTCAGCCTGACACCTGGCCTATGAAATGCCTACTATGTGCAGGCACTGGGCTAAGAGCTGCAGATCCAAAGAAAAGCCACAAACCAAAGCAAAATGACCCTGCCCTCCAGGTGTCTCCAGTCGGATGGAGGAGACACCAAGCAAACACCTATGGCCACCGGATCTAGAGATGGGATGAATCGGAGATCCTCCACGGAAGGAGGGCTGGGAAGGAGTCTTGAGGAAGGCAAGACCTTACCTGGGACTTGAAGGAAGCCGGGAGGTAGAGATGACATGGGCATGGGGGCAGCCAATGGAATTGCTCCCAGTTGGGTGGCGGAGCATCCCTGTGCAAGGTGGACGTTGGCGTAGCTGTGGGGTAGAGGAATGGGTTACCATTGGGGGGGGGGGCTTGGTCTTTGTCCTTACAGGGAACTCCAGTTCCTTGATTCCTCAGTTCTTTCCCAGGCCGTACATCACCCCAGCACTGGCCAGGCGCTCTTCCCTTCCACCATCTTCTCTTCTTCTTAGGTGCTCATGACACTGTTCTCTCCCTGTTCTCCTCCCACCTATCCGACTGCCCCTTCGCAGTACCCTTGGCTAGACTTTTAGCCCACTAAGGGGTGGGGGGCTCCCCAGGCTCCATTCTGGGTCCTCGTGTCTTCTCCCTCTGGATTATTTCACTTGGTGACCTCAGCAACTCCCGTGGTTTCACTTAGCATCTCTGCTGGTCATTTTCAAACCTCTTTATCCAGCTCTCACCTCGAACCCAGCCTCTAGTCTCATACTTCCTACTGCTATCCAGGCATATTGGATGGGTTGTCCCAGAGGCATCTTCAACCCAACCTGTCCAAAAGTGACCTCATTCCCCTCTTCCCTTCTGCGTACTTCTGAGAGCAGGCACCACCCCCTTCCCAGGCCCCCAGCTCCAAACTGGCCCCCTTCACAGACCCTAGCCAACTTGTGGCCAAGCCCTAGGAGTCCTACCCTTGTCATTTCTCTTGTAATTCCCCTTCTCTCGGAAACTGCCACCACCCTGGTGTGATCAGTCAGTGAATAAACATGTATTAAGTGCCTACTATGTGCCAAGCAAGCTTTATGCTAAGGGATGGAGATTTAAAAAAGAAGGAGAAGCAAAAGACAGTGCTTAGCTAACACAGAGCGCTCACCGTCTAATGAAGGAGACAAAAGCAAGCAAATATGGACAAACAAGCATCTACGTGTACAGGACAAACAGAAGGTAAGAGGGGAAGGCACTAGAATTAAGAGGGATTGGGAAAGGCTTTTGGTAGAAGATGGGATTTTAGTCAGGACTTGAAGAAAGCCGGCGAGGCCAGGTGGCAGAGACGAGGAGGGAGAATGGGGGAAGCCAGAGAATGCCGGGCGCTAGGAGGCGGAGAAGCGGTTTTATTGGGCAACAACAAGGAAGCTGCTTCAAAGAGTATATAGGAGGTAGTGCAATATCAATAATAAGGAAACAGGTCTTGATCAACGATACGTGTAAAACCCAGTGGAATTGCACATCTGGGGGGGGGGCGGGGGGAAGGAAAAATATGAATCCTGTAATCATGGGAAAATATTAATTAAATTAATTCAAGAAAAGTTTTCAATAAAAAAAGAGGAGGAACATAGGAGGAAGCTCATCGCCTCATTCCTCTATTATTGCACTACCTGCTGGTTGGTCTCCCTGCTACTTCATTCCCTACTTCCTACTCCACTCAGCTTACAAAACATTCTCTCTAAGACTCCCCTATGACCATATCACTGTTCTATCCAATAACCTCCAGGGCCCTCTGTCACTTTCAGAGTCAAATACAAAATCCTTCATTCAACATCCAAATCCCTTAATTATCTTCATTCCTTTCCAGGCTCGCCTGCCTCCCTCCCCTCCACGTACTCTGCCATCCAATGACATTGGCCTCCTGACTTGCCTTCACAAATAACCCTCCATCTCCCTATAGCATTCTTCCTCCACATCTCCTCCTGGCCTCTCTGGCTTCCTTTGAGTCCCTGCAAGAAGCCTTTCTCAGTCCTCCCTAATCTTAGCACCCTCCTTCTGAAACTGCCCCCAATGTATCCCACCTATGGTTTGTTTGTTCACATATTGTTTGTTGTTTACATAGTGCCACCCTTGTTGCACTAGGAGCTCTTGAAGACAGGGACCATTTTTTGTCTTTTTCTGCAAGCCAAGCACTTAGCACAGTGCCTAACACATAGTAGGTGCTTAACATTTGTTAGATAATTGACTTCTATAGTCCCAAACATTTTCCTGAAACAACAAATTTTTCAAACACCTCTATTGTTCTGGCAGAGCTATTTGATTGAGAAGCAGGGGATACCATTGTCTCTGGAGACATCTGAGAAATTAGAATTCATAGAATTCGCATCGTGGGTCACCCCAAAGGCATTCAAGGAGTGTGTGGTGGGTCTCAGTAGGAAGCAATATATCATAGACCAATAATCATGCAGGCAAAGTTGCATAAAGGAGAGGTGTGGGATTAGAACTAGAAGATATTCCATTAAAACCATATACCGCACTTTATTCATCCATTTTTCAGGTGATAGACAATCCTCAGTGGCAAAGAATTGGAAATTGGGTTTGTCCACCACTTGGGGAATGGATGAACAAGTTGTGTGTAAAGGTTAAAATTAATGGTTGAATGATGATTATATAAAATTATGTGATTGCCAGTATTTATTATATCTCGAGTCAGAAATTTATTTACAAATAGAGAGGAAACAATAAAGAAGAGAAATGTGAGGGGGATAGAGAAGTTATCTATCCTATCAACTTAAATGTTTTGTTCTGGGTCCACTTAGTCCAGGCAGAGATTAATTAACTCTCAACCAAGAAGGCTGGTAGTGAGTAACCATTCAGCCTTCTCCAAGATGGAAGCTAGTCTCTTCAGAAGCTAGGAAAGGGGTCAGCCTTTTCCTCACCCAATGAAGTAATCCAAGAGTCAGAGTCCAAGAAGAAGCCAAGCTCCTAGCCCATGATCCAAGTCATAGTCTCCAGTGAAGCGCCTTTGAAGACTATCTAAGGCTATCTCCAGAAGACAATCTCTTCAGACTATCTTCTCAAAGACAATCTGCCCTGAAGGAGTTTGGGCTTGCTTTTTATGGTTACTTCTTGTCCCCTCTCCTCTTCACAGGAGTCAATCACAGTTTCCAAATTGTCTAGCACTGCCCAGGGGGCAGTGTCTGTAGGAGGGACTTCTCACTTTCTGAAGGTTAAGTTCTCATCAAAAAGATCCACAGATCTGGCTGATTGAATTTCTAAAGGGTATGAATTCTCTAAGTACCTTGCTAGCTTCTCACCTAGTACTAAGTAGGGTGTTTAATCTTTTGTTTCAATTCAAAAGTAGACAAAGGAGAGTTAATCCTGTTTTCCACAATCTAGGGAAGAATTAAGTAAGGGTTCTTAAGTTATTATTAACTCAGGATAGACAATAGAGTAGAGAATTCTCTTTCACATGTGGCATCTGGCTGTAATGGAATACTATTGTGCCATAAGAAATGATGAACAGGATAAGTTCAGAAAAACCTGGAAAGACTTCTATGAACTGATGCAGAGTGACGTGAGCAGAACCAGAAGAACTGAGTATGTTACTGTATACAGTAAGAGAAATACTATACAGTGATCTATCTACTGTGAAGGACTAAACCATTATCAGCAAAGCAAGACTCCAAGACAACCGTAAGGTACTCATGATGAAAACGCTCTCCACAGCCAAAGAAGGACCTGTTGGAGTCCAAGGCCAAACAAAGCAGGCCCGCTTCCACTTCATTTCCTTTATGAGATTTCTATTGTATGTGTGATATGTGGCTTCTATCATGACATGAGCAATATAGAAATATGTAATACAGGAAAGTACTTGTATAACTTGGACTATTTACTGCCATGGGGAGAAGGGAGGAAGGAGATAGGGAGAAATCTGAGCCCTAAAATGTTCGAAAACAATTATCAAAAACTGTTTCTACGTGGAACTGAAAAATTAATTTATTTATTTTTAAAAATGTTTTAAAAGGCCTAGATTTAAAAAAAAAGAACTAGAGGGAAGCCAAAGAACAGGCTTTATGTGCCATTGGCGTCCAATCAATGTCAATGCCTAGAGGAAGGCCCCCAGCTCAGGGGATAAACAAGAGTGTGGACAACCATCCTGTGGGTTAGGCAGGCTCTTTGTGAAATCTCCTAAAGCAGTGAAGTTATAGATTCCTCAAAGACACCAGACTGTCTCCCAAAGTGGGATGGAATGCCTCTGGAGGTAGTGAGTTCCCTGTCCCTCGAGGGATGAGAGGTACCAGAGACTAAGCTGAGCATCTCAGTATCCCTCCGTGGTCCCTTCCAGCTCTGAGAGTCAGTGACCCTTGAGTCTAATCGATACTAACCTAGCAGCCCCTTTGGAAACCTCCCGTTAGAACATGCGCTTCTTGAGGTCAGGAGCTGTCCTTTTGTCTCTTTTAGCATTCCCAGTAGTCTCTGTATTCTCTATTCTACATGCCTGGCACGTAGGAGGCGCTTAAGAAGAGGCCAGGTGGTTGGCTCTTTCCATCTTGCAGAGCCCCAGTGGACAGTAGGATTTGGAACCTGCAAGAGAACCAAAAGCTCGAAGTCAGTTAGAACAGAGCCAGGCTCCTGGGCAGGCTGTCAAGGGCCTTGAATGCCAATCTAAAGGGACGCTGGAGACAGGCCAATGAACCTCTAAGCCAGAGGGGCCTATTTCTGCCCATTCTGAGCTGCCTGGTGAATGAGGAAGGGCACTCGGGAAAGCCTGGCCCCCTTCCACCTCCTCATTCACCGCAGTCAGCAACGCTGACCTCCTGGTCTCTCTCTAAGGGAGGGAGGGATGTGCGGCATCACGACTGCCCCCAGCAGTCCCCACAGGACTGGGGGCCTAGGTCGGGGGAAGCCGGCTGGGGCAGCCTGACTCCAGATCGTTGCCCAGCAGGGCCTGGGGTTAGAGTTTCTCCAAGAGAGGAGTTCTATGAATGTTTAATGGGCTGCCCGTCTTGGGTTACCTCTCCCACCACACAAGTGCATGGGGCGTCCGTCCACTCCACCCGGAGCCCAAGCCCAGACAGACAGACTGGCAGACAGGCCGTCACACCCCTTGGGCCTGCCTCGCTGCCTGGCAAGGGGAACTGGGAGTAGACGCAGAGAAGTTAGACTGTTGTGTGGGAGCTGCAATCTGCCCCATCCTCATCCCTGTCCCCGGTGGCTGCCCCCCATGTGCCGGTAAGCCCATCTACCCCCGTGAACCCCCAGCCACGGCCTCTTCCTGGCCCTCAGGCCCCTGTCCAGGAGGTTTGGGGAGGAACTTCCTAGGGGAGGGGGTCTAGCGTGGTGGCAAGGACAGTCCCCCCCCAGCTTTTTAGCATGGAGACCCCATAGAGGGGTGTCCCCACCCATAGGAGCTGGCCCCCAGGCAGGGCTGCAGAGGTCCCCCGAAGGCTGGAGGCAGAAAAAAGGATCATAGGACTTGGAGCCAGGAGGGATCTTCGAGGGCAGCAGCGCTCATTTTACAGAGGAAGCAGGTCCAGAGAGGGGACGATCTGCCCCAAGCCTCCCAGCTGAGTCAGGAGCGAAGCCTTAGACCTGCTCCTTCAATCTAGCAAGCTATTTGCCACGGGCTCTTTTGGGCGAGGAGGAAACCCATTTTTCCTCAGAAGGACCAATCTGGGAACTCCTAGAGGAGGGACTCCTGGGAAAGAGAATCATTGAGTCTGGAAGAATCTGTAGTGGCTGGAAAGGTCTTTAGAGGTCCTGGAGCCCATTTTATAGGAGGGGTAAACTGATGGGAAGGAAGGAAGGAGGGAGAGAGGGAGGAAAGAAGGAAGGGAAGGAGGGAGGAAGGAAGGAAGAAAGGTAGGGAAGGAGGGAGGAAGGAAGAAAGGAAGAAAGGAAGGAAGGAAGGGAGGAAGAAAGGGAGAAAGGGAGGAAGGAAGGAAGGGAGGAAGGGAGGAAGGAAGGAAGGAAGGAAGGAAGGAAGGAAGGAAGGAAGGAAGGAAGGAAGGAAGGAAGGAAGGAAGGAAGGAAGGAAGGAAGGAAGGAAGAAAGGAAGGAAGGAAGAAAGGAAGGAAGGAAGGAAGGAAGGAAGGAAGGAAGGAAGGAAGAAAGGAAGGAAGGAAGGAAGGAAGGAAGGAAGGAAGGAAGGAAGGAAGGAAGGAAGGAAGGAAGGAAGGAAGGAAGGAAGGAAGAAAGGAAGGAAGGAAGAAAGGAAGGAAGGAAGGAAGGAAGGAAGGAAGAAAGGAAGGAAGGAAGAAAGGAAGGAAGGAAGGAAGGAAGGAAGGAAGGAAGGAAGGAAGAAAGGAAGGAAGGAAGGAAGGAAGGAAGGAAGGAAGGAAGGAAGGAAGGAAGGAAGGAAGGAAGGAAGGAAGGAAGGAAGGAAGGAAGGAAGAAAGGAAGGAAGGAAGAAAGGAAGGAAGGAAGGAAGGAAGGAAGGAAGGAAGGAAGGAAGGAAGGAAGGAAGGAAGGAAGGAAGGAAGGAAGGAAGAAAGGAAGGAAGGAAGGAAGGAAGGAAGGAAGGAAGGAAGGAAGGAAGGAAGGAAGGAAGGAAGGAAGGAAGGAAGGAAGGAAGGAAGGAAGGAAGGAAGGAAGGAAGGAAGGAAGGAAGGAGGGGAAGGAAGGAAGAAAGGCTCAGAGGGAAGGAGATTGGCCTTTTAGAAGTGGCCATCCTTTCTACCAGTCACCTTTCTTTGTCCTGAGCTCCTGGTCAAGGATATCTTCCTGCTTCCTTCTCCTGGCACTATAAGCCCGGCAAGTATCAACAACTTCTCTAGCTCCTCCCAGTCTCCTCCTCATCTGAAGCAGAGCCTCTGAGGGAGCTAGGAGGAAACTCTAGTAATCTAGTCCATAGTGCTGTGCCTAGAGTCACAAAGACCTGAGTTCAAATCTTACCTCAGATACTTACTAGCTGGATCACTCTGGACAAGTCCCTTTACCTCCTGATGGGCCTCAGTTTCCTCATTTATACTCCAAGATCCTTCTAATGCTAAGTCTTTCTGCAGGTCCCAATATTCATTTAGGAGACGCCACTCTAGCCCAAGCACTCTGCTGGTTCCCAGAGGTACAAAGATAGAAATCCAACTTCTGCCTTCAGGGAGCATCATTCTTGCTGGGAAATAGTATATGTATGTATATATATACACAACTACAAGGGCAGCGGAGGGGATCAGGAAAGGCCCCATAGCCTATGGACAATCATCCTCATTTTATACTTGGGGAAACTGATACTCAAAGAGAGTAATTTGCCCAAGATTGTTGCAGTTTAGTTAATTCAGTTGTTTCTGACTCTTTGCGACCCTGTTTGGGATTTTCTTGGCAGAGACACTGCAGGGGTTGGCCATTTCCTTCTCAGCTCAGGTTACAGATGAAGTAACTGAGGCAAACAGGGTTAAGTGACTTGCCCAGGGTCACACAGCTAGTATGTGTTTGAGGCCAGATTTGAACTCAGGTCTTCCTGACTACAGGACTAGCACTCTAGCCACCTAGCTGGCCCTTGCCCAAGGTTATACAGACACAAAATGACAGAAATAGGATTTGAATCCAGGTCTCCAGGGTCCAAGCTCAGCACTCTTTTCACCACATGCCGTGGCCCCTCCAAAGGCTGGGAAGCATCCAGAAGCCAGACAAGGTGAGGTCTTCCTAGGACAGGAGAGAATCGAACACCCTAACCAGGGACATCTGGGTCGGGTGTCTGGAAAAACCCTGGGCAGTATTCCCAGGGGCTCGGACCACTTGCTGCCTGATCCCCTTCTGGGACTCTGGTCCTACCCTGGGCCTTGGCACTGAGGTTCTCCCTGCCCAATGCTAGTGCCCTGGCCCTCCCCCACCGTCCTGGCCCATCCGAAGCCCTTGGTTCTCCCTTCTCCTCTCTCTCTGCCCTGCAGGCCCATTAGCCTGGCCCCCTCAGCGATGGAAGCTGGCAGTGCCAGGCTGGCTCCACCTTGGAGGCCGAAATCTGACTTGGAGGACGACTACTACCCCCAAGGGGGCTGGGACACGGCCTTCCTGGTCATTCTGCTGCTGACGGGGCTGCCGGCCAATGGCCTCATGGCGTGGCTCTCGGGCTGCCAGGCCCGGCGCAGGGCGGGCAAGCGTCTGGCCCTCTTCCTGCTCAGCCTGGCCACCTCAGACTTCCTATTCCTGGTGGCCACCGCCTTCCAGATCATGGAGATTCGACTACAGGGTCACTGGCCCCTCGGAACGGCTGCCTGCCGCTTCTATTACTTCCTGTGGGGGGTCTCCTACTCCTCGGGCCTCTTCCTGCTGGCCGCCCTGAGCCTCGACCGCAGCCTGACGGCATTGTTTCCCCGGTGGTACCCCTGTCGCCGGCCATCTCGCCTGCCCCTCTGGCTCTGCTCGGGGGCCTGGGTGCTGGCCACCCTGTTCAGTGTGCCCTGGCTCATCTTCCCCGAGGCCAACGCTTGGTGGTACGACCTCGTCATCTGCCTGGACTTCTGGGACACTGAGGAGGTGCCCCTTCGGGTCCTGGAGATCTTGGGTGGGCTGCTCCCCTTCCTGCTCCTCCTGCTGTCCCACGTGCTGACCCAAATCCAGGGGTGCCGCCTCCGCCGGCGGCAGCAGCCCCAGGAGGGCAGAGCTGGGCCCCCCCCAGCAGGCTTCTCCCGAGTGGCCTCCACCATCCTGTCAGCCTACGTGGTCCTCCGTCTGCCCTACCAGCTGGCCCAGCTGCTCTACCTGGCTTACCTGTGGGACTTCTATCCCGGCTACCTCTTGTGGGAGGCGCTGGTCTACTCGGACTACCTGATGGTCCTCGACAGCTGCCTGAGCCCCTTCCTCTGCCTCCTGGCCAGCGCCAACGCCCGCGCGCTCCTGCACTCCATGCTGTCCTCCTTCGCGGCTGCTCTGGCCGAAGAGCAGTTCGGGGGTGCCGGGCCTGTAGCCTCACTGCCAGCTCAGCCGGAGTCTGCCACGGTCCAGCTCCAGCCCAGCCCCACCTCCCAGGCCCAGCCCCAGGCCCACCCCACGGCTCAGGCCCAGGTGAACCCTCCCAGCCAGCCCCAGCCAAACCTGATCGATCAACCTCACGTCAACCCAACGGCTCAGCCCTCGGAAGTGCCTCCTACGTCAACCTGTGACCCCACGTCTGGCCTGCCCGAGGAGCAGCCCGCAGCCGCTCCCCAGGAGGGGCCGGCCATAACCCCTGCTGCTGCCGGGGACAGCTCAGGGGATGCCCCGCCAGAGACACCCCCCACCCCTGGCCCCTCTTGAGAGGAGGAACGTGGGCTGGGCTGAGGGAGGCCAGAAAGGGCACCCCATCTCCGGGAGCCCAGACCAACCACTCCTCTCAATGGGCTGAGAGCCAGAGCAGAGAAAGGGATCAAGGGAAGCCCCTTTTACTCCTCTCAGCTAGAGAAGGGGACCCTTGGGTGCTCGAGGGAAGGAGCTCCTCCTCCCTCCCTCCACCGACCCGCCCAAAGGCTTCCCACGGGCCACACCTGAGGACTCGGAGGCGGCTACAGAGGGGGTGCTGCCTGCTCCCTCCAAGCCCAAGAGCCTCGTAGCAGGGCCCTAAGCTGGCCCTCCAGCGCTGGTGCTCCGTAGCAGCTCCCTCAGACCATGCATTCCCCCCACCTCTCTCTCCTCCCTCAAACTGCCAAGAAGAGCGGAGTCTCCAGTCGGGAAGAGCCCCCGACACTCTGACGGTGGCCTGCGCCGTCTGTGGTCCCGGGGGTGGCACCAGTCATGGCAGGAGGCCTCAGTTTCCCCGGGCGTTCTCCTGAGGGCTTCCTTCTCTTCACCAAATGCTCCGGGCTGGTCAAGTGGGGTTTGCTTGACCGAACACTGATTCCCGCCCCACTTCTCCGGAAGCCTCCGTTGGGCAGAGCACCCCTGGGTGCCAGGGCCCGGGGCCTGGTCTCTGCTGGGCTGCCTCACCCATCCCTTTACCTCCAGTCTTTCAGCTTTGGATGACACAAGGACCATGCCGGACACCAGAAGTCCGAGGGACGTCCTGCCAGGCTTTGCTCAGAGGCCTCCGAGGAGCGCAGACAGCTCGGCCCACTCCCCTGTGAGCTTGGCGGCTCCTCCATCTCCTGCCCACGCGGTGCTCTCGGGCCAGCATCCAGAACAAAGCTGGCCTTTCTCTTGGGCAGCCCCCGCCGTGGGTGCTCCCAGAAGGGCGGGCTGCGCGCTGGCCCCGGGCTTGCCTTCCCCACCGTTCAGGGCCGTCAGGCCCGCTGGCAGACAGGAAGCGCCCGCTCCAATGCTCTCCCCACCGCGTGCCCCGTCCTGGTCTTGGGAAGAAGAGCCCAATCCGGAACCCAAGTGCAAGACGGGACGTTCTTATTGGGCTCAGCCAAACCTCCTCTGGAGGCCTGGTTGGGCCTCCTGGCTCCGAGGCGTTTGCCGGTGCCACTTGCACCTCTGAGCAGGGCGCCGTCCATGCCGGGCAGGCAGCCTGGCGGAGGCGGCAGAGCAGCCGTGCCTCCATGCTCTCACCCGAGCCTTCAGCGGGCTCGGGGACTCGGGCACTCTTCTAAGTCATCAGGCTGCGGCCAATCGGCTTCGGGGCACGTCGGGGGGAGTTTCCTCACCAGGAGTCCCCCACATCCATGCAGTCGGGACCAAAGGGCGAATCTCTCCACGGGCTGCTTCATCCAAGGGACTAATGAAGGAGCAGAAAGCCCAGGGCCAGGCCCGGCTCCTTCGGAGAGCTTTCGAGCTCCACAGAAATGGATTGTTGTCTAACCCCCCCTTTCCCTCCTCTACAGGCTGCCTGAAGCCCTTTCCCAATGGACCTCCCTGACCATGTGACTCCTCCGTCCCCAACTCAAAGATCCCGGGGGATTCTCTAAAATGTGATCTCTTAGGTCGGCATTCAAGGCCTCCCAGCCTCGTGTCCCATTGCTTTCCCTCCTGAAGCTATACGCCGGCCTACCTAGAGGGTTCACCTTTCCGGCGTGCTCCTGGCTGCTATCCAATGGCGTGCTGAGGGGCTGTATGGGGAGGGGATGAGTTCCAGGGGACTAGAGATCTTCAGATAGACTCCTTCCCCTGCTGGGAGAAGGACGTATCTAGAATGACGGAGTCCCCGGAAGTGTCCTTCTCGCCTCAGAGGGGGGACTGGCCAGCGGCTCCCTCTCCCTGTGACCCTCCGGGAGCCGCGCGGGGACACACATTGGCTGTTTATTTGTGTGCATGGGTGTGTGCACAGGCTAGGCCTTTCCTGGCGTGGTGACCCTGGACAGGTCCCTTACCCCTCCGGCCCAGCCCTCGCCCCTCTTCTCCCTCGGAGCAGACACACAGCATTGAGTCTAAGGCCTAAAAAGTAAGTAAAGGCAGGAGTCGGGGAGGCAGTAAGGAGTGCCATCGGATGGCTGAATTCGGGCCCTTGAAAAGAACTGGGGCGCTTCGGTTGGGCCCTGTGGCCCGGCCCCCAGGGCTTCCCTTTCCCCATGCCCAAGGCCCAGGCGAGCCAGCTAGACTCGTGTCCCAGTTCTCCAAGTCCTCCCACACAGCTGCCCACAGGCCCCTCCCCCAGCATGCAGTGCTGGCAGCCTTGGGGGCCCGGCTTTCCGTCCTCAGTATTCATAGTAGCAGCCTTGGAACGTTGCTATGACAATAGTCTTTGTACCCAAGGCCACCGGAGCTCAGAGCTGCCTCGCACTGCCCAGCGCTAGCCCGGTGGCCCAGATAAGCCTGGGAAGGCAATATTGTATCCAAAGATCCGGAACCCAGACCCCAAGCGCTAAGCTATCCAGCCTTGACCGCAGCCACTTCTGGACAGGCCCAGGAGTGCCTCCTCCTCAGCCAGGGGGAGGGGTGGTTCCTCTGCTGACTGCTCGACTTCCCAATGTGCCTAGGACAGTGCTGGACACATTACTGGTGCTCAATAAAGGCTTACACTTGCTGATTGGCCTGAAGATGCCTGGAAAGCTTTGATTGATTTGTTCTGGGACAAAAGGAGCCTCATCCCGTGCTGGGCTCCCCTCAGAGAGCCCTTGGGAGAGGGGCTACCAGCCCAGGCCCCAGAGAAGCCCCCTCAAACACGGGATCCCTCGGGGACGTGGGGTGGTCCTTCCTCCCCCTCCCGGCCTTGGGGCTAATACAGAACGGCCCCCCATGCCTGCGCTCCCTAGAGGACCATGAGGCAGGGGGCTCAGGCCAGAATGGACGGCCAGCAGGGCCCTCCGAAGCCAGAAGGTGGGAGCTGGGAGGGCCTTTGGAACATGGAATTCAGGGCTGGGAGGGGCCGGGATGGGAGCTTCGAGCCAGAAGAAACTTTAGATGACAAAATAAGCGAACTGGGCAGGACCCTGGACCAGAGCCCCGAGAATGGCAGAAGGGAACTCAGAACCCGGAAGGGGTGGCAGTGGGGGGCCCGCCATGAAGGCTACTCAGCCTAGACAAGAGGAGCCAGAGGGAAAGCACGGGCCTGCTTGGCCAGTACCTCAGTAGCCTGGGCTTCCTCGGGCTGGTGAGTGCGTCCCATTGGAGGTCTTAGAGCAAAGGCTGGCAGGACGCTTGCTCTAGAGGAAACGCTTTAGAGAGGCCAGCGAGCTTCCTCTTTCATTTTACAGATGAAGAAACTGAGGCCACGTAGGAATGCAAGCCTTCCTGAGTCCAGGTCCAATGCTCCCTCCACTGGACAGCCCTACCTTTTGTTCAGGTTTGACGGATGCTGCCGAGGCCCTTCCCACTCAGAGATGCTGAGACCCTAAAGCAGGGCTTAGTTTTCTGGAGGCAGCCCGGCTTCCATGATTGGCTTGTAGAGAAACAACTACACGGCAGCATAATTTTGGAAATGGCTTCCCAAGATTAGCTAGTATTTATGTGGTGCTTTTAAGTTGGCCAAACACTTGGCAAATATTATCTCATTTGATCCTCACAACTAGGGGGCGGGAGCTTTTCTTATTCCCATTTGACAGATGAAGAAATTGAGGCAGACAGAGATTAAGTGGCTTGCCCAAGATCACTCAGTGGGTAATGGCTGAGGCTGAATTTGAACTCAGCTCTTCTGCACTGCAGGTCCAGAGCTCTAGCCATGGTGCCACCAAAATAACCAACTCAGTTTTACTCCAGGTCATTCCCAGAACGATGTGCAACATTTCCTGGTCTCTTGGTGGGAAATGTGGACCAGAATACTCCTGGCCATGTCTTACAGCCACTTGTTGGAGGTTCTGCCCATCTTCGCTCCCGAGAAGCCTGGGAAGACGTGATGGCTGATTTCCAGGATCTCTGGGGCTGTCCTAACAAAGAGGACTCGGTCTTGTTCTGCTTGCTAGGAACTGTGGGGCAGAAGCCACAAAAAAGGGTAGATTTGAACTTGAGGCCAGGAAAAAGAAAAGTCTGGCCCAGGAACAGGCTGCTGCTGAATGGAGCTGAGTGAGCGCTCTTTCTGGGGGCTACTGCAGGGTGGACTTCTAGATCAAGAGGGACTCACAGCCCCCAAAGAGCCGTTGCGGCTCTGAATTCCAGGGATTCTCTAATTCTGAGTCTGCTCAGCTCTTGGAGTCCTGGGAAAGGAGGGAAGGCTCTGGTGAGGAGCTGTCCTGCCTCAGGACCTTCTTTCTCCTCCCTAGTCTAAGTTCTGCAGCAGGCTCCAGCCTTTCTCGTTCTCCAATCTGCCCCTTTCCCCACTCCCAACCCAAACACTGATCCATCTTCCTTAAGCCCCACTTTATCAAGACTTGGGCCAAATCATTCTCTGTGGCTGCTTCTTCATTGGCAAAATGAGGGAATTGGACTCAATGGCTAGCTATGATCCCATGATCATGCTAGCCCCTGCTCAAGAGTCTTCAATGGCTCCCTGAAGCTTAGAAAGTAAGACAGAGAGACCTCGACGTGGGTCTTTCTTGCACAAATTTCACCTCCCACGATTTCCCAACATTCAGACTCTGCTACAGCTTCGGTTCCTCAGGAATCCAAAATCTCTGCATGATCCTGCATCAAGCCTTCATTCATGCTCTTGTTTTCCCATCTGGAATCCCTTACTCTCGCCAATTACTGAAAAAAATCTGCCCCTCCCATTGCTGTCCTTCAAAACCCATCTAGAATCCATTCTAGGAAGCCTCATCACTCTCCACTTTTGTTTTGTTTTACTTTTAATTTTCAAATCCAAATTCTCTCCCTCCCAGTGAGAAGGCAAGAACTACAATATCCATTATACATATGAAGTCATGCAAAACATGTTTCCACATTTGCAGGGGAGGAAAGTAAGAAAAAAGTGAAAAAAGAGCACTCAGAAGTCATCAATTCCCTCTCTAGGAGGGGCTCACATTTTTTTATCAGTTCTTTGGAATTGCCACAGATCATTGTCTTGGTCATTGTTGCAATGTTGCTGTTACTGTGTACAATGTTCTTCCGGTTCTGCTCTTTTCACCTTCCATCCGTTCATGTAAGTCTTCCCACATTTCCCCCAAACCATCTCCCTCATCATTTCTTAGAGCACAATAATATAAACATCCCAATCCTATACCTCAACTTGTTCAGCCATTCCCCAATTATAATTCTTTGCTGCCACAAAAAGAGCTTCTATAAAGATCATTGTACAAACAGCCCCTTTCCCCTTATTTCTTTAACATCTTAGGAGTACAGACCAAGTAGTGGTGTTTCTGAACCAAAGGGCAGGCACGGTTTTCTAGCTCTTTTGGCAGAGTTCCAAATCAGTTTCCAGAATGGTTGGGCCAGTTCACAACTCCACCAACAATGTAGCAGTATCCCTCTTTTTCCATATTTCTTCCAGCATTTCTCTTTCCTCTTCTGGCATGTTCACCAATCTGACAAGTGTGAGGCAGTATCTCAGAGTTGTCTTAATTTGCATGAAATCCTCTAATTATTAGTGATTTATTTATTTATTTTTAAACCCTTACCTTTTGTCTTAGAATCAATACTGTGTATTGGGCTAAGTGACTTGCCCAGGCATGTTAAACCCAGTGGAGTTGTACATCATATATGGGGAGGGGGTCGGGGGAGGAGAGGAAGGAACATGAGTCTTGTAACCATGGAAAATTATTCTAAATCATTGAATTAAATAAAAACAAACAAACAAACAAATAAATAAGTGATTTGCCCAGGGTCACACAGCTGGGAAGTGTATGAGGTCAAATTTGAACCCAGGACCTCCTGTCTCCAGGCCTGGCTCTCTGTCCACTGAGCCACCCAGCTACCCCCTAATTATTAGTGATTCAGTCTGTTTTCATTTCATTGCAGAGAGCTTTGATTTCTTCTGCAAACTGCCTCTGCATATCCTTTGACCACATCAGTTAGGGAACGTGATTCAGTTCTCTGTACATTTAAGAAATTCTCCTTCTTCTTAGGAATGATAATGTGGATGGCACCGTTCTCTTCTGCATCCATACAATCTGCAACCTAACTCCTCAGGAGTCTTTCATCAATATCTTAAGGCTCCATGATGTCACCACTGATGCAGATCACAGCCCCTCCGGGTCTTTGAGGGAGCTGCACTCTGGGCTTTTAGCAGCCTCACCAGCCAGCGCTGGACCCTTTTAGAGAGTTTGACAAAGCTCGAGGGCCACCTTCCTAACAGGCCAAGCTTGGGGGGTGGGGGATGTTGGGGTTGATTGAAAGCTCTCCAGAAGTATCAGCCATCTCTTAATTTTCCTGCCCTCATGCTCATTGGCCTCTCACAGCCTTGGACACTATTGATCACTCTCTCCTCCTTGATACTTACTTTTCTCACTTTTCAGAACTGCCCTGGCTTGGCCCTGGCTCCTGGCACATCTCCTACCTCTCTGACCAGTCCTCCATCTCCCTTGCTCCCATGAGGGTCCCACAAAACTCTTCTCTTTTCCTTCTGTACTGCCTCACTTGGGATCTCCTCAGCTCCCATGGATTCTATGCTTCTTGAACCCTAACCTCTCTGCTGATCTCCAGGCTTACATATTCAACTACCTATTGGATAGATATCTCAAACTGGATGTCCTGTAGCTAGATAGCTTTGTATTAACCCTTTATCTTACAGCTTAGACTTGATACCAAGTGCTGGCTCCAAGGCAGAAGAGAGCAGTAAGAGCCAGGCAGATGGGGTTAAGTGACTTGCCCAGGGTCACCCAGCTAGGAAGGGCCTGAGGTCAGATTTGAACCCAGGACCTCCCATATCCAAGCCTGGCTCTACATCTTTCCTCCCAGTCCTAGGCTTCCCTAGTACTGGGGATTTTTTTTTTTTTTTTGGTGATGGCGGGGAGGCGGAGTGGGCAGTGGAGGTTTATACTTTTACCTTCTGATTTAGAATCAATAAGGCAAAAGAGCAATAAGGGCTAGTGACTTGCCCAGGGTCATCCAGCTTGGGAGTGTCTAAGGCTAGATTTGAACCCACACCCTCCTGTCTCTAAGTCTGGGTCTCAATCCACTAAGCTACCCAGCTGCCTAGTCCCTACCAACCTCCCAATCATGGAGGCATGAAACCGGGGAGTCATCCTCAACTGCTCATTCTCTCTCATCCCTCATATCCAGTCTGTTGCCATGGTGTGTCAATTTCACCATTGTAATATCTCTTGTGTGTTGCACCGCCTTCCTCTGCTTCCCCTCTGAACACTGCAGAGCCCTCTGGTTGGGCTCCTGCAGCAAGTCTCTCCCATTCCAGGCTGCCAAAACAATCTTCCTAAAATGCAAATCTGATTATCTCACTCCCTTGATTAGATCACTAACCTCCTGTGGCTCCCTATCCCCTCCAGGATCAAGTATAACAGCCCCTTTGCAGGCTCCTTACACTTCACAAGCCTCTCCCAGCTCTCACTCTGGTCCAGTGAGCCTGGCCTCCTCGCTGTTCTGCATCTCTGGGCTTTGGCCATGTTCTCTGGCCGTCTCCCGTGCCTAGAATGTTGTCTTCTTTCTCTGGCTGCCCTGGCTTCCTCCCAGGCTCAGCTGAAAGCTCACCTTCGAGAAGCCTTTCCCAATTCCTCTAAAAAAGGAAAAAAAGCTGGCCTCAGACACTTCCCAGCGGTGTGACCCTGGGCAAGTCACTTGACCCCACTGCCCAACCTTACTGCTCTTGTGCCTTGGAACCAGTACACAGTCCTGATTCTAAGGTGGAATGTAAAGGTCTAATAAAATAAAATGGGCACAGTGTGGCCGAAGGTCATTATACTCTGTCTTTGAATGTCATGGCCGCATGGCTCTTTTCTTTTTTGATCCTCGCCTTCCTTCATCTTAGAAAGGATACTGTGTAGTGGTTCTAAGGCAGATGAGCCATAAGGGGTCAAGTGACTTGCCCAGGGTCACCCAGCTGGGAAGTGTTGGAGGCCAGATTTGAACCCAGGACCTCCCATCTCTGGGCCTGGATCTCAATCCACTGAGCTACCCAGCTGTCCCTCATCATTGCTTTTCAATGTTAAAATAAGTAAAAAGTTCCCCTTTGTGAAGCCGCCCCAAATAGCTTCCACTGTGACCCAGTATGGAACCCAGATGGGCAAACCCCTAAAAGAAAAGGGAACAATTCAGACACCCCCCCCCCCCCATGGGAAGGGATGGCCGAGGCAGGGAGCATTTTTCAGCTGAACGAGGAGGCCGGCTGCCCCGCAGAGGGTGTTATTGGCCCATTTGACAGATAAGGCTGAAGACCTGTCGGGACCGCTCCGGCTCAGAGGCCTCTGTGGGGGCCGCCTTCTGAATTTCCTCGGGGAGGGGCGTTCTTCCCCGCTCATCTTTGGGGGCACACAAGTGGGGGGGAGAGGAGGGCCCTAAGAATTTTAGGACTAACAACTTCCTTTCTCGGGCCACTGAACCCGAGGTCCTAGGTTCAAGTCTGGGTCCTCCCCCTCCCCCCGAGAGCTTGGCCAAGTTTCTTCCCTTCCGGGGCCTCCGTTTCTCCCGCTGTAAACTAGGTGGGGGAGGGGTTGGGAGGAAGGCGGTCTCTAGGTCCCTCCCGGTGCTGTGAATCCTCTCCCCACAGCTGGCTTACCCTCCCGATTTAGGGCTGCGGCTCCGCCGGCCCCCACCTCGAGTCGGGCTGGGGCACGGCGAGGGGCGGGGGCGGGAGGGTTTGAAGGTAGCGGGATCGTCTCTACGCTCCCTCCCGGCACTGAGAGTCCGCCTCCCCCCATTACGCTCCCTCCGGATTGAGGGCTGCCCTTGGCTTTACAAGTGAGGAAACTGAGGTCCGGGGAAAGGAGCGGCCTTGGGCAGCCAGAACTAGGGGTCGAGCGCGCTCGGCCGGGGGGGCCCACGTTCGGACCCCAGCTCTGGCGTCCGTCCCTCGGCCTCCTGGGTCCCAGCCGGCCCCTCCCCCGCCCCGCCCCGGCCCCTCCTCCTTCTCCCCTCCCTGGGCATCCTCGGTCACTTCCTGATTCCCGCTTCCTGCTTCCCAGAGTCGGGGATCCCGAGCCGTCCGCGTCCGCGCCGCTGGCCCGCTGGTAAGCTGGGGCGCCCCGGGCCCGGGATGGAGCGGGAGCGAGCCCGATTCTCCGGGGCCTAGGGAGGGGGCGATTCCTGGAACGTCCCCCCACTCCCGGACTGCAGAATCCCCCGAGGCCCCCCCCGGAGCCCCCTCCTGGCTCGCTGGACAGACTTTCCCATCGGGGCGGAAGGGCCATCGCCCCATTTTACGGGAAGGAAAACTGAGGCTCCGAGCGGGACGGAGCCCAGGCCAGAGAGTCCGAGTCAGCCCTGCAAAGCCAGGCGCTCCTCCTCCCGCCCCCACTCGCTGGGGAGTGGGGGGGGGGGGCAGAGAATCGAGGCAACTCTGCTCCTTTCTCCAGCCTCAGTTTCCCCATCTGTAAAACGAAAAGGTTGGCTTTGAAGAGCCCTAAGGCGCCTGCAGGGAGGAAGGCTGCCCAGGGATGGCCCCTCAGGGCCAGGCCCGGAGGGGGGGCCAGGCTCCATTTCTGCTTTTCTCCTCCAGACATGTCATTCCGAAAGGTGGTCAGACAGAGCAAGTTCCGGCATGTCTTCGGGCAGCCCGTCAAGAATGACCAGTGCTACGAGGACATCCGGGTGTCCCGAGTCACCTGGGACAGCACCTTCTGCGCTGTCAACCCCAAATTCCTGGCCATCATCGTGGAGGCCAGCGGTGGGGGCGCCTTCATGGTGCTGCCCCTGAGCAAGGTGGGCCGGAGGCAGCTGAAGGAGGGAGTGAGGGAGCGAGTGCATTCCAGGCCGATGCACAAACCCCGAGCTTGTGGAGAAGGGAAGTGCCGGGGCCTCGGGCAGTTCCTTCCGTCCCCGGACCCCTTGCCCCCGCTGGGTTTTCTAGGCAAGGATAACCAGAGTGGTTGGCTATATCTTTCTCCAGCTTATTTGACAGAGGAGGAAACTGAGGCAAACAGAGGGAAGGGACTTGCCCAGGGTCACACAACTACTAGGTGTCTGAGACCAGATTTGAACTCCTGGTGCCCGGTGGCGCCCCCTGGCCGCGCTGTGGGGAAATCAGCCAGCCAGGGAGGCCAGTCTGTATTTATGGGGCACTCGGTAATCCGTGCCTTATTGCAGGAGAACCCCAAGCCCAGAATAAAGGCTTCCTGCACCGTGGCCTGAGGGGGCGCTGGGGGGCCGTGTGACTGGCAGGAAGGGCAGACTCCAGCCTTGGACGCTTCCTGGCTGCGTGACCCTGGGCCAGTCACGTCATCCCGTTTGCCTCCATTTCCACATCTGTGCAATGGGCTGGAGGAGGCGATGGCCGAGCGCTCCCACGTCTGCCCAGAAAACCCGATGGGGTCCCGAAGAGTCGGACCCGGCAGAATGAGGGCCGTTCCGGGAAAGTCCGTCCCCTCGTGGGCGCCTCTTATCTAGACCTTGAGAAGGAAGCGGGAGGCTGGGCACGTGCCGGCCCGGCAGACCAGGAAACAAAGGGCCCAGCTATAAACAATTCCCCAAGGTCGCCCGGCTGCCAGGCGCGGCCGGGGCTCCCCTGACGTTGCCTTTCCTCCAGACGGGGCGCATCGACAAGTCGTACCCCACGGTCTGCGGGCACACCGGGCCCGTCCTAGACATCGACTGGTGTCCACACAACGATGAGGTCATCGCCAGCGGCTCCGAAGACTGCACGGTCATGGTGAGGGAGGGGCCGGGGACTTGGGGTACCGCGGGGGGAGGGGAGGGACCCTCCGAGACGCCTCCCGCTGACGCTCGGTCCCGGGGCGTCCCCGGCCCACAGGTCTGGCAGATCCCCGAGAACGGCCTGGTGACGCCCCTGACGGAGCCCGTGGTGGTCCTCGAGGGTCACTCCAAGAGAGTGGGCATTGTGACCTGGCACCCGACGGCCCGCAACGTCCTCCTCAGCGCAGGTCTGAGCCCCCCCCCCCTCCCCCCGCTGCCCTTAAGCAAAAAATTTCCCCAAATGGTCACGTGGAACCTCCTAGGTGGACTTGCATTCAGTAGGACCCGAATTCAAATCCTCCCTCAGGTGCTCCTTTAACTGAAGGAGCCGCTTCATCTCTTGGCCTCAGTGTCTTCTTCTGCTACTGTCCCTGCCTTGGGGTCATGGTGAAGATGCAGTGCCGAGGCCTGGCCTGGCCCCTGCGCTGCCCCCGGACCTTCCCCGCTCCCGTTTCCTCCTTTGTAAGAGGCCCCGAGGCCCGCACTGGCCGCTCTCGGGCAGCCTTGACCAGGCGGGTTGTAGCCCGTCCCCCTTCGACGCCGGGCAGACCTCCTCATGGCCCCATTTGCCAGATGGGATGAGCGAGGCCAAGAGGGGGACGGATTTCCCGGAGGCCACGCGGGGCGGGCGGCGGGCCGTGGCGCGGCCTCACGGCGGGACGGGCACCCGCAGGCTGCGACAACGTGGTGCTCATCTGGAACGTGGGCACGGCCGAGGAGCTGTACCGCCTGGCCGACCAGCACCCCGACCTCATCTACAACATCTGCTGGAACCGCAACGGGAGCCTCTTCTGCTCCGCGTGCAAGGACAAGAGCGTGCGCATCATCGACCCTCGCCGCGGCACCCTCGTGGCGGTAGGCGGGCGCCTGGGCGCCGTCCCGGAGCCCGACGATGACGGGCTCCGGGCTCCTGGGGGGCCGGGGGGCCTCGGGTGCAGGAGGGGTGCCCTGGGGCGGGGAGGGCAGCACCGTGTCCTGGGGGAGTCCTCCTCGGGCTCCTGGGGGGACCTGGGGTGCAAGGGGGGAGCCCTAGGGCAGGGAGGGTGGCGCCATGTCCTGGGGGAGTCCTCCTCGGGTTCCGGGGGGGACCTTGGGTGCAGGGGGGGAGCCCCGGGGAGGGGAGGGCTGGTGAAGGCGGCTCTGCGTCCCCAGGAGCGGGAGAAGGCCCACGAGGGAGCCCGGCCCATGCGGGCCATTTTCCTGGCCGACGGCAAAGTGTTCACCACGGGCTTCAGTCGGATGAGCGAGCGGCAGCTGGCGCTCTGGGACCCGGTGAGTGGAGGCTGCGCCGGGGCGCTTCTGGGGGCCGGGAGGGTCTCGCGCTGCTCCCGGGGGAGGCGGGGCTGAGCCCCCCCCCCATGTTGTGGGATGTGGGAGGGGACAGAGTGGCAGGCGCGGCTGCGGGGGGGACAGCCGGGCCTCAGAAGCCGGAGCGTCAGAGCCGTGGGGGGACAGACGGGAACGTGGAGGGGGGAGACCCGGAGAGCTCAGATCGGCAGCCGCGCCCCCCCCCAGCGGCGCTCACGCCCCGCCCCGCCCCGCGCAGGACAACCTGGAGGAGCCCATGGCGCTGCAGGAGCTGGACTCGAGCAACGGGGCTCTGCTGCCCTTCTACGACCCCGACACCGGCGTCATCTACGTCTGCGGCAAGGTGGGCCGGGCCGGGCCGGGCCGGGGAGGGCGGGCGGCCCCGCGGAGGCCCTGCAGAGGCCCCGGCCGCGTCCCTCACAGCCCGCTCGCTCGCCCTCCAGGGGGACTCCAGCATTCGCTACTTCGAGATCACGGCGGAGCCCCCCTACATCCACTTCCTGAACACCTTCACCAGCAAGGAGCCCCAGCGCGGCATGGGGCGCATGCCCAAGAGAGGCCTGGAAGTGAGCAAGTGCGAGATCGCCCGGTGAGCCTGGGGGGGCCGGGCTGGGGGGGTGCTGGGCTGGGCTGGGGGGGGGGAGCTTGGCTGGGGGGCCGGGCCGGGCTGGGGGGGCTGGGCTGGGGGGGCGGCTCACACCCCTTCTCCCCCCTCAGCTTCTACAAGCTCCACGAGCGGAAGTGTGAGCCCATCATCATGACGGTGCCCAGAAAGGTGAGTGGAGGCTCTCTCCAGCCCAGCCCGACGCCCGGGGCCTCCCCCACCCTCTCCGGCCCTCCAGCCCCTAGAAGGATGGGGCCGGGAAGGGAGAGAAGCCTTGGGGAGGCCCAGAGCCGGGAGGAAGGAGGCATTGGGGGGAGACGGATTTCCAGAAAAAACTTGAGAAACTCGGGGTGCGAGGCTGGACGGGGCTTCGGCGGCCTCCTTCCCCCTCGGCAGTCCTCACTGGGACTTTGTCCCGACCTTGAACCCAGATCTGCCCCTTTGCCATTCCCCCCATTACTCCTGGGACCGAAGAGAACGAGGGGAGCCCCTCTTCCCTAGAACCAGCCTTCAGGCACTCGAACCCAGAGCTCATGTCCCTCGTCTTCTCTCCTTCCTCGTGCCCCGGGCACGGCAGCAGCCCGTCCTCTGGACATCCCCCCAGGGATGGTCTCCCTGGGGCAGAATGCCAGAGCTGTCCCGGGGTGGCCCCCTTCCTGGAAGGCGATCCTGGAACAAGGGATCCTCGCCGCCTCGGAAGTCCCTCCCTCCCCCCGAGCCCCCATGATTGTGGGATGCCAAACGGGGCGGGGGGCAGTGCGCTCAGATGAGAAAGCTAGCGTGGAGGCAAAGGCGCGGAGGTGGGAAAGTGCCTGGTGCGGTCAGCCGTGGAGACATTAGACTCATCTGGAGTGGCAGAAGAGCAGCAAACATCCCGGTGGGGGGACGTCAGGGGCCCGGTGCCAGCCCAAGGCGCCTGGACCTCATGGCGGCTTCCCGGGGCAGAAGTGGGGGGGGGGGTCTCGGGCCCTGGCCGGAGGCTGAAGGGGCTCCCGGTGCCTAGCAGAGGCTCTCTCCGCCCGCAGTCAGACCTGTTCCAGGACGACCTGTACCCGGACACGGCGGGGCCCGAGGCCGCCCTGGAGGCCGAGGAGTGGGTGAGCGGCCGCGACGCCGAGCCGCTGCTCATCTCCCTGCGCGAAGCCTACGTGCCCAGCAAGCAGCGGGACCTCAAGGTCAGCCGGAAGAACGTCCTGGACAGCCGGGCGGCCGCGGCCTCGGCGCCCCCTCGGGCCGGAGCCTCCACGGCCGCCCCCCCCACCGCGCCGGTCAGCTCCCCGGGCGGCAGCGCGAGCAGCGGAGGCCTGGCCGGGGCCGGGGCCAGCGCCGGGGCCGGGGTACGTACCTCCCTTCCCGCTTGGCACGGGGCTGGTGGGGCGGCTCCGTGGATGGAGGGCCCGGCCTAGGGACGGGAGGTCCTGGGTTCCGATCCGACCTCGGGCGCCGCCTGGCCGGGTGACCCTGGCCGAGTCACCTCTCCCTCATGGCCGGCCCGGGAAGGGCTGGGAAGAAAGGCCTGGGGGGGGGGGGCTGGAATCGAGGGGGGCGGGGCTCCGCCTTAGCGGCCCCCCGGCCCCCCCGCAGGACTCTGGGAAGCTGGAAGAGGTCACCCGGGAGCTGCGGCTGCTCCGGACCCTGGTGAAGGAGCAGGGCGAGCGCATCGCCCGCCTGGAGGAGCAGCTGGGCCGCATGGAGAACGGCGACGTGTAGGCCCGGGTCCGAGCGCCAGAGCGCACCGGGCCGGCCGGGTCCTCTCCTGCCCCGGACGCGGGGCCAGCCGGGGCTCGAGCCGCCACAGCCCTCCGCGGCCGGCCGGGAGCAGGAAGCTTTTATACTTGTACGAGAATGAATTTTTATACTCCCCCCCCCGCGCGCCCCCCCCTCGGCTCCCCGCTGGAAGCTGGGCGGCCGCCTCTGTTTTCATTCCTAATAAAAACTTCTAAGAACGTGGCCTCGCCCTGCCCCTTGGGGTGCGGGGGGGGGTGGTGCGGGGGGGGGGGGCTCACTCCCTGGAAGGTCAGCGGAGGCCCGGGTTCAAGTGCTGGCGGGTAGCCAGACCCACATCCTGTCTGCGCCTTTTCCCTCATCCATTCGGGGGCCCTGCTGCCTGCTGCCCCGGCACCCCTCTAAACACACACCCTTCGCTTCTCTGCCCCACCTCGCCTCCCTTTTGTGGCTGGGCCCCCGGACTCCTGGGTCCCTTTGGGGGCCGCTGCTCCCTGCGGCCATTGCAAGCCGTCCCGTCGGGCCTCGTCGCGGCCCCAAGTGCCCCCTCCTCGTCCAGCGTGCCTGGCTTTAAGCCCCTCCCCCGTCTTGGGGTCCATCCTGGGCCTGAGGCCACGCTGGAGCCCAGGAGCTCCCTCTGGGCCTGGCTAGCTGGAGGCCAGGGCTGAGCCGCCCCTCCTGGGGGGCTGAGCCAGGCGCCCCCCCTCGGCCTCGACCTCCCGAGCAGCCCCACCTCGCTGCCTCGGGGAGGGGGTGGGCGAGACAGGAAGCCGGAAGCCCCAGGGCGCGCCGAGGCCGGTGCCTGCCTGCCTCCCTCGCCCAGTCGCCCACCCCAGGCTGTCCTGGCCGGAGCTCCTGACGGACGCCGGAGCAGCGGAGGCCCAGCGCGGGGACGAGGCCAGATGGTGAGTGGGGAGGAGGCTGGGAAGGGGAAGTGGCCGCGGCCCTGCGGCCCCCGCTGTCTCTGCCCCGGATGCCCGTCTGCTGCCTGGTCTCAGAATCCGCTCCGGGCAGAAGCGCGCTAAGGACCAGGCCTGGGGCTTTCGGGACTGGCCCAGGGTCACATTTGAACCCAGGACCTCCAGCTCCAGCCCTGGCTCTGCCTCGCTGCCCCCTCAGGGCGTCCTGTGGGCCTGCTCTGGGACTGCCCGGTATTCCCGCGCTGCAGCTCACCCAGGGGAAGGGACTGGCCCAAGGTCACGCGGCCAGACCGAGGCACAAGCCGGGCTGAGCCCGCGTTTTCCCGACGCTCAGGCTGGGCTCGGGGCGTCCGTCCCCACGCGGGTGCCTCTCCCGGGCGGCCGCGGTGAGGTGGGGGCGGGGGGGAGGGGCTCTGCTCGTTCTGCTCATCCTGCAGAGGCGCCCAGCTGCAGCGCCTTCACCTGCTCCATTCCGACCGCAGGCTTCCTCTAGCAGCTTCAGTCACTCGCTGGCCTCACGGGGGAGGAAGTGCTGAGCAGAGCTTGGGGAAAGGCCCGAATGGGGAAGCGGGACCCGGGCCAGGTGCAGCCCCGAGACCGGCGTGGGGGCGCCCCAGGGAGCCGCCCGCCGGGTCTGTGTCCCGTTCAGCCCCGTCTAGCGGAGAACAGCCCCCCGGCACCGCCCCTCCCTGCCCCCCTTTTACAGAGGAAGAAACCGAGGCTGAGTGGGCTTGCCAGGGCGGGAGGAGGCAGCCAGGCCGTCCTGGATCCTTGAGGAAGCCCCCCTCGCCCCCCAGCCCGGACGCCACCCCCAGACCTCTTGTCTCCGTCCCGCGAGGTCATATGGCCCCCATTCGACAGATGGGAGCACTGAGGCTGGGGCAGGAGCTGGGCTCCATTCCCGTGACGTCCCCACCCAAAGGCCCCTCCACTCTGCCCTCCCTCTTGCAGGCTCTGCCCAGGCTCGGGGGCCTGATGGCGCTGGCATGCGTGCCGGGGGCGCTGGCCTCCGAAGACAGAGGCTCCCACAGCTCGGTCACCGTGGTCCTGCTGGTGCTGCTGCTGCTCATCCTACTGGCAGGCTTGGCCCTGGCCTGGTATCACCTCAGCCGGGAGTCGGGGGGCTACTACCACCCCAGCCGCCTGGGCACCTCCCTGTGGGGCCAGGCTCGCCGGCTGCTGCGCGCCACAGGGGTGACCCGCTGGCTCCAAGGGCCGGCCGTCGAAGAGCTTCAGGACAGCATGGAAAAGCAGGAGGAGGAGGAGGAGGAGGACGAGGGAGAGGCCCAGCCCTGCCAGGAGGCCCAGGGAGCGGTGGACGGGGCCTCAGAGAGCCCGGGGGAAGCCCAGGGAGAAGCCTGCCCCGAGCAGAGGAAAGGCAGCGGCCCCCAGCCCGAGCCCGGCACCTCCTCTGAGGGCAGTGCCGAGGCCCTGCTGAGCGACCTCCATGCCTTTTCAGGGACAGCAGCCTGGGAGGATGGCGCGGGGGCCGAGAGGGGCCTCAGCGTCACTGCGCTCTAGGCCTCCGCTTCTGCCAGCCTCGCCACCGTGGGGTACACGGGCCTCCCCCAGCCTCCCCCGGGCCCAGCCCGGCCTGCCCACATCCCCAGAGCACAGCAATGCCCGTCCCTCTGCGCCTGGTCCCCTCGCACCCGTCAAGGCCATCCCAGCCTCGCTGCCCTTGTAGACGTGTGGGTAAAAGGATGAGGACGGAGCAGCCTCCCCCCTGGAAATAAAGATGCCCACACTGGACTCCTCGTGTCCTTCCAGCGCGCCCAGCCCCTCCCCTCTCCTGCCCACTCCTCGCCAGGCGGCGCCCCGCCACACCCTCCCAGGAAAGGAAGAGGCCCCAGAGTGCCATGATTCAGGTCATTTAATTTCCTAAAAGATACAAGCAGCTGAGGGCCGGGAGAAGGGCACTCACTCACTGCTCCCTGAGGCTGCAGCCTGGTAGTCCTGGAGCAGTCAGTTCCCATGATTCTGTGCAGAAGGCGCCCTCCTCCCCAGGCCCAAGGGCACTTTGCTTATCCCTGACTTTCCAGCCCGGCCCAAGGGGCCTACAGCACTGCACTTCCAGGCCAATCCCAAGAGGTGAAGGGGTGGCCGGGGCCAGCCAGCGTCCTCCCTTTCCTAGCGTCCAGAACGCCCCCGGCCCTTCTTGGACTTCTTGCCAGTGGGAGTCCGGATGGGCAGGGGGGCCGAGCTGACGGGAGGTGGAGGTGGAGGAGGGGGTAGCTCCATGGACTCTGCTGGGCCAGCGCTGGCTCGAAACCCTTCAAAGGGTGAGAATTTCAAGGGGCTGAAGAAGAAAGGGGGGTAAAGTCACCGTCAGAGGCCCGGGTGTTTGTGGACTCAGTCTAGGCCGAGCCTTCCCTTCTCCCCTCACTAGGCCGGTGTACCTGATGGGGGTCCGAGGACTGCTGTTGAGGCGTCGGGGGGAGCGCAGTTTGGGTTGGAACGAGAAGCCTTCCTTGATGCCCTCCAGGACAGAGGGGGCCACGTAGGTGAAGCCCTAGCAGATGGCAGCAGGAGGTGAATTACTCTCTCCTGCTCCCAGCACCACTTGGCCTCCCTTGTTCCTCAACCCGCCCCAAATGCCAACGAGGGCTCCTCACCAAGAAAGCCTGGTTGGCGCTGTCACTGAGGGACATGTCATCGGGGCTGTCCACGGGCGTCTGCCTCGTGAAACGGGTGTCAAACTGGCTCACGTCCTCTTCAGACTGCTGCAGTGAGCGAAGGATGGGACGGCAGGGGTCAGGGGTACACAGAGGAGGGCTCAGGGGACCCCGATGCCCGCCCCCTCCCATACGCTCCACACTCACCAAGCAGGGCCGGAAGGGGGGGTCTACTTGTCGGGCCAAGAGGTCTTCCCAATTGATATGGCGGAAGAAAGGGTGTTTCTGTAGACAGAGAACCTGCCCATGAAGGCCAGCTCCCCCATGCCAGACCCAACAGTCCTGCCCCCTGGCAGAATGCGCTTGCTACCCCCCAATTCCAGGCCATTCAGGCGACATGTATGAACCTACTATGCACCAGACAAAAAAAGCTCCAGCAGAAGCTTGTATATGGGGAGAGGGGAGCGGAATGCCAGCTGTACAGTACCGAGAAATCGCTGCAGGTGGGAAACAGGCCTAAGAGCTACGAGGACCTATGGGGAAGGCTTGTGGGAGGGAGCAAAGAGCCAGGGGTAGCCAGCTGACTTGAGGAAGGAACATATTCTAAGAACAGAGAATAGCCTGTCACGGGCCCAGAGAGCACGTCCTGTGCAAACAGCAGCCGGTAGGCCAGCCTGCCTGCAATGGAGCATGCTCAAGGGGAATTAACACGAAATGCATCTGGGAATACAGGCGAGCCTGGGGGGTGGAGAGGGAGGAGCTTTCCAACTGAGAAGTCTATAGCAATAGGGAGGCATTGAAGGTATCTGAGGGAGAAGGGCACTGCAGTCAGATCTCTTGGCATCTCAGTGGTCCCTGTGAGAACAAGTAGCCCTCGAACTCAAACCCTCACCACAAGGGAGGCATCACCCACCTGCACATCAGCTACATCCCCAGGCCCACCCCCAAGCCGCTGGCTGGGATTTCGCTTCAAAAACTAGGGAAGGAAAAGAGAAAAAAAGTGTGAGGTTGGGGGTGAAGGTCAGCACTTGGGAGAATCAGAGGTGCTCTGAACTGGGAGAGATGGCAGCCTCCACCTGAAGAGGCTCTTCCTCTGCAATCCCCCTGATGAAGCAGGCCAACCTTCAACCCAGGCCTCCAGGGGTGGCCCTGATCCAATGGCCGGTCCCTCTGGGCTCCCAGGCTGTCCAAGGTTCTGCCTCTTCCAGGGCCACCCATTTCTACCCCTTTCCAGCTGGACAATAACTGACATCTCCTGGTGCTTCCAAGCTGGCAAAGCATTTTGTTAGTAGCTTATCTCATCTAAGCCTCAATAGCCCTATGGGGTAATGGCAGCCGGGTATCATTGTGTCCATTTTCTACACATGGATACTGAGGCTCTGAGGTAACACTTGTAGCAAAAGTGAGATTGGACCAGCACCAGACTTGCTCTTCCACAGGCCCTCTGTCTCTGGTCCAGGAAGGGTTGTCATGGATCTCAGGACTCCACTCTCCCTTTCTGGAAGTGGACGGGTCTTGGGAGTCTGGAGTTCTGGGTTCAGATCCCACCTCTGACCCTTACTTAGCTGTGTAACTCATGTGTTCATGCAGAGAGCTGGACTGGGGCCCTCTAAACTCTAAACCTGTGATCCTAGGAGCAGGCCTGGGGTCCCTTCTCACCACCCATGATCAGGGTGGATGGGTCAGAGATGGGGAAGATGGTGACCCCTGCAGAAGGCAGAAGAGGCACACCTGAAATGCCTGACAGCCCCTTCCTATGCTGGAGTCACCCACACTGGGGCCACCCGGAGAGGCCAGGAGTCCAACCTGGCCTTTACAGAGAAGGAAGCTCAAGCCCAGGAAGAGAGGGACTTGCCCAGGGTCACCCGCCTGGCCAGTGAGGGGAGAGCAGAGAGCCCAGGCCCAGGGCTTTCCCCCAGGCTATGGGCAGGGGGCATCCCAAGCAGGAAGCCCAAGAAGGGTAAAGCAGGCTGGAAATGGCCACGCGGCCAGCCCCACCTTCTTGAGGAGGTCCCGTGCATCTGGGGTGAGGTAGGCTGGCAGTGCCAGCTTTGCCCTGAGGATCTTGTCAATGGTTTTCTTTCGATTCTCTGCAGTGAAGGGCGGCTGGAGAAGGCAAACAGCAGACAGGGGACATTGGCTACTGCCGCCTTCCCAGCCAGCTCTCTTCGCTCGTCCCCATGCCCGCCCCATAAGAAGATGGCAACTTGCCGATCCAGTGAGCATGTCATACATCAGGGCGCCCAGGCTCCACCAGTCCACTGCCCGGTTGTGGCCACTGCGGGTGAGGATCTCTGGGGCCCTGGAACAGGGAAAGGCCACCCGGCCATCAGGCCCCTGCCAGCTAACCCTCCTCCCTGCCCTGCTCTCCCTCTGGGCCCTCCCTCCTCACATGTACTCGATGGTGCCGCAGAACGTGTGAGTGACGGAGCCCTCATGGATGGACTCCTTACACAGGCCGAAATCTGTCAACTTGATGTGGCCTGGGGAAGAGGGCAGGCAGGCAGGGTCAGTCAACAAACATCCCCTACGTGTCTGCTGTCCCTGCCCTCCAGCAGGCGCCTCCATCCTACGCAGGCACAGCACGTGCCCCAACAAGGAAATGGGCTCTGAGGCGCCACTCCCGACCCACAACTTGGAGGAGAGGAAGAAGAGGCTCTTGCAGTCTGTAATGGCAAGACTACAGGAGTCTGAGCCTCTCTTCAAACCCATCCAGGTGGCTCAGCGGATAGAGATGGCAGTTCAGATCTAACCTCAGGACACTTTCCGGCTGTGAGACCCTGGGCAAGTCACTTGACCTCCTTCCTAGTCTTCTGCCTTGGTGCTAATATAATACACAGTATTGACTCCAAGAAGGAAGGGAAGGTGTTAAACAAGCTGGGTGGCTCTTTGGAGAGGGGAGGGAACACTTGGGAAGAGGGAGAATCACGCAGGCTGGGAGCTCCTGAAGGCAGGAACCCAACTTTGGTTTCCTTTGTGCCAGCTCAGTTTTCAGAGGGAGGGCCAAGGCGGAGTCACTGCCAGTAACAAGGGCCCGGATCCCTCTCCCAGGAGAGGCCTGGGCGCCCCCTTCCCCAGGCTGTCCCCCCTACACTTGCACACACGCACACACACTTGTACACGTGCATACTTGCACACGCACGCACACACCTTGGCTGCTCAACATGATGTTTTCAGGCTTCAGGTCCCGGTAGATGATGCCCTGGGAGTGCAGGTGGCCCAGGGCCAGGGTGATCTCCCCCAGGTAGAAACTGCACAGATAGACCACAGGGAAGGGTGAGGGGCGGCCCCAGGGCACCCCCCAGCCGCTCCCCACCTCGCCGGCAGAGCTGTGCAGGGCATCCAGTCACCCACCAGGCCGTGTCCTCCATGAAGATCCCCTCGCGCTCCAGCTGCATGAAGAGCTCTCCTCCTGGAACACAAAGAGGCCTTCGATGTGTGACCCTGGACCAGTCACTCCCCATTGGGCCTCGGTTCGGCCACAAAGGAGCCCGGGGCCTCCCTCCTCTTCAGGGCAGGGCCGGCCTCAGGCCTATGGGGGATGGACGCCCCTCTGGATGGGGTGCTGGGGCGGGGAGGGGCCTTACCACTGAGGCACTCCAGAATGAGATAGAGCTTGCCGCGGGTCTGGAAGGCATACACCAGCTCCACGATGAAGGGGTGCCTCACCGCCTCCAGGATGCTCCGCTCTGCCCGCGTGTGGGCTGTGTCCTTGGCGTTGCGCATAATTTTTGCCTGGGGAAGGGAAGGGAAGGGAAGAGTGGCCTCACTGGCCCCCCCAGACCCACCCCTGCCACCGCCAGGGCCCAGGCTGGCAACTCACTTTTCTCAGCACTTTCATGGCGAATATTTTCCCCACATTGGTGCCCTGTACCTTCCGGACCTGGAAAACCTGGAGAAGGCGGGAAGGGCGTGGGAAGGGGGCCCTTGTCAGGACGCCCCCCCCAGCCTCGAAGGCTGCCCTCCAGCAAGATGCCCTCCCGGGCGGCCCATACCTTGCCGTAGCCTCCTTTGCCCAGGACTCGGAGCAGCTCAAAGCAGTGCGGGCCGATGCGCTCGGGGCTCTGATTCACAGAGGCCTCGGACAACTCCACTTCCTCATAGTGTCCGGCGGGCCTGTGGGCACACCTTCGTGGGCCGAGGCCTCGGGCCGCCCACCCCCCTCCAGCAACCCAACGTCCCCCTGCCTTCCCCTGCCCAGCCCTGCCCTGCCCTACTCACTCCAAGCCGGCCGTCCTCAAGTCCAGGTCGGCATCCTAGGAGAGAAAGCCCCGGTCAGCGGAGGCCTCCGGCAGGACCCCGAGGTGACAAGCCGGAGACCGAGGCAGCGCCAGACTGGGACTCCCGACACTTACTACTGTGACCCTGGGAGGGGCGCTACCTGCCTCAGTTTCCTCCGCAGCGAACCTCTTCTCTCCGCTCTACAGCAGGGCTCCCCATAGCCCATGAGAGGTCGGACAACGGAGAGGGGGAGGCAGCTGATCCAGGCAATGGGCAAGGGAGCGGGGAGAGGCAGGAAGGCTGGGCCGGGGTCCGGGAAGGGTAAGTCTGGGGAGGGGAGGGGAGGGGAGAGCACTGGGAGTCCTGGCTGCAGGGGCTGAAGGAGGCCAAGGATCAGGCGTTCGGGGAGCTGAAGGAAGAGGGCCTGGAGAGAGGGGAGGCGGGCGGGGAAGGGCACCGCACAGCCAGGCGGAGAGCTTCGGGAAGCAGAAGCTTACAGGGGAGAGCCCGGGATGTGGGAGCCCAGAGGGCGGGCGGGCTCTCGGAATGCAGAACGAGGACTCTCAGAGGTGGAGTGTTGGAAGCAGAGAGAACCCAGGCTCCGCCCCTATCCCCGGACCCCTGACGCCCAGCGGCCGCGCTCCCACACCGGTAAACTGAGGCCCGGGGCGCCTTACCGCGGGGCTGAGTTCCGGCTCGCCGTCTCCCTCGCTGCCCTCTTCCGTCTCCAGGTCGATGTCAAACACGGCCGCCATGGCAGCCCGGGCCCGGGCGCCGGCCCCCCGCCCCCCGCGCGTCCCTGCGTGAGGGCGTCACGGCCCCCCCCCCCCCCCCGAGCGGGCCAGCCGGCTCCGTCACCTCCCGCCGCCCACACGGCCGGAAAGGAGGCGGTGCCTTTCCCGGGGGCTTGTGGGAGTTAAAGAGTTCAACGTGACCCCGTGGGCCCGGCGGGGGACAGCGTCTCCCCTCTCACCAGCCCCCTTCGGGAGGGTCGCTTCCCGTTCCCTGGGCCCCCACAGGCTCCCCGCGGGCAGGTCCAGGTCTTTCCCGGCGGTCCCAGGCCGGCAGGTCGCAGCCCCGGGGCGAGGGCAGGGCCCGGAGGAGTTCGCCCAGCCGGCGTCTCCCAGCCGAAGGTGCGGACCTGCTCTGCCGCCTCGGAGTCAGGCGACCTGCTCTTGAAGGAGGCCCGGCGCTCCACGGGGCGGGGGCGGGGGCGCAGTCCGTCCACACGCCCCTCTTAAGTACTTGAACCCTTGACTTTTGGGAGGGGCCCAGCCCTTTCGGGATGCTCCCTCCGAGCCGGAGGAGGGGAGGTGTCAGCGCAGGAGGGGCGGTTTCCTCAGGACACTGACTTGTCCGCCTTCATTTATGCAATTATGAAATGGGGGCACGCACGCATGCCAGCTTGTTTGGGTGCTCGCAGGGAGGGGCCTTCAGGGCTCAACAACAGGGCCACTGAGGCAGACCTGGAGGGGGATGGGAGATGGTGAAAGGAGGCCGGGAGAGCCTGTGCCACCCGGGCCTCGGCAGCACCGATCTGATGGGTGGAGGAGGGCTGCGGGGGAGGGGCTGGCGTTTGAGGGCTCCGTCCAGGGTTTGGGGGGGAAAACAGACTAACTCCTCCTAGCTGGGCCACTCCAAACCGTTACCTTCGTCTTAGAATCCAAACCCGGGATTGGTTCTGAGGCAAAAAGAACAGAAGTAAGGCCTAGACAATGGGGGTTAAGTGACTTGCCCAGGGTCACACAGCTAGGAAGTCTGAGGCAGGATTTGAATCCAGGACCTCCCATCTTTAGGCCTGGCTCTCAATCCCCTGAGCCACCCAGCTGCTCTCGTTGGGTGAGTTTATTAACATGTCCAAATGATCTCCAAACTGCTGGTAAAACAAGTGAACCCATTAGTCCAATCCTCCAAGTCGTCTACACCTATCGGGGTTCTGCTGGTATGTAGGGATTTTGTACCCAGAACCCCTTGGGCAGTGCCCGAACACTCCTGCTGATTGTTGCAGTGTTGCAGATTGAGGATTCCATTTGTAAACTGGGATACTTACTGGCAGGGGGGACAAGATACAATTTGAAAAAACTGGGGTAACTGTAGCCGGCGGCTGAGAGGAGCTGCTACACTGTGGCCGCGTCCACCAGACTGCTCTGAGCCCAGCCCCCCGCGCAGGCGCAGTTCTTGCCCTCAAGTAACCGGGGCGGGCAGGGGAGCCCACTGGCAGAGCAGAGGGCAAAGCAGCCTGCCCGGCTGGGGGAAGCTTAGGGAGGGGGCACGTGGTGCGGGGTTCCTCCAATCAGAAAGGCGAAGGGGCTGGAAGTCCCGCCCCCCAAGCCCCTCTCAGCTAGGATTTGACTCCAAAGGCAGCCCTCCCCTCCTCATCTCTTTAGTGCTCACATCTACTCTGTCCCTGGGCTCTCCCTTCACCCAGGCCAGCCTCTGCACATGTGCAGTGGCTCTGCTCCATCCCGCCTCCCCCCCAGCTCTCCTAGCCAAGTTCCGGGCTCTCTTCTTTGTGGGCTGCTCTCCCTGCCCTCAGGCGGGTCTCCCCCTGATTACTCCCCCTGGAGTTCTCTGCTGGGCCTCTTCTCCGCTTGGTGATTTCATCAGTTCCGCTGAAGATCGGATCTACCTGGCCAGCCCAACATCTGCTCACCTCCAATGGCCTTTCAGACTAACTCATGGGAGCAGCTGGGGGGCTCGGCAGATTGAGGACCAGGCCTAGACTTGGGAGGTTCTGGGTTCCAATCTGACCTCAGACGTTGCCTGGCTGTGTGACCCTGGGCAAGTCACTTCACTCCCATTCTTCAATATACAGTACTGATTCTAAGATGCAACATAAGAGTTAAAGACAAGGACCTTAAACTCCTTCTCTTGCCTCCTCCTAGTTCCTGATGTCATCAAGGGTATTTAGCATCCTCTCAGTCCCTCAGGCTGCCAAACCAGACCCATCTTAACAGTCTGTTGCCAGGAGCTCTCCATTTCACCTTTGGACCATCTTTCAAATATGCCTCCTCCTCTCCTGACACTCTATGGCAAGCCCTCAGCCCCTCACCCCGGAGCTACAGCAACAACTGCTGAAAGTTCTGCCTGCCTCAGGTCCCTCATCCTCTGTTCAGCCACGGAAGTGCTTTTCTTAAAGTGTAGGTCAGATCATGCCAGCTTGCTCGCACCCAGTGAACTGCAGTGGCCCCCTATCACTCTCAGGACCAAATACAGAATCTTCTTTGGCACTCAGAGTCCTTCATCTCCTGCACACTCCTACCTTGCCAGCTTCCTCCCTCACACATACTCTTCCATCCAGTGACATTGGCCATCTCTGAGTTCCAGGAATTTCCCAGGCTCACCTGCCTGACTCCCCTCATTTCCCTCAAGTCCTGTGTTGTCCAGGACGCCTTTCCCATCCCCTCTTAATTCTGATGCCTTCTCTCTTCACAATTTCCCGTTTATCCAGTAGAGCTAGTTACATGGAGAGGTTTGCTTGTGGCCTCTCCTCCCACCAGATTATGAGCTCCTTGAGGGCAAGGACTGTCTCTTGCCTCTTGAATCCTCAGTGTACCTGGCATATAGTGCCTGGCACATAGTAGGCACTTAGTAGATGCTTACTGACTATTGGTTCCAGTGATTGGTCCAGAGCTGAAAGCTTTACGATCTCCTGTCTAGCCTCCAGAACAGAGACAGCTGTGGGGGGTACCCCAGAGACAAGGTTGCTGGTTTCCTTCTTGGGCAAACCACCAGATGGCACTCATCTTCCTAGCCCAGCTCTTGCACTGAGCATGTGCAGATGGCCTCCTGGCCTCCAGGTTCCCCAGAAGGATGGAGTCATTTCAGTAATGACTCATAATCATCTCCTGGCTCCCGCCCCCACCCATGGGGACCCCATTCTCCTTTCCCCTCCTCAGCATATACATGGCTCCCAAAGCGTTCAGCAGTCCAGGAGTCCGGAATTCAAGGGTTCAAATCCTTTGGTCACCTCCTAGTCTGAACTCCTTCATCTATAAAATAAGGGCCTGGGACTGGCAGACCTTGGAAAGTGTGACACTGTTCAGCCATTAACAAGCTAATAGCAGGAGTGGTTCCAGCTGCTTGGGGTAAGAGGCCCCTCTTCCTTCGCCTCTAGTCTCTTGGGTCTTCTTGTTGTTGTTCATGACCCCATTTGGGATTTTCTTGGCAGAGAGGCTAGAATGGTTTAACGTTTCCTTCTCCAGCTCATTTTACAGATGGAGAAATGGAGATAAACAGGATGAAGAGACTCGACCAGGGTCACATAGCTAGTAGATGTCTGAGGCTGGATTTGAACTCAGGCCCCCTGAGGAATCTAACCACAGCCCAAATTTGCCATAGCAAACACCCTGGAGGCTCCTCCATGCTCCATGCCTCTTTCTCCCAGTAAGTTGAGTCAGCCAGAAACCCCTCCCCCCAAGTACCAGACAGCAGGGTCAACACCACAAAGCTCTGTGTATTTTTCAAGTAGGTGGCTATCGGCAGGCAGCTGTTGTTTTCATATTGCCAAGCCAGCTCCCCGAAACCTCAATACAAGGAAGAACTTGGAAAGAAGAGGAAGAACTATTGGGCAGAACTGATAGAGGAAAAAGCACCTTCTGGGCAGTTTTCCAGTTCTCGGAGCCCCGTCTATGCAAAGAGGTGGAAGGAGGCGTCTCTCCCAAAGCTCACACTTCATTATTGCCTAATATTCGGATTCATTATTGCTCAATATTTGGTTTCGATTGTTCCCTGGTGGTTATGTGTAGTGTGGCTCTGGTTTTCCTGACTCTGCTTACTTCCCTCTGCATCGGTTTATGCGAGGCTTCCCAGGGCTGTTGGGGGGGGGGGGTTCCTGGAGGGCCCGCACGGCCGGTGGGAGGGCTGCTCATCCATCATTGGTGCCCACCTCCAGCCCAGGCCTCCCAGAAGCCATAGCGTGCACACACCCGTCTCAGCGGTCGGACCAAATCCAGTTGAGGGGAACCACAGGCGGGAGTTGGGGGTGTCTATCCCAGGCATGTGAAGACTTCCTCTGCTGACAGGGAGATGAGAACAGCTTGTTCCAACAGCCGACCACGAAGGCAACCGAAGCAGGTGCTGGAGCCCTCCGAGCTTGGTCAGCCGGGGAAGGAGGATGCCCAGGCCATGAGCTGCATCCTGGCCCTGCTCCAGGGCTCCTGCCTTCTGTCTTGATGACTCTGGAGAAGGGAGTGAAGGCGTCACCCTGCGATGTCATTGGTCCCCTCAGAAGACAAAGGACCAAACAACAGCCTTCCCAGGCTTCTGAGTAACCGCTCACACATTGTTCATTGTTTCCTACAGCCCAGCCATCTTCTGTTGCACTCATGTGCTGGGGTGGTTCGCTGTTCCCAGAGCCGCTAGATGGGCATCGACTGTTTCCAGGTGTCCGCTGCCACCAGGAAGTGCCGGGAGAAGCATGTCTGTGTCCAGGGAGCCCTCCTTTCTGTTAATGCCCCCCATGTCACAGGGTCTACTGTGGATCTCTGGAAAACTCCCAGCAGGACATCCCCAGGCCTGGGCGTTGCCAATTCTCTCTTCTTCACCTCCATCTCCCAAGATCTGGGCCTGTGGAAGGCAGGCCATGAGGAGCCCTACACAGATCGCCGACCCCCCCCCCCAACCCACCACCCAGGGCTCCTTCCATCTCCACTGGCTTTCTTTGCCTCATTCTGCTGCCTCCATGGCTCTCCCTAGCCATCTCAGACTAGAGCTCCCTATCAGCGGAGTCTCCACAGACACCTGTCAAAGGACCCCAGTTCTTATGCAAGCACAGAGCTCCCAATGGCGTCCCCCCCCAAAAAATGCAGAGTACCCCAAAGGGGTGCAGTGGGTCATAATCAATTCATTGAATTCTTCTCTCTTTGGTGACTTCCCCCTTCCCCAAGGAGCTCCCCAGTCCTCGGAACTCCTCAAACCATCCTGTGTCACACACACACCCTCTCAAGAGAAACAAACTTGTGCTTGACATCTAGAATATATAAGGAGGGGGCAGCTGGGTGGCTCAGTGGGTTGAGAGCCAGGCCTAGAGACAGGAGGTCCTGGGTTCAAATGTGGCCTCAGATACTCCCCAGCTGTGTGACCCTGGGCAAGTCACTTAACCCCCATTGCCTAGCCCTTTCTGTTCTTCTGCCTTGGAATCCATACAATCTGTGTGTGTGTGTGTGTGTGTGTGTGTGTGTGTGTGTGTGTGGCATGGTTAAACAGTTATCACTGGTGGGAACTCTCAGTCCATGATGGCTAAATGATCGAAGGATATTAACAACCAGCAGAAGGAAAACACAGATGATTTCTAATCACTTCACAGTGGTCAGGCTCAGAATCAGAGGACAAAATTCATAGAACTTTGAGGCACCTCAATGAAGAAGGCTCTGGAGCAATAGTTCAGGTACTGGGTATACATATTACCTTTATATTATGCAAGTAGAGAGCGAGGAGGAGGAGACATTGAATTGTACTTAAAGATTCCTGCTGGCTGCATTAAAAAAACAAAAACAAAAAAACCTCACCTTCCACCCAAGAATCAATACTGTGTATTGGTTCCAAGGTAGAAGAGTGAAAAAGGATAAGCAATGAGAGTGAAGTGACTTGTCCAGGGTTACTTAGCTAGGAAGTATTTGAGGCCAGATTTAAACCCAGGACCTCCCATCTCTAGGACTGGCACTCAATCCACTGAGACACCCAGCTCTCTCCTGCCCTCTATGTATTGACTTAGTTTGTTATGTCTATCTTATTGCTTTTTTATGTATGCTGTTAAATATTTCCCAATTGTATTTTGGTAGACACCCTGGAGAGTTCAGGGCCACACCCTACATCAGCCTGCTGGCTGCCTGTTTGATCCCACTGGTCTCCATGGGTAAAGGGGGTGGGGGGAGAATCTTGTCTTTTTCAGCAGAGGTGACAAATGTGAGATTTGTCAGTCCAACACTCTGGAGTGATGTTGAAACTGAATTGAAATGTAATTGGGAGATATTTAACAAAGTAAATCAGTAAAACAGAGATAGCATTACATTTAAAAATGAGGTTCCCAGGGGCAGCTGGGTGGCTTAGTGGATTGAGAGCCAGGCCTAGAGATAGGAGGTCCTGGTTTCAAATCTGGCCTCAGACACTTCCCAGCTTGGTGACCCTGGGCAAGTCACTTGACCCCCATTGCCTAGCCTTTACCACTCTTCTGTCTTGGAGCCAATACACAGTATTGACTCCAAGATGGAAGGTGAGGGTTTAAAAAAAAAACAACACAAAAACAAATAAACAAGGAGGCTCCCTTTCTATTTCATGCCAGTGTACTAAAGAGCCATCAATTTCCAAGTCCTAGTGAGCTGACTGACCTACAGGTCACCTCTCCCATGCACCTAGGCATCAATCAGTTCACAAACATTTAACAAACCACCTGCTCTCTGGGCCAAGTAGTAGGGCCATGGGGAATAGAAAGTCAAAAATGGAGCATTGCCTGCCTTCAGGGAGTTTACATTCTAATGGTAGAGACTAAAAACATGGGACACCTAGGTGTGCACCAAATAGTTTCTAGGCTTAAAACAGGAAGACCAACTGGGAGGCTAGGGCTATAATCTAGACAAGTGGTGGGAGCTTAAACTAAGCTCTGGGTGGGACTGTAACAAAATGCCCCTCCCAAATTAATCACCTCTAATCTTATCCACAGGCTGCTAACTCAAACCTTGACTGACCTCCTCTGTCCTCTGATTGGGGGACTCTCTGGAGGGTGGATATTGACATCTCCTAATGGCTTCCTTGAGAAAGGACAGAGCCTGGGCTCCTTCAGCGTACTGTAAACTGCATCTCCTGCTCTAGCTACTTTCTTTTCTTTTTTAATTTTAATTTTTTCCAGATTATGTGTTGGTACAATTTTTTATAATCATTTTCTGACATTTTGTAATCCATGTTCTCTCCCTCACACTTTTCCCCCCCTCCCCAAGAAAGCAAGTAATAGGATTCAGATTGGACATATATTATTGTATAATACCTATATCTTTTTCATTTTGTTTTTACTTTTTTAAAACCCTTACCTTCTGTCTTAGAGTCAATACTGTGTACTGGCTCCAAGGCAGAAGAGTGGTCAGGGCTAGGCAATGGAAGTTAAGTGACTTGTCCAGGGTCACCCAGCTGGGAAGTGTCTGAGGCCACATTTGAACCCAGGACCTCCCATCTCTAGGCCTGACTCTCAATCCACTGAGTCACCCAGCTGCCCTCTCTTTTTTACTTTTTGAAAATTTTATTTAATTAGATAATTTAGAATATTTTCCCACTGTTACAAGAATCATGTTCTTTCCCTCTCCTCCCCCCACCCCTCCCGTAGCTGACCCACAATTCCACTGGGGTGACGTTGATCAAGACCTATTTCCATATTATATAATACATATTTCTATGATGATTATGTTATTGCGTGGGACAGGGTCACAAACAGTGGACGCCACCACTGAAAGAAGTTCCTGAACCCAGAGCTCAGAAGCCAAAGTAGAAGACAGCAGTTTATTCTTTCACAAGAAAAGGACATTCCCCAGCTTTTTGTGCCTCAAAGCATTGAATCCAAAGATTTATGGGGTGCCCAATCAAAGAAAGGTCTCCCCCTCCCCTTCCCACCTTTTGATCCACTCAGATGTCATCTTTGACATCTTTAAAGATAAGTGAATTACTGGGTTGTACAAGATAAGTGAGTAGTTAAAGGGTGAGTAAATGGCAAGATGACAAGATTGGATGGACTGTGAGTTACTCCACCCAAAGTCGAGACCTTTGATGGGTTTGTTGTTAGAGGGTGGGTGGGGGGTTCTAAAAGGAAGGGAAAGTACTAAGATCTAGCTAGAAGCTTAGCACTTCTCAGGAGAGACACAGATTTTATCCCTTTCATTGGGAAACAAGACACATTGCTTACTCTGGAGAAAAATTCAGGGAGGAAAGAAAGTGAAGAATAGCCGCTCCACTCAGAGCCTGTTCCTTCTGTGGCAGTGGATAGAGAGCTTTTCTGCCCTGAGTCCCTTCCCCGTGTCCTGGACCCTTGCATTACTGAGAATAGGTAAGCTTTTGATCCTTGTGCTTTGTGGCTGCTTCTCTGTCGTGCTGTCCTGGTTCTGATGAGTTCATACAAGTCTTTCTAGATGTTTGTGATCGTCCTGTTAGTCATCTCTCATGGCACAGTCGTGTTTCATCACAATCCTATCCCACGACTTGTTCAGCCATTCCCCAATGGATGGATGCCACCTCAGTTTCCAATTCTTTGCCACCACCAAAAGAGCTGCTAGAAATATTTTTGTACTAGTAGATCCTTTCCCCCATCTTTGATCTTTTGGAACGCAGGCAGGCCTAGTCGTGGTATGTACGTCTGGTGGCCCTTGATGCATGGTTCCAAATTGCTCTCCAGTATGGTTGTATCCATTGGCAGCTCCACCAACAGTGTATTAGTGTCCCAGTTTTCCCACGTCTCCTCCAACATTTACCATTGTCCTTTGTGGTCCTGTTAGCCAGTCTGATAGGTGTGAGATGGTACATCAGAGTTGTTTCCATTTGCATTTCTCTAATTAAGAGGGATTTGGAGCATTTCCTCATCTGACTAAAGATAGTTTTAATTTCTTCATATGAGAACTGCCTGTTCACAGCCTTGAACACTTGCCAAGTGGGGGATGTCTTGTATTCTCATACATTTGAGTCAGTTCTCTATCTAGTTGAACAATAAGACTTTCGGCAGAGACACTTGCTATAAATCCCACCCATCCATCCCCAGTGTATTGTTTACCTTTTGTCAAAAAACAATAACGCAGAACTATTAAATAGTTAAAATCACTCTTTAATCAAGGGCAAAAGGGGTTCAGTGCTTGGAGGCCTCGACAACGAGCTGCTGCAGAGTCCAAGGATTGAACTCTGAATGCTCTGGTCCCTGACCCCTGGGAGGGCCACTGCTCAAGATGGACTCTGAGGAACAAAGGAATTTGGGGAATCTCTAGACCATCTGGGGAGTCCAGGGGCAGGGAAAGATGATGGACATCACTAGAGCTACAAGGAATTTTTTTTTTTAGTAGTAGTCTCTCAGTAACTGAGAATGACGATTGTCTTTGTGCACTTTCATCTATGGTGTAGATGAGTGTGCACAAAGACACTTGTGCGTGAAGGAGATTTAAGTGGAAAAGTCTATGCACAGAGACAGTCCCACTCTCTCGGCGTTGGAAGCCTGGGTCCAGTGGCACGAAAAGTCATTACACCTGGAGACTTCCTCAGCTGCATTGGATGGCTGTGTTGTCTTTTGTGCTCCAACACGCCCTGAGCACTCCACAGTGCTTTGCTGCGTCGCCATCTCAGCTGTTGAACCTTCTTATTGGTTTCTTCCGCCTGTTCCACCGAAGCAGTCTTCACATGCTGGGTGAGCAAAGCCCTGGTTCACCAGGGGTCGACGACTGGATGGCTACCCTCACAAGGTTTAGCCATTGCCCGGGGTGTGGCCGCTGCCGCATGCTAGCAGCTAGTAGGAGCCACAAGTGAGAGCTGGGTGTCAGGTGAGGGTCAGAGGCTGGAGAGCTGCCCTAGAAGGGCACAACAAGCCCTCCATACCAGAGATACTACTCCTCCCTGAGCACCCCATACACCCCTACAAGGAAATGGGAGGGTTCAAACTACACTGACAGGATGCAATCAAGCCTGGGAAAGAACCCTAGCTAGAGGCTGGGTGTAAGAGGAGGGGCTGCTTCCAATGGATACTAAAGGATGGTTCCTGCCCAGGTGTGGATCTTCTTGGAAAGGGTCTGATACAATAGGGGAGACTCCCTAAAACAAAGAGGGTCCTTAGCATCTGCTTAGTCTCACCCAACCAGTCTGAAACTGCCAGCTTGGGATCCCCTTCAGAGTAGATTCCTGTGGGAACAGGGAACAAGGACAAGCTTTGGGGTCTCCAATCTACAAGGTACTCCTGAGACTTGGGGTTCATCAGATCTCACTAGGCCACAAGTTTGGGGTTCCTAGATTCCATGTTGATCCCCCCCTTTTGGTCAAGACCGAACGTCACTGACCAAACAAATGGACAAATGGGTAATGCTATATGGGATTGGACTCCATCCCTAATGGTGGTAAAGCCTAGGGATACAGGTTCCAGCAATCGGCATTTGGGGGCATCCCCAATGCCTCCAGCGCATTGACAATGGAGCCAGAAAGGCAGGCCATCTGCCTTTGGCAAAAACTAACATCAAAACACGAGCCCATTTTCCCAAAGTCTTCCCAATCTGGTAGGTCCTGATAGGATGCCTTCAGCCTCCTCCCTGTCCTCCTACAGGCTCCTCCTTTGTACTAGACCCACTTCTTTGCAGCTACCAGAGAAAACAAAGGAAATCCAGAAGCACATTCTTTAATAGGACTTGATCAGCTCCCGATATACTTACTCACTACAAAGATTATCCACGCTGCTAACCTTAAGTCTGCCATCCCATCTCATTCATTTTAACCATGTCTTTTCCTCCATTATAAAATTTACATGCTTAATCAGAAAGATTGCCTCACTTTACCAAAATATAAAAACTGGACAAACCAAGGAAGTAGAAAAGCAGAAACAGAATCCACCTCCCGGGTTATTCAGGACTTTGTAAATCTGGAAGTGGCCCTGCCTCCTGCTGAATTCTTGAGAATTTTTATAGTTTTGCTTTTGGGGCCTGTTTGTGGCCCCAAGTAAACTTCTACCTAGATGTCCTATCACCCCAAAGTCCCAAACCACATGAGAATGACTGCATGGCCATTTCAGCTTCAAAACTATTTTTAAAGTCAAATTTAACTTTCGATAGTGGAATGAACTATAAAAATTCTCCAAGATTAAAAATGCTTCTAATTTTCCTTCATTTTCAAACCTCTCACACGCCCCCCTTTGGGGAGGTTGAGATGGGAGGGATCCTGAAATTGTTTTCATTCCCCTTTAACTACAATTATCTTCTCTTACAATTCACCCCGAAAGGGCAATTTTCTGACCATGCTGAGGATATAAAACTATTTTGTTATTAACACTTATCTTTAGGCTCCATCATTTACTCTAAACTGCTGGTCCTCCTTTAAGATAACGTAGCACTCTGGAATCTCTGCTGCAAATTCTTAAATTAACAAATGTTGGTTTCAAACCTCTTAACAAGGTAAAATGTTCCTATTTGAACTTTTCCTACTTCTATTAAATTTGGGGAATGGCTCTGTTCTTTCAAAGTTCTCTACTTTGCTCAGGGTAAATATAGGTCTCAGGGGAAATAAACTTGCCATACCTCTGTGGTTCAGAGAGAAGTAACATATAAATGAAAGAAATTCAAAGAGGAAAAGGATACTTAGCCAGTTCAGACTTCTTTTATTTTCTTTTTCTGGTCAGCCATATTTCTGAGCCACCCACTGACTTTACCGACCGTTTTGGAGTTGGGGCTTTCTTTAGATGGGATAAATGTATCCAGCTTTCAATTCCTTTTAGTTTTGCTGCAGATGGGTTTACCAGCAACACCTGATGATGCATCCTTTTGTAGGTGCCTCTTTCTGTACCCAATCTCTGGGCTTCAATTCAGATGTTGAGGATGTTTCTGAGGAAGAATTCCTGGAAACTGACTGAGATATAAGGTGGTTAAGGCTTTGAAGAGTTTTTGCTAGTCCCTGGCAGTATAAAAGGGAAACCTTTGTACTCATGGAGTCAGTATAGGGAGGAAAGAGAGACATTGGGCGATCTGTGATTATCTCAAATGGTGAGAGTGAGAGCTTGCCAAAAGGTGTGGCTCTCAAGTTCAACAGAACTATTGGAAGAGCTTTGGGCCAAGGTATGTTTAAATCCTCCATAAATTTGGCTAATTGTACTTTAATGATGCCATTCACATGTTCCACTAATCCTGAGGATTGTGGGTGATATGCACAGTGTAAATGATGTAATATAGGCCATGCTGTTAACAGCTATGACACTACTGAACCAGTGAAATGTGTTCCTCTATCACTATGTATTTCCTGTAAAAAATAGACTCGAATACAGGACTACAATCCCCACAATTCCTTGCTCCACTTCCTTAGAATGCTTTGTAATCTCACCTGGGCTGAGATCGAGAAGGTATTTAACCTGGTGGCAAAGGTTTTTGGGTGCTCTTTTGGACTTCCGTTTTGGAGCAGACGTGTCTCTTCTGTGATGTGAGGTTATCTTGCCTAGGCCTCTGGCCTAGGCACGTGTTTTTTTCTTATTCTGTATTTTCTCTAATCTTTAACCTTTAATAAACCTCTAAAAAAATATAATACTCCTTGCAGAGAGAAACTAATTCCTACCTGCCTCAGTCTCCCCTAAATTTTAACTGTTACATTCCCTAGGAATTCCTCATACTGGAAATATCTTTTCCAGTAAGCATTTGGCTACTGCTGTTGCTATGGCCTGTTTGCTTGGAAATGCTTCTACCCAGAAAGAAAACATACAAACCATTACTAAAACAAATTTGTGCCCAGCATGAGGTGGTAACTGAAGGAAATCGATCTGCCATCCTTGAAAAGGAGCCTCAGGCAATGGGAATTTACCTGGTGTAGGTTTTAAAGGCTTGCTGATATTATATTTAGGGAAAATTTGACATTGCAAATACACATCCTTCGCTGCTCACCTCATCCTCCCCCACCAATATTTGTGAGCGATGCTGACCAATTTGTCTGGTTCCCAGTGACTTATAGAATGTAAATACTCCATCATGGGACAGCATAGGGGGTCCGGTAGGACTACACACCCATTAGGTCCCTGCCACAATCCAGCATCCATATTTCTAACACATCCTTCTTTCTTTAGTTTTTCTTGAATGGGTCAAAACACGGTTTCTTGGACTGAAACAATTTCTGCCTGGTTCAGTTTGTCCTCAAAAACAGGTTCTTCCTCATCTGAAAGGGTCATCCCTATTGCAGCTGGGAACTGCCCCGCAGCTTCTTTGGCATACTGACCTGCTAGGGCATTTCCCTTTGCATGGGGAGAATTCTCTTGTGAGTGCCCTGGGATTTCATTTTTTTTAACACTATTTTATTTGGTCATTTCAAAACATTATTCATTGGAGACAAAGATCATTTCCTTTTCCTCCCCCTCTGTTAGATTTAAAATAGTTTTGAGCGTTAAATAGTTGTAGATGGGAGAGTGGGAGCCATAAACTATGATAATTAAAATGTTTGGGAACAAGGGAAATATATAACAATTATGACCACTGAAATATGTTTTCTACTGTGTCTTGGTTTTATATAAATATAAGATGGTCGCCAGGGAATATATTCCCAATTTATGAATATGCCCAAGCCAACTGGGTTTTATAGAGAAATTTAATTTATAATACACTGATTAATCAATAGAAAAAGAGAGAAAGGAAGAAATGAATAAGAATGAAGGGCCTCAAGCCAATAAGGCCTAGACCTCAGTCCTAAGAGATAAATCAGTCAGTTGGTTTTATCACTCTCCCAAGATCTCTCTAGGTAAGTCTTCTCATGCCAACCTCAGGCTCCACCTTCAAGATAGCCTCCTTTCAAGAAATGTTTCCAGAGAATTCTCCTCCTGACTCCTCCTGAGTTCTCCTTCCACAGCCTCCTTCAAGACCTCTCCAGGAGCTCTCCCTCCAGGACCTCTCTCCTCTCAGACCTCCTTCAGAGCATCCACCTTCTTCAGAGCATCAACCCTCCAGTCCTCAGACCCCGCTATCTTTAAGCCAAAAATCTAAGTTCCCTCCCCTCAGTTCTCACATCTACCAATCACTGTTGATGTCTCCCCTGTGCCAATGGTGGCTCTAGCTTAACCCAGGACCGCCCAGAGGTCTGTCCCCTTTGCACATGTCTGTTGAAGGTCATATTCTCAAATAATTAAATCTTGATCTTTGCTGCAGCCCTTCCTAAATCCTGTTACTCTGAGTAGGGTGGAGATTGTAGTTTCCAAGACCTGGTTCTGACATTCCAAGTATCTCTATTGTATCAATTCTAAAATCAATCATGACTCAAAGAACTTCCTGTTCTATGCTTAAGCATAGGTCAAAGCCCTTTCCATTTTGTTTAGCAAAAGGTTTCTGTCCTAAAGTAGTCTTAAGTAGGGAGAAGAAGGATCCTCCCATGCCAAGGAGTTTCATATTCCAATTGAGTTCTTACTATCAGTAGGAGATTTTTTCAAGTATGAAATTCCCCAATGGGGAAATTTCCAACATTCATAAGTCTAAGAAATTTTAAGGTTTACACCTCCCATAGCCAACTCACGATTCCACTGGGTTTCACATGTGTTCTTGATTCGAGCCCATTGCCATGTTGTTGGTATTTGCATTAGATATGTTCATTTAGGGTCTCTCCTGGGATTTTAATGATTCCTACTGCCTTTGGTAGTAAGAGGGCTTCTAGCAGTCTCCAGACTTGTGCCCCATTCTTGACAGGGATCCCAGAAAAAGTTAGGTATCCCCTATGCTGCCATCACATTCCAAAATCATGAGCCACCCCGAATGCATACCTGCTATCTGTGTATATGTTTACTCTTTTTCTTTTTGCTAGCTCACATGCTCTGGTTACTGCTTCCAATTCAGCTTGCTGAGCAGAAGATGCTGAAGGGAGATGTCCAGGTTCAATGACTTCTATGGTGGTGGTGTTGGCATATCCAGCCACTAAAAGCTAGAGTCATTTCGGAGACAAGAGCTATCTGTATACCAGGAAAAATTTGGATTCTCCAGTTCTTTTTCCTGGAGATCTTCCCGTGGACTTAAAAGAGAATCGACAATGTTAACACAATCATGCCCTTTAGTACAATCTTTGTCATTTTCCTCTATGTCTGGCAGGAAGATGGCTGGATTAAGGGTTTTACACCTAGAAATGGTAATGTTGGACTAAGCCAGGAGAGAGGCCTCCAACTTTGCAGGGCGGCTTGTGGAAAAATGCTGAGTCTCATGAGAGTTCAAAAGCACCTCTATTGCATGTGGGACATGCAGTGTTAAAGGAGATTCTAATGTCACTTCTTCTGCTACCTCCAGTAAATCAGAAGCTGCCACTACCGCTCTTAGGCATGATGGCAGCCCTCTTGCCACCGAATCTAGACTTTTACTGTAGTATCCAAGTGGCCTAAAGTGGTCTTGACTCAAAACTCCCAGGCTAATGCCATTTCTTTCTAAAAGGAAAAGGTGAAAAGGCAGTGAATAATTTAGACGCCTTAAGGCTGGGGAGCTAGAAAGAGCAAAAGCAACTTTGGCAGCCTCATTCCAAAGCAGAGGTTCTGGGGCTGAGTTCTTGAGGAGATCAAAAAGGGGCTTTGCTGCTAAAGAGAAAGATGGGACCTGTAACCTCCAGTAACCGGCTAATCCCATAAACCCCAGAAGTTGTCTTTTTGTTTTGGGCCTCGAGAAATTCAATATTGCAGCTACTCTGGCAGGGTCCAGGCTACGCCCTTCAGCTGATATCAGATGTTCCAGGAGCTTCACCTGTGAAGAGACAACCTGCATTTTTTCTTTAGATGCCTTCTGGCTTTTTTGTGCTAAGGATGAGGAGGATAATTGAGTCTTCCTTCCAGGACTGGGCATCTGGGCTGTCTGGGGAAAGCCCAAAATTCGCCATGAAGGTAATTAAAAATCTATTATAAAAATCAAATACAGACTCTCCTCCCTTCTGAGTACAAGTTTGGATTTTTCCCCAATTTACAGATTTTGGAAAAGCCTTGAGGATTGCTTCTAGCAAAGCTTCTCCAATCTCCTTTGCCTCCTGGAGGTGAATTTCAGGTCCTTCCTTTCTGGCCATTAACTGATTAATATATTCCAAAGAGTTCTCCCAACTTGCAGTTTTAAACCAGTGATTGGCGTCTCCCAGACCTACCAATATGTGAGCTAGCTGGTAAAGGTCTGATAGGCCAGGCTGATAAGTAGAAAGAGTCAACTCAAATTCCTTGGCAAACTCTATGGGGTTTTCCCTGGCCTTTGGGAATTGCTTGGCCATGGCTCTGAGCTCTGTTTTTGTCCAAGGAGTAAGAGGCTTGCATTGTTTTGGTTCCTTCCTTTTCCTTAATTTTAAAGGGGAACTGAGGGATGGGTGCCTCCCGTGATCTTAGGGGCTCAGTCATGCTGACTAAAGAGGCTGCTGGATTGCTAGAGCTTTTCAGAAGTTCCTTAAGGCTCTCTACCTCCTTCTGTAAATTGGCTATTTGCTTTTTAGTGGTCTCCCTTCTCTGTTCCTCAGATTGTTCTCCTTGTTCACCTGGATTCTCCTCCTCCCTCACCTTTCTCTTGTTCTTACCCTTCTCCATTCTGACCTGATTTTTCTTCGGGTGCATTCCTCAAGACATTGGTTGAAGACTTCTTTCGTCTTCTTCAATCTCTCAACCTGTTTGGCTTAAACTAGACTGCAGAAACAATATCCTTTCCTTATTAAATGAACCCCACCTTGGCCAGCTTACCTTTGGATTGGCCTTTGTCACTGGACTGGCCATTTATCTAAATACTTGCTTGCATCAGGTCCACACTTCGAAATCATGTAACTTGTGGCTGTATTTCTAGGTGGTTCTTTGGGCTGCTGACTGCCCCTACCTTTTTTTAGGACAACAGACAAACTGTTACCCATGTCCAATAGTACCTGGGTGGCTATGGACAATGTGACTCTGTGTACCCCACAGATGCCCCTTTAACAATCCCTTAATTAAAGAGCGAGTCACTCCCAAACATGAGATTCAAGTCCTACCTCTGATAGCCACTCACCTGGTCCTCTGCTAACCGGACTCCTGACCCAACCCTAAACGGGTTGTGTGAGGTACCTCTAGTCTCAGGGTCCTTGTTAGCAGGAAGGCTCAGGCAGCTTGGACTTCAGATCTCGCTGGGGCCTCCATTAATGTCAACTAGAAAAAATACAGAGCTATTAAATAGCCAAAATCACTCTTTAATCAAGGGCAAAAGGGATTCAGCACTAGGAGGCCTCAACAACAGAGCTGCTCACCACATGCAACTGCACAGAGTCCGAGGATTGAACTCTGAACGCTCTGGTCACTGACCTCTGGGAGTGCCACCGCTCAAGATGGACTCTGAGGAACAAAAGAATTTGGGGGGCTTCGATACCATTTGGGGAGTCCAGGGGCAGGGAAAGATGATTGACATTACTATAGCTACAAAGAAAATGGGAGGGTTCAAACTACACTGACAGGATACAATCAAGCTTGGGAAAGGAATCCTAGCTAGCTAGGCTAGGGTGTAAGGGAAGGGGCTGCTTACAATGGATACTAAAGGACAGTTCCTGCCCAGGTGTGGTTCTTCTTGGGAAAGGTTCTGATATGTCAACATGGAAATCTTGAGATCCCCAGTTTATTTAGTTGGGAGGTAGAAAGTCCAGGTTTTGACCTTGTCACAGGAGAGGTTTCCCCCTGAGGGAAGGTCCCACTTCACCAGACAATAGACATCCACTTCAGCTTTAGCACAGTAGGTAAGTCTCGCATGCTGAAGGTCCCAAGTTCTATCCTCGAAAGGAGGGTGTGATATACTGGGAAAGGCTTCTGGAGACAAAAAAGCTACTTGACTTCAGATGGGGTCTACCTCCCACCTGAAGTGGACAAGCTTTGGGGTCTCTAATCCACAAACTAGTCCTGAAAATTGGGGTTCATCAGATCTCACTAGGTAACAAGTTTGGGATTCCTAGATTCCATGTTGACACCTTCCATCTTGTTGCTTTGGCTTTCTTTATGCAAACCCTTTTTAATTTAATGGAGTCAGAATTCTATATTTTATATCTCATATTATGTCTTATTTGAATATAAATTCTTCACTTATTTATAGATCTGACAGGCAATCTATTCCATGTTCCTCTACTTTGTTTATGGTATCACCCTTTATTTCTAAATCATGTATCTGTTTTGACTTGATTTTCAGCATGAGGTATCATTAGTCTGGGCTTAGTTTCTTCCAGTTTTCCCAACAATTTTTGTGGAATACTGAATTTTTCTAGCAAAAAGTTGGATCTTTGGATTTGTCAAACTCTAGGTTACTGGAGTGTAGCATCCCAAGCATATTCACATCTATGAAATATAGATGACTGTATTACTACTGTGTCTCCAAGCATGAGGCTTTACCGATAAGCTTTGTGAAGGTAACCTTGACCTGATCACGAGACCTATTGCCCAACACAAGTCCATTAACATGTTCGGAGACTTGCCCGGGAAAGTGCGGTTGCGTCCTACACGCCCAAAAGGTGTTCCCTCTACCTTGCCACCCAATCTTAATTGTCTATACTTTGTGATGTGGTTACTACGTCCTTGGGAGTACCGCCCAAGCAGGACAGGAATAAAATCCAGAGGCAATCCCATGAACTTCCTCTTGGCCTTTCTCCCTTCCATGGAGCTCCACTGGGCTCCTCTATGACTATGTCTCTCTCTTCTTGACCTTCTCCTTCCCCGAGGCTGGAACCATCTCGGCCTGCATTCTCTATCTTAATCTCCTCAACCACCTTGTATTCCATTATCCTCATTTTCCGCCTTAAGGAAAATCATAGGGGTTGCCTGCCCTATCCAATCACTGATTTGTCCGTGTCTTTCATTTCCACCCTGGTTCTCGGTTCCTACCTCTCCTCGGGTCCCATCACAAAGGTGAGCCCCTTCCCTTGTGGGACCCTGCTGGTCAGGGAAGTCCATTAAGGAAAACCCCACACTGGAGTCATTTACTACTGTGTGTTGAGTGCTTAATCTAGCTCATCATCCATTCACTACTTTATTTCTTAGCCAGTAAAGATTGTTTTGATTGTTGATACAGGTTGAGATGTGGTATGTAGTTAAGCACCTTCCTTCATATTTTTTCATTAATTCCCTTGATATTCTTGGCCTTTTGTTATTCTGGTTGAATTTTTCAAATTATTTTTTCTAGTTCTAGGAAAAAATTTTTGAGTAGTTTGGTATGAAATTAGTTAGTACTGTCATTTTTATTTTATTGGTTCAGCCTATCCATGAGCAATGAATATTTTTCTAGTTGTTTAGATCTCCCTTTATTTGTGTGAAAAGTGCTTTGCAGTTGTGATCAGATATTTCCTAGGTTTGTCTTAGCAAGGACTCCCAGGTATTTTATATTGTCTATGGTTACTTTAAATGCGGTTTCTCTTTTTATCTCTTGCTGTTAACTTTATTGGTAGTATAGAGAAATGATGATAATTTGTGTGGGTTTGTTTTATATCCTGCAACTTTGCTTGTTGTTCATTGTTTTGATTAGTTTTTTGGAGTATCTAGAGTTCTCTAAGTATAGCATCATATCATCTGCAAAGAGGAAGAGCTTTATTTTCTCATTTCCTGTCTAATTCCTTCAATTTCTTCCTCTTTCCTTATTCTCATCGCTAGCATTTCTAGTATAATATTGAAGAGTAGTGGTGATAATGAGCATCCTTGCTTTATCCCTGGTCTTACTGGGAAGGCTTCTAATTTATCCCAATTATAGATTATGCTTGCTGATTGTTTTAGATATTTGTTATTTATCATTTTAAGGAATGCTCCATTTATTCCAGTATTCTCTAGTGTTTTTAATAGGAATGGGTATTTTGCCAAAAAAAAAAAAGATTCTTCTACATCTATTGCGATCATCATATGGTTTTTGTTTGGCTTTGTTGCTGATATGGTCAATTATGCTTTGGTTTTCTTAATGTTGAACCATCCCTGCATTCCTGGCAAAAACCTCATTGGTCATAGTGTATGATTCTTGTGATGTACTGCTGCAATCTCCTAGCTAGGATTTTATTTAAACATTTTGCATCAATATTCATTAGGGAGACTGGTCCATGATTTGATTCCTTCCTCCCTCCCCCTCCTCTGATTACCTTTCCTTCCTTCCTTCCTTCTTTCCTTCCTTCCTTCCTTCCTTCCTTCCTTCCTTCCTTCCTTCCTTCCTTCCTTCCTTCCTTCCTTCCTTCCTTCCTTCCTTCCTTCCTGTCTTATCTTCTGTCTTGGGATCAATATTGGTTCTAAGGCAGAAGAGCAGGAAGGATGAGGCAGTGGAGGGTAAGTGACTTGAACCCAGGACTCCCCTCTGTAGGCCTGGCTTTATATCCACTGAGCCACCTAGCTGCCCGTAGTTTTCTTTCTGTCTTTTTTTTCCTTCCTGGTTTGAGAATCAACACTATTTGTGTCACAAAAAGAAGTTGGTGGGATTCCTTTGTCGCAATTTTACCAAGTAGTTTATATAGAATCAGAACGTATATGTGTGGCAGAAATCACTTGTGACTCCATCTGGCCCTGGGGCTTCGGGCTTAGGGGATTCATTGCTGACTGGCTCCATTTCTTCTGAGCCGGAGTTCCTGGTGTCAACAGGAACAAGATGCTCCCCTGTGTGGAACTCCCCCTAGTACACACACACACACACACACACACACACACACTATCCACTGGGCCATCTAACTGACCCTACCTCCAATAGACTGTGAACTCCTTAAAGGCAGGGACTGTCCCTCTTTATTAACTATCTCATTGTAGTTGCTTAATAAATGGCTATTGGGTATGATAACGGGATTGGCACTAGGGTTCCTCAGGGTCAGCCCTGCTGCCTCCCACAAGTCATCCCAAGACCAGAGATGGAGTGACCCCCCCCATGGTCAAGCAACTTCCCCAAGCAGTCTTCGCCCTCCCCACTCCCCAGCCCAGAAGAACAAAGTGCTCTTGGAGAAAGAATCAGGGCCACACTGGGGAGCCCTTCCCGCAACTTTATTTCCAAGGCCCTCTTCTCCCAGTGTTATAGCAAGAGAATAAAAAGAAAAACAAAGCCCACCTGGTCCCTGGCTGCCTTGTGGGCTCCCCTGGTGACTTCTCTGCTGGGAGTGTTGCCTAGGAAAGGGTGACTGACGTCATGGAGACTTAAGCCCAGAGGAGGCGATTGCTTAAAGAGGCAGCTCAGATATTCCTGTGAATCTAGGACTAGAAGGGGGAGCAGCAAATGGGGCCCCCCAGGGTGGCTGGAGCTTAGGCGAGCCCAGGAAGAGAGGCAGCTTAGTTGGCGAGCCCTGAGCTAGGAGCTCCCACCATGGGCAAGTCAGTATACCTCTCTGGACCTCAGTTTCCCCTTTTGTAAAACAAGTGTGTTGGATTAGATGCTCTGGTAGGTCTGTTCCTGCTAAGTTCTAAATGCTACTGGGTCCATGACCTGTCTGAGACCTTGGCCTAGCCCCTTCCCCTCTGTGAGCCTCAGTTTCCCTGTATAAAATGAGGAGGTTGCTTGTTATTGAGGGCCCTCGCCAGTGTTGAAGATCTCGGATTTGGGCCTGACACTTCCACTCTAGGACTTTGGGCTCTCGGAATAGCCCCGGGCCCAGAAGCCCGTGGGTTCTTGCAGGGTTTCTGGGTCCCAGCAGCCATAAGTGGGTATAAAGTGGGGGAGGGTTACTCTGGGAGCAGACATGGTCCCAGTGGGCAGCCAAGCTATTAACACTGGGCTTGAGAGTAAGACTTGACCCAGGGCCGACAGACCAGGGAGGGGCTAGTGTGTTGGCTGCTCTAGCTCTCGGTTCCAGGTCGCCCAAAGGTGCCCACACCCGGTCTGTTGGCGCAGGGTCTGAGGCCTGGGTGGGGGAGGACAGGAGGCCTGGGTCTGAGTTTAGGCCCTCCCAGCTGTTGGGAGGCTTAGGGGGCTGTTGCCACCCTCCTCCCCGCCACAATGTCTCTACCAGAGGAGGGCAACGTCCGAGGGGACTGATGCTCCCTGGCCAGTATCCCCCCCAGGGCCTGGGCAGAGCCTTGGCCAGGGTCCTGGCTGTTTTGGAGAGTGGGCAGGCCCAGAGGAGGGGAGAAGAGGGACAGCTGATCTGGCCTTGGGGTTGTGAGGGAGGCAGAGCCAGCAGGGGAGGGAGAAGGGGGTGGGCGGCAGTCCCAGGCTCAGAGGGTGCCTTTTCCTCCTGGGGGAAGCTGAGGTGCACCTCAGGCATCAGGAAGGACTCTGGGTTGGGGAGGGAGGAAAGGAAGGGCCTGGAGCCCTGGAGGGCTGGGATAGGATGGGGCTGCCAGGTGGATCTCTAAACCGCCTCCCAGATAGATCCGGTTTGGCTCGCCCATCGAGGGGCCTTCTTAGCCAGAATTCTCTCCCTCTGCCTTGGTTCCCCATCCCAGCCCCACTCTGGCTTCCCAATGCCGGGGCCTCCGGGAAGCTCTGCCCTCTTCCTCCCAGACTCGACCCTAGGGGTCCGGGCCCTCTCCAGACTCTGGGGAGCCCCCTCCTTCCCAGGCTGGGACCCCAATCCCCCTTCCTTCCCAAGCTAAGGACGGCCTTGCCCTACCCCCCCCCCCACTGCTATTTGAAATGAGACAAGAAATGGGCTACTGGATAGTTGGGGGCGTCGATGCCCAGCCCCTGGCAGAGACCGAGCAGGCGCTGCCTGGCCTCGCCGGGGCTGCCCCCGGCACAGGCGACGCTGCAGTAGGGCTCCTCGTACTCGCCGGGCACCAGCTCCTCCTCCAGCAGGTTGAGGCGGATGAGCCCCCGCTCGTGCAGGGCCTGCAGCGCCTCCCGGCTGGCCGTGGAGCTCAGCGCCTGCAGGTGCTGGGACACCACGCACATGACGCCCACCAGGTGCGCGCGGGCCCTGGGCCGGGCGGGCAGGGCGGGCGGGATGCCGCAGGCCACCATGGCGGCCGCCAGCAGCAGGTCCACCCCGTACAGCTCCTGGATCCAGTCGCGAAGGTAGAAGCCGCCCATGCGGGGGTTGATCTCGATGAGCCGCGGCCCGGAGGCCGTCAGCTTCATCTCCACGTTGAAGACGCCGTCCAGCAGGCCGCAGCCCAGGCAGCACTGGTAGGCGGCCTGGATCAGCTGGGCCTCCCGCTCCGGGGCCAGCCCGGTGGGCATGCAGGCCGCCGTCTCCGTGAAGCCCGGGAGCCGGGTCGGGCCGTTGTCGGAGACGAAGGCCCCCAGCAGCCTCCCCGAGAAGATGACCACGTCCACGTCGTGCTCCGTGCCCGCCACGAACTCCATGAGCAGCATGGCATTGCCCCAGCCCAGCCCGATGCCCGGGTGGTCGGCCTCCCCCCGCAGGTCCTGGGAGATCCTGGCGAAGTGCGCCCGGCACTGGGAGGCGTCCTCCACCAGCCGCACGCCCACCGCCCCAGCCCCGAACTCCAGCTTCATGACGCCGGGCAGCGGCACCGAGCGGGCGGCGCGCTCCACGTCGTCGGGGGCCTGCAGCGGGCAGCAGGGCACGGCGTAGAGGGAGGGCGCGGGCCAGCGCGGGCCGCGGCACTGCAGCAGGTGAGCCTGCGTCTGGCTCTTCTGCTTGGCCAGGCTCATGGCAGCGGGGGGGCAGCCGCGGAGGCCCAGCTCCTCGCACAGCAAGGCTGTCAGCACCAGGCAGTCGTCCCAGTAAGAGAGGCAGCCGTCCAGCTGCAGGCCTCGGGCCCGCACGACTTCTGCCAGGTGCCGGGCATTCTCTTCGTCCTTCCGGTGCTCGGTCACGTCGAAGTGGATGAACGTCTGGACCAGCTGGGAGGCAAAGTGGTTGGGGTCCGACTCTACCAGGTGGAGCTGAGAGAACAGAGGACCGAGGCTGTGGCCTCCACTGCCCAGCCGGCCCCTCTCATCCCTTCCCTGCTTAACCTCCCTGTTCAGGGCTCCAGGCCCTGGGCCTAGGTCGGGAAGGCCTGGAACCGCTAACCTCAGCTGCCGCTTGACTCAGTTTCCTCACCTGTAAAATGGGGTAGCCATGGCACCTACCTCCCTGGGCTGTGGTGAGGCTCAAATGAGATCCTATTTGTAAAGCACTTAGCGCCGGGCGGGCACAGAGTAGGCACTAAACCAATGCCCGGCTCCTTCCTTCCCTCCTTTTTCCTTCCTGGAAGCCAGGACACACAGGGGTAGTTTGAGGACCAAGAAGAGAAGAGAAGGCTCGGTGGGTAAGGAGGAAGGGCCGCTGGCGGCCGCTGGGCCTCCCAGGGCCCAACTAGGAGTGACGGGGAGGAGCTGCGGGGAGGGCCCAAGAGGAGAAGGGGCCGCCTCGGGGACCAGCGAGGCCTTCCAGCCTTGGACGGGCCGCTTCCAGTCTGGCCTCTCCTGGAAACCCCTCTCGTCTTTAGACCGGGCTCCTTCGGGCTGCCTGGGCAGGCGGGATGCCAGCACTTCCGGGACGGGGGCGGGGGAGGCGGCCGGGGTCCTTCACCTGCCCACCGGCTTTCCAGGGTCAAGAACTGCCTTCTGCAGCCCGGCTGCCGCGGGACCTTAGACCCTCTTGCCCCTGTCTAGGATGAGCCCGCCAGCCTGGAGGCGAGGGAGGGTGGGAGGGCAGCGCAAAGCCACGGGCCCTAGATGTCTCCTGAAAAGGGAGGCCGGGTGGACAGTTCCCTCGTCTTGCTCCCGTCCGGTCCCCGCCGGGCTGGGCCACGCCCCACGCCCTCCATTGGCGCTCTACCTGCCATGGCCACGCCCCACGCCCAGACCCTCCTTCCATTGGCTCGGCGCCTGCGTGAGCCACGCCCCCTCACCTTGAGCCCGTAGTCCCGGGCCGCTTCCCACACGAACTTCTTGCTGTAGCCACCTGCGCCCACCACCAGCAGGTGCTTTCCCTCCATGAGGTGACGCGCCGAGCGCCGCAGCATGGTCTCCACCAGGGGCCCCGCGGCCGCCCACTGGCAGCGCTGGCCGCGCCGAGCCCACTGGCCCTCCAAGAGCCCGCAGGCCTCCAGGCACAGGCTGCTGTTGAGCTCCAGGAGCACTGGGCTCAGCGAGCCTCCTGGGCCCACGGGCGTCAGCGCCATGTCCACGCCTGCTGGGGCCGAAAAGGAGCTCGAGGTCAGAGAGGCCCCCAGGAGCGCCTCCTCTCCAGTCCCGGAGATCCTACCAAGGCCCATGTGGGCCAGTTGTTCCCAGGTCCCCGGGGCGGGGCGCAAAAGGCACCATCCAGAAACCAGGGCAACCCTGGGGGCTGCCGGGAGGCCCAGAAGCCCGTCCCCTTCAACTGCCCCAGGCCTGGGAGGCCACAGACCCCACTTGGCCCCACTCCAACGTGTGTGCCCCGGGTCCGAGGCCTGGAGCCCTGGGCCTGGGACACGGGATCTCCCCGAAGTTGCTGCCTGGGAGCCAGAGAGCAGCGGTGATGGCATCGGGGATGCCCCCCTCGGGAGCTCTGGGCCGCGGCCCCCTCCGCTCCCCTCCCGCCTCACCTAGGACATCGGTCTGTGCTTGGCGGCCGCCCCGATGCTCCGGGCTCAGCGTGGCCTCCAGCGCGAGCACGGCGTCCAGCGCAGCCTCGGCCGCTTCCTGCACGCGGCGCCGCAGCGCTTCCACTGTGGCGGGCTCGCTCAACCCACAGGCGGCCAGAGCAGTGTCCAGGCTTTGAGGCAGGGCGGCCTGGTGCCGCAGGGGCTGCTCCTGCCGGCCCACTCTGCACACCATCTGGGGGCCGGCCAGGGGCGCCGTCAGCCCTCTCCTCACTCCCCAGCCGGCCCCCTCCTCCCAGGGCCCCCCACCTGCCTGGGAGCCCGAGGGGGATGCGTCCGGGCTGTGGTTCTTCTGCCCTCACAAACCTTCACTGGCTCCCTACTGCCCTGTGAGAAGGTCCTTCCCTCAAGGCCTGTCAGCTTGGTCCCTACTTCCCCTTTCCTGGGGGCCTTCCTGGGTCTCCCCGGAGTGAGCCCTGGGGCCACCCCTGTCCCCCATCCGGGAGCCAGCTCATTTGGCCGGCTGGGATAGCCTTTGTGGTCCAAGCCCAGCCTCTGCCTGAAATGCTTTCCCTCCGTGCTCCTGGGGGCCCACAGAGCAGAGGAAGGGGGGGAGATGAAGCCAGGTCCTCTGGACAGGGAGAGTGCAGAGGCCAAGAACTGGGTTCAAATCCTGCTCCCATTCTCCCTATTGGCATAATCTTGGGCAAGTGCCTTGGCTGGCCTCAATGGCCCCTGAGGTCCCTTCTGGATTGATCTGACAGCCGCTGGCCTCCCTCCCCGAGTGCCCCTCTTGTCTGCCTGCCTGCCTGCCAGAATAAGCTTCTTTCTGGGCCTCCGGGTTGTTTTTTCTGCGCCGGGTGGAGCTGGGAACAAGCCCCGGGTGCCTTCTCCCTCCCCTACCAGCAGAGCCCAAGGCTGGGCCCCGAGGGTTTGGGGCGCTTCTGGCCTGGCCGACCCCAGAAATGGACCAGAGGAGGTGCCCCGACCTTCCCGTCCCCCCCCCTCTACCCGAGGGACTTCCTGTGGGCAGGCAGCCCTAGTGTGCCCCCTGCTAGGAGGGGCATCGAGAAGGGGGGCCCCTCCTTACCTGGCTGGTCAGAGGCCGGTCCCCCTGGGTCCTGCACACCACAGCACAGACCCGAATGGCCAGCTCTGGCAGAAACAAGAACAACCATAAGGAATCCGGCAGCAGACACCGAGAGGCGACTGCTTGCTTCCTCCCTTTTGGGACCTGCCGGTTTTGTGGTGGCACATAGAACTCTCCTCGTGGAATCTCCCTCTGCCCGTGCAGACTGGCACCTTGCCAAGGGCTGCCCGAGACCCTAAAGGACGGGCCCAAATGGCTTGGCAGTGTGTGCCCGAGGCGGGTTCTGGCCCTTGGTCTTTCTCACTCCAAGGCTAGCTCTCAGGCAAAGGTCAGGCCCATTTTGCAGGTGAAGAAACAGAGACTCAGAGCTATGACGATTTGCCCGTGACCATAGCAGCTAGTAAGGGTCTGAGTTGGGATTTGAACCCAGTACTCTGTCTACTAGGGCACAGGGGTTCACCGTGTGGAGCCAAATCCTCTTTGCCAATGAGAAAAAATGAAGGCGAGGAGCACCGAACCAGCCAAGCTGTCCTGCCAAGTCTTCAGATTCTGGGCTGGGGCCCAGGACCCAGAACCCGGGACCCGGGACCCGGGACCAAGGGCTCGCTGGGGAGCAACTCTTACCCGGCTGGGATGGGAGGCTCCTGGAGGCTGCAGGCTGGAGGACCTGGACTGGAGGACACACAGCCTCCACGAGGATGCTCTCCTCCTCCTCCAGCTTCTCCAGCAGGGCCAGCACAGCTCGTACCACGGCCCCCGGATCAGACCTGGGATGCAGGCTCATGGCATGGCTCCCATGCCAGCGCCAGCCCCCGGGCTTCACTGCCACCTGAGGAGGTAGATGGGAATCAGGGAGGGGAGCCCTGGCAGCCCTCTCAGTTCTCCTGGCCATGCTTTCAGATTACACATGATGGGGGAGCTGCTGCTCTGCTTTACTTCCCTGAAGGAACTCATAGCTCTGGACTCCCCCTCCTCCCCCATGGAAAACAAAAGCCCCCAAAGTCCTCATGACAACTGATGTGGTAGACTGAGAGCTGGGACCTCCAAAGCCTTCTAGCCCAACCCTCTCCCTTTTACAGATCAGGAAACTCAATCTCAGAGAAGTTGGGTGACTTGTCCAAGGTCCCACATGTAGGTGGCAGAGTTGAGATTTGAACTCGGATCTGGGGACTCCACAATCTGCTTTCTTTCTTTGTACTAGAGCATATTGTGTGTCAGCTTACCTGAGTCTCACAATAACCATGGGAGGTAGGCCTGCATGTGTTAACCCCATTTTACAGAGGAGACAACTGAGGCTCAGGAAAGTCATGACCTGCCTAATGTCCTCCAGCTAAGGAGTGGAAGCAGTGAGATTTGAATTCAGGGCTTGCTGTCCAGCATTCTCTCCACTCCCCCATATGATTAACTTTGCTCCCTGGCACTAATTCCATACATCTCTCTGCCCATCAAAATAGGAAGGTGCCCATCCTTCTGGGTGTCTTCAAGACCTTCAGCTCTCTGGGATCATTTGAAATCCCCGAATCCCGGAAACCACCATCCCCAGACACACATGGGGCACAGCCGGGGGCTGGGGAAGACCCCTGAGGCCGTGGAGCCCTGCCCCTTCATTTTACAGGTGAGGAAACTGAGGCTGCCAGAGTCAGAGGGCCATTTCACTGACTGGCGCCTGGCAGGTGGCCTCTGGCTTACTCCTGGATCTCCACAGCTTTGTTCCTGGGAGCTCCTCTCAGGGCTGGGGCTGTGCTCTTGTCCCAGTTGGGCAGGGTGCCCAGCACCCAGCAGGCACTTAATACATGTTTGTGGCTTCACTGACTTGCCCAAGGTCACCCGTCTAGGTAGGGGGCAAAGCCAGCTGCCCCCCCCCCGGCCCCCCTGCCTGGCTAGCTCAGGTTCTCCCGCCTCTCCCAATCCCCAGAGCTCTTGGTACCTGGTGGGCATCTCCCAGGGTGCCAAGCTGGAGAAAGGTCTCCACTTCCTCCTCCACCAGCCCCTCCTGCCCCTCCTTGCCGCTGAGCTCCACCCGACGCAGGTTCTGGGTGCTGGCCTGGCCCCGAAGCTGCTGGGGGGGCTTGTAGGTCAGGGCCAGGGTGGCAGGCACGGCCACCTTGCCCCCCTGGGCCAGGAGCTGCCTGGTGAGCAGCCGGTCCTCCAGGAGGCGGGCCAGCTCCGCCGAGCTTCCCAGGGGGCAGCCCACCTCCCTGCTCAGCTCGGCCACCTCCCGGCCTCGACCGGCCCGGGGGCCCAGCTCCCCGAGGAAGTAGGTGACCCGCCGGGGGGGCACAAACTCCTCCAGGAAGGTCAGGCCCCCTGGGTGGAACGCCACAGCCTTGGAGACCAGCAGGCTCGCCTCCGCTGGTCTTCCGGCCGCGGGCACTTTGGTGAGCCAGGACGGAGACAGACACAAGAGCAGGTTCCCTGGGAGCAAGAGAGGAGGAAGGACGTTGGGGAGGAGGCCCCGAGGGCTTCCCATGGACCCAGCCTGGGAGAGGACCCGTCGGACAGATTCTCCAAGGCCACAGGCTGGCACAGGTGCCAGGCTCCCACGTGCCCGCCCAGCTCCCATGTCTCCTCTGCTAGCCGGGGCTCACTGAGGGCAGGCAGGGAAGGGGTTTTGCCTCTCATGTGAGCCCTGGCACTTAGCCTGGTGCCTGGTGTGGAGCAGGGGCTCCCTGGCCGGCTGGCAGACCTGAGCCCCCTTCAGGAAGGCCTCCCTGGTCTCCAGCACCCCGGGAAGGAATCCCCAGCTGTCTGGTCAGGAATGCCCAGCAGCTGCCTGGCTTGGGTATTTTGGGACTCTTGCCTGCCCTTTCCATAGGTCAGCCTTGCCATGGGGAGAGCGGGGGGAGGGGAGGGGAAGAGGAGGGGGGGCTGAGCCTGGGTGGCTCCCCAGCCTGAAGGTCACCTACCTGGGCTCTGGGCCCCGCCCTCCAGCAGCACAGAGAAGAAGGAACTTGGGGAGCCCAGAAGGCACATGGTCACCTCCATCCCAGGGCAGCCTGGGGGAAGAGCAGTGTGTTCTGTTCCCCTCTCGTTGTTCCTCTGCCCCCCCTCGCACCCAGGCCTGTCTGGAAGAGAGTTGGCCGGCCTCTTGTGCGATGCCCGTCCCCAGCCCTTCCTGCGCGGAAGGCTCACCCTGACGAGGCTCCAGAGTGCGGTCCACAGTCTCGGGCAGGCCTGCCTGCTGCAAGCAGCTCTGCAACAAGTTGTAGTAGAAGGTGGTCCATGCCCGGGCAGCACCGTCTTCAGGGGAGCTCTTGCAGTTCAGGCTCACATCCTGGCGCCAAGAGCCCAGGAGGGGGCCTCTTGGGGGCAGCTCTGGGCCCCCATGCTGATCCCCTTCTTCCTCCAGGTCCTTGGAGCCTGCAGGGTGGGCCAGATCTGGGCGTAGCTGGTCTAAGGAAAGCTTCATGGGGAGAGGTTCAGGTTGGGCAGGAGGGGGAAGGGACAGGCAGATCTTGGGGGACCCCAAGGGAGACCTGGCCACCTGTGGAGAGGGGATCCAGGAAACAGGGACCAGATGGGGATATTGAGCCTTCAAACATTTATTAGGCACCTACTGTGTGCAGGGCCTGAGCTGGGGGTGAGGGCCACACAAAAGGGCTTTCTAGGTCAGAACCTTAGAGATTATAGAAGCCAGCCTCATTTTACAGATGGGGAAACTGAGGCCAGAGAGGGCAAAGGTCTTGCCCAAATGCACACAGGTGGTGAGAGGGTACAAGAAGATCCACAAAGGAAGGAGTTTTCATCTTTCATTCAGAGGGGGCGGGTGCCCCCCAAGGGGAAAGGGAAGGTGAGAGCAAGATGTCTAAGACCAGGGTTGGCATCCCCCAAAGGAAGATGGGCAGGGCTGAAGACCCTGCCAAAAATGGTGCAAAAGGGTATTCCCACTAGATTAAAAACAACATCACCCTGACTGTCCAGCTTAGGATCAATACTGGCCACGGGCGTAAAGTGACTTGCCAATCAATGGTCACACAGCTAGGAAGTGTCTGAGGCCAAATTTGAACCCAGGACCTCTTTAAGCTTGGCTCTCAATCCACTGAGCCACCCAGCTGCCTCCTTCCTACTAGATTAAAAAAAGAAATCAAATTGGGGAAATGTTTTACAAAACCAAGCCCAGAGGGGAAGCTTGGCTGGTGAAAAGCCTGGGGTAGAGTCAGGGAGGCTTTGGCCCAACCCCCCACCCCACCCTCTACCAATATTTGCCAGATGAAGGATCTGAGACAGGCCCCCCCCCCAATCAGGCAATCCCCCACTATCTAGCTGTATGAGGGAGGATAAATCATTGCAAGTCTCTGAGACTCTGGGCCCTCCTCTAGGAATTGGGGAGGTTGGATTCCTACTGCCTTTGGGATGACCCTGCTATCTTGTTTAGCCTGGTGATGTGTTGTTTACCCTCCTTTGTAAAATGAGGGAAACTAAGGCACTAGGGAGCATGACTGGCTCAGGGTCATTCAGCTAAGAAGTGTGTGGTAGGACTGAAAAAGATCTTTCCGACACTCTTCCTCTCCACTGGGCACCCTGAATGAGGCACAGCCCCTGCTTACAGCCCTGGGTGAGAAATGTTGCCAGGGCTAGAAGCAATGGGTACAACAGCCAAATGTAGCATCCATAGCTGGGGAAGCTCCCTAGCAATGGAAGCTGCTCAAAGAGCGGCCTCCTAAGGTAGTGAGTTCCCCATCCCTGAAAGTCTGCAAGCAAAGGCTGGATGTGTGGGGATCCTTGTTCAGTGATGACTTGGGCTCTTGGGTCCCTTCTCCCCATTCAGAAATCTCCTGGTTCCATGAGGCAGGAGGCAGCAGCTCCCGCACCACCTGTGAGACCCATCACTACCCTCCTGGGCTCCACATGACAAATGGGAACATCGTGCTCTTCCTGCCTCCCTTCCAAGTGTCAGGAGGTTGGGGGGGCCGGAAGTTGGCCCGATCTTCCCTTACTCTGGATTCCGGGAAATGGAATTTCCGGGGGCTCCGGAGGAGGCTGGAGCCCTAGAGCCGAGCCAGCCTGGGGGAGGGGAGGGAACTCAGCTGGGAGCACCTTCAGGGCCTGGGGGAGGGGCCAGGGAGGATCAGAGAGGAGGGAGGAGAGGGAGAGGGAGAGGGAACTCACCATCTTGTAGATGAAGTGGCTGAGCCAGAGAGAAGAGGGAGAGAGGAGAGCATTTCAGCAATATGTGGACAGTCCTGGAGCCCCTTCCCCAGCCAGTGTGCCCAAGCTGTGTCCCAGCACCACCCCTCCACACACTCACATGCACTCTCTCACACACTTACACACTCAATCACACACTTATTCACACTCACAGTCACACACTCACACACACTTTCACAATCACATACACTCACACACACTCTCACACTCTTACACACTTACTCATACTCACACACTCGCAATCACACATACTCTCACACTCACTGTCTCACACTCTTACACACACAGTCATACACTCATACTCACACACTTACACATTCACACTTTCACAACCACACACTCATACACTCACACTTACACAGTCTCTCACACTCTTACACACTCACACTCACACTCACACTCACACTCACACACACATACTCTCACACACTCACATACACTCACAGTCTCACTCTTACACACAGTCATACTCATACTCACACACTTACACATTCACACTTTCACAACCACACACTCATACACTCACACTTACACAGTCTCTCACACTCTTACACACTCACACTCACACTCACACACACATACTCTCACACACTCACATACACTCAGTCTCACACTCTTACACACACACAGTCATACACTCATACTCACACACTTACACATTCACACTTTCACAATCACACACACATACTCACAGTCTCACACACTCACACCTCTGGATTCCATTCCCGATGCCCAGCCCTGGCTCTGACTGGCCGGAGCCCGGAGAGGAGGGGCTGGGGGAGGGCTGCCAGTATGTACTGCTTGCTGGAGAGGCAGCCAGCAGGGTCATTCCTGTGCCTAAGGCTGAGCAGCCAGGGGCTGGGGAGGAGAGGGTGGCTGGGACTGGGGCCAGGGCAGGGGTGGCATTGCATGACCCTGACACCCAAGGGCCCCCAGGCTGAAGCTCCAGACACCAGCCTCAGGGCCAGAGAGCTGGCACCAGGCTCTCTGATGCCAGGCTGCTGCCCAGACCTGGGGCCACCCTCAGGGGCATTTCTGAAGGCTGAGCTAAGTCCAGGAAATAAGGGCAGAGGCGCATCCCTGGGCTTAGATGGCAGACACTTGTAACCCGGGACAAGGCGACTGGGCTGGGAATCTGCACTTCTGGGTCCCCTGCCTGGGTCACACACGAGGCCAAGCTGCCTCAGGGAGCCTCAGTGGGTGAGTAGGAGGACCCAGGGGCGAGGGCGGGGCTGCCTCCTCACGGGGACCCCCGCCTTGTTTTCTGGGTCTCAAGCATGTCCGGGTGGGCTCCCTAGCCTCCCCCGCCTCCAGCCCCCAGGGCCCTGCCTGGCCCCCCCTCCGCGCTCCCACCCTCTCCCCTCCTCGAGCCCCGGGCAGGCAGGGGCGCCAGGGGTACCTGGGTGAGCAGGGGGCGGCGCGGCTCGCTGGCCGGGCGGGGCTGGCCGGGGCTGCCCTGTGCTTGGTACCAATGGCCGGGGATTAGAGGCTCTCAGGCTTTATATAGCCCTGCAGCGGGGCATGCCCAGTGCCAGGGAGGGCGGGGAGGGCTCGGGCCGGGCGGGGCTCCTGAGGGACCAGGTGCGGGCACGTGGCTCGGGCCGGGAAGGGCCCCGCAGACACCCCTGTCCCATTCCCGGCTCTCCCGGTGCCTCTGGGGCAATGCACACCGCGAGAGCGCCGAGCCGGCCGCCTGGGAGCCTAAGCGGAGGGGAGAGACTGAGAGGCAAAGGGAGGGAGAGAGACCTGGACCGAGAAGATCCCGAGAGAGCAGCGAAAAGTGAGGGGGGAGGGGCGGGGGGGGGGCACCGGGAGAGGCCGAGATGTGAGGAGTCCGAGAGAAAAGAGAGACAGCGCTGGGCAGCCAGAGACCCATCGGAACCCGAGGGAAGAGGAGGGCGGGCGGGCGGGCGGGAGGGAGGGAGGGAGGGAGGATGGATCCGACCCGGAGAGGCTGGTACAGGTCCCCCTCCCCTCGTCTTCCTTCCCTCCCCCCAAAGGAGGCCACCGAAACAGAGACGCATTGTTCGGGACAAGCAGTCACACAGCCCCAGAGACGAGGCCGGCTCCCACTCCCCAGGGGCACAGCTATGGAAACCAAGTTCTGGCCGGAGGCCCGCAGAGGCAGCTCAGGGAGCCTGGCACAAACACGGTCACCCAGCAGGTCGGTGGCGGCTCCAGGCTAGAGCCCACGCCTCCTGCAGCCCGGGCCAGGGCACCCCTTTGAGAAAGAGCACCCCCTCCCCCAGCGCAGCCGCCTTCTCCCCAAGGTCGTCGGGGCCCCACCCAGGGATTTTCTTAGAGGAGAGGACCAGCTGCCGCGGCCCGCCCCCCCCCCCCCCCCCCCCAGCGCTGGCAAAGTCTGTGGGACCCGTCTGGAGCTGGTCACCAGGCCAGGCCAGGCACTCCCCAAGAATGGGCTGGAGCCCGAGCTCTAACAGCCCGATCCTCTCGCCAGGACTTCCCTGCTGGTGGCTCTCCCTTCCAGGGTCCAACAGGGTGCAGGGTGGCTCTGGGGCTCTTCACAAAAATGCTCCCAAACACCAGCCAATGGGTGCCCCCTCCCTAAAGGGCCTCAAGCAAAGGCAGGTCTACAGAAATTCTGCCCTTAGAGAGTCTCCAAGGTCCCCTCCAGGCAAAGGCAGGTTAATTGACTCCTTTTAGGGACTCATCACAGCTCTCAAAAAAGCAGGGGAAAGAGGAGCAGATTTCTGGAGGAGCCCAGGGGAAGGCTCCCTGTCTTAGGGATCAGAGGATCTGGGTTCCAATCTTACCTTGACCATTTAATACTCTTTAAGCCTTCTTTTTCTTTCTTTTTTTTAGTCAATTTAGAACATTATTCCTTGCTTAGAAGAACCATATTCTTTCCCTCCCCACCCCCTTCCCATAGCCCATGAGCAATTCCACTGGGTATTACATGTGTCCTTGATCAGAACCTATTTCCATGTTGTTGTTTGCACTAGGATGTTCATGTAAAGTCTACCTCCCCAGCCATATCCCCTTGACTCATGTATTGAAGCAGTTGTTTTTCTTCAGTGTTTCTACTCCCACAGTTCTTCCTCTGAATGTGGATAGTGTTCTTTCTTGTAGATCCCTCCGGGTTGTTCAGGGTCATTGCACTGCCACTAATGGAGAAGTTCATTACATTCAATTGTGCTACAATGTATCTATCTCTGTGCATAATGTTCTCCTGGTTCTGCTCCTTTCACTCTGCATCAGTTCCTGGAGGTCATCCCAGTTCACATGGAATCCCTCCAGTTCATTATTCCCTTGAGCACAATAGTATTCCATCACCAACATATACCACAATTTGTTCTGCCCTTCCCCAATTGAAGGGCATCCCCTCATTTTCCAATTTTTGGCCACCACAGAGAGCAGCTATGAATGTTCTTGTACAAGTCTTTTTCCTTATTATCTCTTTGGGGTACAAACCCAGCAGTGCTATGTGAGCCTTCATTTTCTTATCTATAGGGCAGCCTCTGAGGTTTCTTTCCAGCTGTTAATCCTGTGAATTTTCAAAGGCATCTTGGGGCAGTGGAATTTCTGGCTCTCTGGGACATTAATACCCTAGGCAGGGCTAGATTAAAGTCAAGACCTGGGTTTGAATCTTGGATCTTCTACTTAATACATGTGTGACTTGGCACCTCATTTCCCTCATCTGTAAAATGGGGAGTTGTAATGGATCATATCTCAGCTTTCCCAGACTCACTAGACCCCCAGAGGACCCCAGCTCCAGCCAGTCAATCAAGGAGCATTCTTTGTGTAAGGGGAGGGGAAGGGTTATTTTTAAAGGGTTGGACTTGATTACTTAAGAGTGTGGTCATCAGGAATTTAATCAATTCCAAAGAGATTTTATTTACAAAATGCAGAAAGAGTGAAGGAAGAAATCAGAGAGAGGATAAGGTAAGATATCCAGCCTGAGAACCAAGTAATTTACTTCCGGCCCCTCCTGGCAGGGAAAATTAGTTTAAACCGAGGAACCAGGAAGTGTCTCTCAAGAGTAGGTCTCTCCAGGGGGCAACTGGGTGGCTCAATTGGATTGAGAGTCAGGCTTAGAGATGGGAGGTCCTGGGTTCAAATCTGGCCAAAGACACTTCCCAGATGTGTGACCCTGGGCATGTCACTTCACCCCCATTGCCTAGCTCTTATCACTCTTCTGCCTTGGAACCAATACACACTACTGACTCCAAGACTGAAGGTAAGGGTTTAATTTAAAAAAAAAAAATAAAAGTAGGTCTCTCCAGAGAATAGTTTTTCAGAAAAATCCAGCAGTTAAGAGTCAGCCTTTTACTCACCAAGTGTCAGTCCAGGCAGCAGATTCTTCTGCCCCTCTTCACCAGCCTCAACTCGAAAGCATAAAGAATTCCTCCAGGCTCCACTTCCAAAAACTGAAGAACTCTCTTACAGGAAGTAACAGCTCCTTTTCAAGACGCTTCTTTTCTGTCACTTCCTGTCTTCCTCTAATTCTACATCTACCAATCACAGCTGTCTCTCTGCTCTAGGACGGCCCAGAAGGTAGTCAGTGGATTCTGATTCGGCACCCACTATCGCACACGTGGGTCACTGACCTCCCACTTCATGATTAAGTGGGATATTTGCACCTTTGGTGATTAGATCTAAATGGGCAGATCTTGTGAGATTTAAAACAGTGAAGCCCATAAACTGTAGTGAGTTAAAATGGTTGAGGTTATAAATTGTGATAGATATAAGAGTGGGTGAGTAAATTTGACCGCAGAAAATATGTTTCACTACAGTGTCTTGGTTTTTAAATCAAATATAAGGTGGTCACCAGGGAATATATTCCCAATTATGAATATACCCAAGTCAACTGGGTTTTATAGAGATTTTAAATTAATAATACAATAAGTAATTAAAGGAAAGAGAGAAAAAGGAAATAAATATGAAGAGCCTTAAGCCAACATGGCCTAGACCTGAGTCTTAAGAGAGAGAATCAGTCAGTCAGTCTTTTAACACTCACCACAAGGTCTGCCTAAACAAGGATTCTAGTGACACCAGGCCAGCTTCATCTCAGCTGACTTCACCAGAGAGCCTTCCAGCCAGAGACTGTTCCAAAGGGCCTCTCTCCAGAGCCTCCAGAGGGACAGAGTCCCCTTAGAGGAGCTCCAACAAGAACTCCTTAGAGACTGTCCTCCAAGAGCTTCCCTTCTCCAGAGCCTCTCTCAAGAGATTCTTCCCAAGCGGTCCTCATCAGAGATCCTCCAAAAGGAATTCCTTCTCCAAAAGGATATATCTCCTCAAGAGATTCTGCTTTTTCTTATATAGGGGTTTTTCTCCCATGTCACCTCCCCTAAGTCCCTACATCTACCAATCACTGTAGACGCTTTCCAAAGGACTGCCCATCTGAATTCCTGCTAAGTCGACCAATCTCCTCAGTTAAGTCTGAATCAGAAAAAATGCTGCTGTGTCGACCAATCTCCTCAGTAAGTCTGAACTAGAGAAAACACAGCTGAGTCAACTAATCTCATCAAGAGAAAACTTGCCCGACCCTTTTAGGTACCTAGCATCCCATTGTATCAATTCTAAAAATAGGCCTGGCTCAAAGAACTCCTTGCCTTATTATAAGCATGGGTCCAAGTACTTTCATTGTTTAGCAAGGAGTTTTCTCCCCTAAAGCAGTCTTAAGTACGGGTGGAGTAGAGGTCCTCCCATTTCTGATCCTGGCAAGTTCTCACATCAAAATGGGGAATGTTTCTCAGTAGGGAATTTGTTCTGATTAAGAATTCACCGATGGGGAAATTTTTAACATTCTCAAGTCTGAGAGATTTCAAGATTCACAATCTTCATACTTAACTTTTCAGTATCCTGTTTACACTTATGAGGATTAAATCTAAAAATAGTGGGAGGGGGGACAATTTAATCTTCACAATCAGGGGAGAGTTAAGTATTTTCATTGTTATAATCAGGGGAGAATTAACTGTAATCTTCACATTTGCTACTCCTTGTCTTCCCATCTCTTCGCCCTACTTCCCCAAGCTGCCAGGCAGAAAGCCAAGAGCACTTTCTTAGTTAGGTTGATTGCTCCACCTGGCCCAGGCCCTGGCCATGGTGCTGCCCTCCACAGGCAGACACTGAAAGAACGCTCACCTCAGAGCTTCCAGTCCATTGGAGCAGAAATGCCCCCAAAGAGGCCATCAGAGCTGGGAAACCTACTTTACATGGCAGCCCTTTCCATTCTTGGACAGTGTTAACTTTTTCCTGATCTCAAACTTTGATTCCCTTTTCTCCTGTTACCATCCCCTGTCCTTAAGCCCTTGGGCTAAACAGTACCAGTTTGTCCTGTAAACCTTAAAATTTCCCAGACCCTACTTTATAAGATTGGATTAAGACCATTCCCCATTTGGGCAGTGAACTCTACTTAAAGCAGGAATGTGAGAATTCTACTTTACCTACTTGGGTCTGCCCTAGGGGAAGATAAAGTTGTAAACTCTTTTCTGAACAATGAAAAGTACTGAAACCCAGACTTTTCTTAAGCTAAGTACCTATAAAGGTCAAGCAACTTGTGAATTTACAAGGAACAAAGAACTGGAAAACTTACTCAGAGCTTTCCTGGTGTGAATTGCTCAAAAATCCACACCTTCTTAGGTGTGGACTAAGAATGGGCGGTCCTTTAGAAACATCTACAGTGATTGGTAGATGTAAGGACTTAGGGGAGGTGACAGAGGAAATTTTGCCCTTAAAAATAAGAGCTCAGGGAAGAGCTGAGGAGTGATTCTGAAACATTCAGATTGGAGAGACTCATTCTGAGGAGACTGATTCTGAAACATTCAGATGGAGGAGGGAGCTGGTGAAAGCAGCTGAGATGCTGCTGGCCTGGTGTCATTAGAAATCCTTACTTAGACAGATCTTATGGTGAGTTATAAAAAACTGACTGATCTCTTTTAAGACTCAGGTCTAGGCCATATTGGCTTGAGGCCCTTCATACTTATTCCTTTCTTACTCTCTCTCTCTTTCTTTGATTACTCATTGTATTGTTAATTAAAATCTCTATAAAACCCAGTTGACTTGGGTATTTGAATAATTGGGAATATTTCCCTGGCGACCACCTTATATTTGATTTTAAACCCAAGACACTGTAGTGAAACATATTTCTGCAGTCAAATTTACTCACCCTCTCTTATATCTATCACAATTTATATCTTCCACCATTTTAACCACTACAGTTTAAGACCTCAACCATTTTAAATCTCACAGTCCTTAGGGTGGCCAGGTGGCACAAGGGACAGAGGCTTAGACCTTGAGTCAGGAAGATAGACCTGGGTTCTAATCCAGTCTCAGACACTAGGTAGGTAGGTCCCTGGGGCAAGGTGCATCCCCTCTGTCTGCCTTGGTTTCCTTATCAGAAAAATTAGGAAAATAATGGTACCTACCTCCCAAGACTGTTGTGAGGATCAAATGAGATAAAGTCTTATTTTATTTATTTATTTTTAAAAACCCTGACCTGTTTTAGAAGTGATACTATGTGTTGGTTCCAAGGCAGAAGAGGTAAGGGCTAGCAATGGGGGTCAAGTGACTTGCCCAGAGTTACACAGCTGGGAAGTGTCTGAGGTCACATTTGAACCCAGAACCTCCTGCATATTTTATTTTTATGTGACAAAATTTCATTTTCCCAATTACATATAATAACAATATTCTACTACATTTTCCTGAAGTTATAAGCTCTAAATGATCTCCCTCCCTCCCCCTTCTTGGAAATGGTGAATGATTTGATCTGGATTATACATGTATTATCATGCAAAACACTTCTGTACTGGTCAGTGTTGGAAGAGCTCACCCAGACAAAATGAAAACCCTGAGATAGAGCCATCAATCCATGGCTGTGAAAGTCAGTCTGATTGTCGGATTTGATCTAAATCCATCTTTTCCTGAAGGTAGAGAGCATTCCCTGTCAGAAGTCCTTCAGAGGAAGCAACTGGGTGGCTGGGTGGATTAAGAGTTGGGCCCAGAAACAGGAGGTCCTGGTTTAAAATCTGGCTTTAGACACTTCCTAGCTGTGTGACCCTGGGCAAGTCACTTAACCTCGATGGCCTATCCCTTACTGCTCTTCTGCCGTAGAACTAATACCCAGTATTGATTCTAAGATGAAAGGTAAGGGTTAAAAAAAAAAAGTCCTTCAGAAGTGTCCTGGATCATCATGGCTGAGAGGAGCCAATTCTTTATCACCATAAAAAGTGCAGCTAGAAATATGAGAAAATATTTTGTTTTTGGCCATTTGGAAGTAATCAAACTTGTTTTTTAGCTTTAAATTTTTTTTAATTTAATTTTTACCAGGGAAGAGAGAGAATATTACAAAGTATAAAATGAATAATTTTGATTACATTAAATTAAAAAGGTTTTGTACAAATAAAACAAATGCAACCAAAATTAGAAGGGAAGCCAACAAATTGGGGGAAAATATTCATAACAAAAGCCTCTGACAAAGGTCTAATTGCTCAAATTTATAAGGAGCTAAATCAATTGTACAAAAAACCAAGCCATTCTCCAATTGATAAATGGGCAAGGGACATGAATAGGCAGTTTTCAGATAAAGAAATCAAAACTATCAATAAGCACATGAAGAAGTGCTCTAAATCTCTTATAATCAGAGAGATGCAAATCAAAACAATTCTGAGGTACCAACTCACACCTAGCAGATTGGCTAAGGAAAGTAATGAATGCTGGAGGGGATGAGGCAAAATTGGGACATTAATGCACTGCTGGTGGAGTTGTGAATTGATCCAACCATTCTGGATGGCAATTTGGAACTATGCCCAAAGGGTGCTAAAAGAATGTCTGTCCTTTGATCCAGCTATAGCACTGCTGGGCTTGTTCCCCAAAGAGATAATAAGGGAAAAGACTTGTACAAAAATATTCATAGCTGCACTCTTTGTGGTGGCAAAAAAACCTGGAAAATGAGGGGCTGCCCTTCAATTGGGGAATGGCTGAACAAATTGTGATATCTGTTGGTTATGGATTGTGTTCAAAGGAATGATGAACTGGAGGGATTCCATGTGAACTGGGACGACCTCCAGGAACTGATGCAGAGTGAGAGGAGCAGAACCAGGAAAACTTTGTACACAGACACTGATACATTGTAACACAACTGAATGTAACACCTTTGCTATTAGCAGCAATGCAATGACCCAGGGAAATTCTGAGGGACTTGGGAGAAAGAACGCTGTCCTCATCCAGAGAAAGAACCGTGGGAGCAGAAATGAAGAAGAAAAACATGATTGATCACATAGTTCAATGGGGATATGATTGCAGATTTGGACTTTAAATGATCACTCTATTTCAAATATTAATAATATGGAAATAAGTTTTGAACAACAATACATGTAAAACCTAGTGAAATTGCTCATCAGCTCAGAGAAGAGGGGAGAGAAAGAACATAATCATGGAATCATGGGAAAATATTCTAAATAAATTAATTAATTGAACATTTTTAATTGAAATTTTAAAAACTTTTTCAGGGTTCCATGATCCATGGTGTCTCCCTCCCCTCTTCCTCCCTCCCTCCCAGAGCCAACAAGTGATTTCACTGGGTTATTCACATATTTTCCCTCAGAACCCATTTCCAAATTATTCATCTTGGTAATAGAGTCATCTTTTAAGACCAAAGCCCCAAGTCCTTTACCTGTACAGACAAGTGATGAATCATCTGCTTTTCTTCTGCGTTTCTTCTCCCACACTGTGAGACAATATTTTTAAGTATTTTGTGAACTGTAGAGTACGATCTAAATGCTCCCTCTTCCTCATGGTGGGCCCTCCGAGACTTGATGGCAGTTCTCTCCCTGAGCCTTCCCTTCTCGAGGCCTCACCCCCCCACCCCCCGAAGCCAGCAGCCACTCTTCTGCCAGCATCTTCTAGAGCCCTCAGCTGCTACAATATGAGGAATGGCTAGGGGGATCTGGAGGAAGGTTCTCCTCTAGGAAGTGAGCAGAAAGGTCCACCTTTGGGTCATGTGCAGGACAGGTGGCAGAGGCTTGCGGAGCAGGGAAAGAAGATCTGGGGGTCTGTGTGGAGAATGAAATCTCCTTGGGCTTTTTTGTCTTAGTAACTCCCCAATCAAGGACAGAACCCAGCACACAGTAGGTACTTAATAAATGTCCTTTGGATCATTTTGGATCCTAGCACCACCAACCTTCAGGCCTGGGGCCAGGCAGAGGCTTCTCTTAAGGACAGAAGAGAAGTCATCACTGAGGTTTGGCAGAGGACTGGAGACACCCACACTCAATCTCACCCTGGAATTCTCCACCGAGAAGTGAAGCCCCAGGTTAGATGCTGGCACGAGTGGCCTGGGGACCTCCATCCCTGCCTGCCAGGGGCTGGGGCTTAGGATCTGTCTAGTTCCAAGCCGCCTTCAGCCCAACCTCACTCCTCCTGGGTGAGCGAAAGGTGCTCCTCCATCTGTTCTGCTGAAACTGCTCCGAGTCGAGGCTGGGGGCTCTTAGGCCACCCTCTGCCCAAAGACCCACTGGGGGAGATGTGACTGGCGAAGAAGCAGAAGAACTAGCACTTGTGGGGCTCTGGAAGGTTTGCAGAGTGCATTAACCTGTTATAATACACTTGGGCCTCCTCACGTGAGTACAGGTATGTGCTGTTATTATCTCATTTTACAGATGAAGAAACTGAGGCTGTACCACAGCTAGGAGGTGTCTGGCTAAATTTGAACTTAGGGCTTCCTGACTGTGAGTCCACCTCAAGGCCTTCAGTCCCACCCGGAGGGAGAGGAGGCACCTGACCTGCTCTCAGTCTTCTCCTCTCTCTGTCCCCCAATTGCCCCCTGTTCCTGGATGATCCTATCACTCTGCACCCGTCCCTGAATGGTCCTCACTGCTGCTGGGTCTTTCTCCATCCCTGGATCGGGGTTCTTTCATAGTAGAGGGACTTCTTAGGCCCCTCCTATATGCCAAGCCCAGATGAATACAGTGAGGAAAGGAAGCTCATTTCTGTCCTCCTGGAGTTGGCATGGGGGAGGCAGAGGGGTACCTGAACAGTGCCAAGTCATTGCGGCAGGGGGGATCAAGGGGTACCGGGGCCCGGGGAGGCTGGAGCTGGGCCTTGGAGGAGCCCAGATTCCAACAGGGGACAGCACTCCAGGCACCAGGACAGTTTATGCAAGGGCTCCCACGTGGAAATGAATGTCCATGCATGGGACAAGTGGAGGGCCAGCCTGTACAAGGGGGACTCTGATGACACCTGGTAGTGTACAAGGATGGCCTGAGCTGCCATAGCAATGAGTGTCCTGTCCCTGGATGTATCCAAGAAGAGTCTGGAGAATCATCTGTCACTGAAGCCTTCCATGGATGCATGTGCCAGATGATGGGAGGTTGGAACAGAGAGTTCTTGAAAATGCTGCCTATGATGTCTTGAAAAGGCTGTCTCTGATGAAGGAGGCAGCAAGAGGGCTCAGAGGATGGAGAGCCAGGCTTAGAGATGGGTGCATCTGGGTTCGAATCTGGCCTCAGACACTTCCTAGCTGGGTGACCCTGGGCAAGTCACTTCACCCCAACCACTTAGCTCTTATTGCTATCTTCTGCCTTGGAACTAATACTTAGTATTGATTCTGAGATGTGTAAGAGTGAAAATTAAGAAACTGGCTGTAATCAAAAGTAGGAGAGGAAAAAGATGGGGGAATGGAAGTTGCTTTAAAAGATCTTACTTCTTGGATTTCTGGGTAATCACACAATCCTCCCTTCAGAGGGATATATATAGATATATATATAGCTAGAATAGAGGGATATAGATAGATAGATAGATAGATAGATAGATAGATAGATAGATAGATAGAATCACCCTGGGAAACATGGCTCTGCTATGAGATATAGGAATCGATTCTCAAAAAAAAAAATAGAATAGAAAAAAATTAAATTCTGGATAAACGTTTACATCAAAATTCCATGTGTAAAAAATTACGAGTAAAAATAAAACCATAACAGGTCCCTGAATCACCAGCAAAGCCCAATTAAAGTGGTTTACAAGCATGCAGGACAATTGTAGCAATATTGCACTCACCCATCAGCAGCCAGGACTACAGAAAATTGCCGTACTATAAAAGAGAAAAGGGGACAAAAGTCTGAGGTAAAAGGGAAATATTATTCCCTGGTTTGATTTTCCTTCAGCCTCAGGGAATGGGGAGTCAAAACAAAAGCCAAATGAATATACTTGTAGGAATGTGGCACAGGGAAGTTCAGCCTCTGGGTTTGCCAAATAACCACTTCCTGGAACCCCTAAACCAGTCCTCTGTTGTGGCATAGATCCTCCTCACTCCCACAGGAATTGCTGGTCTCCTTGACCTCATGCTTCTTTGCACTGTGCACTGGCTCCCTAGTAATCCCTTCTTCTGGAATCAGACAGAAATTTTAGTTAAAGTTCCATGACACTTAACAATTGATGGCAGGTTTCCATAGTCTAAAGCTTTTGGGTTCATATAGGTATTGGGGCTAATAGACCTTGGAAACATCCTTCAAAATTCAAACATGAATACTGATTCCATATGCTCCAGTAAAAAGAAAAAAGGAAGAAGAAAAACATTTCAAATTTCCTGTTGGAAATACAGAGAAGAACAATTAAAAAAAACAGAAATTCTGATTGCATATCCCATTTGATAATGGGTCGGTCAAACAGGGACAAAAAATAAGGATTTCTCACTCAGAAGGGAGTTCTATTTGCTCTCTGACTTGGCCATGCTCCACAGTGTGAGTGTCCATCATTTTTTCACCTGGTAAAAAAGCTTGTTATAAACTGTAGTTTAGCAGCTAATACAGGTTCTGAAGAGTTCCACAATTTCCCAAACTAGAAGAGCCCATTTGATGATAGTAACAAGCAGTCCAGTTCCCTGCAGCCACGAGAGGGTCTGCTGGTGACTATCAGGAGCCCCACAAGTCTCTACAGCCACTTGCTGTGTGTCAGTGAAAATCTTCTGAAGCTCCTGAATGTTTGTCATGATTTCTCAGACCAATTTACGTAAGAACAACAAGACTGATGAATAAAGGCACACATACCTCCCGATGGATGTGATGTGGCTATGAGTGTGCTGAGGGCCAGCCACTGTTGTTGTAGAACTGTTTTTGCAGAGGAATCAGTCTCTTCCTGCAGGTACGAGGTGGCTTTCGGAGTTGGGGCGATGGCCTAAGCTGTCTTGAGTCGATCTTTCAACCTCAGCTGAGATGTTTCTAACAGAGTCTCTCATGGTCACCCTTCCAAAGTTTGACAGAAAAACCTCTGTACTGCTGAAGAAGAGGTTATTAAAGTTGGCCTCAACCTCTTGGGTCTAGAACGCCACTGAGAACACAGATTCCTGACTGTGGACTTGTCTATGTGGCAAGTATAGTGGTTGTGTACCAATATGGGTGGAATAACACAAGCTAAGCCATCCTGGGGGAAGGGGAGAGCATGCTGAAGAGTTACAAACATAGAACTGGCCGGGGGTCCCCAAGCCCCTTGGGAAATCCTTCCTCCACAGGGATGAGCTGTGATAGCCATAAAAGGCATGCATTTCTGGGTCCCATCCTTGGCATTTCTAGGCTGTGCTCTAGCACAGATAAATGTGGAGGTAGGGAATGGAATGGTGCAGGTGCACTGCCCTTTGTCCCCCAGATATTTACTACCACTTAATGGACCCTCATCTCTTGCCACAACAAGTTATGGGTAGGTGAAGGGTCTGTGGGAGGCGGTGGCTCTCTGAGGTACCTAAAAATGCTTCCAAAGACCTGTGAAAATCAACTGAGTTCTTTAAATTCCTCAAAGGTCACTGATACAGGTTGTAGCCAATTTGATGGGGGCCATCCATCGCCCCTCCCCCCATGATAGTTAAAGACAAAAGGAACAAAGGGTTGTTTAGGGAACCCATGACCTTCCTGTGGTACCAGCCGTGGGAACATCTCAGTTCTGTGAACTGGAATTGTTGCCCAGGACCAAACAGCTCCCGTGGCTCTGGTGAAAGACCCAACGTCCACAGGGACCAATGGCTTTGCCATGGGAAAAAGTTTGTCCAACTTGTCTGTGGACCTTTATAATGGCATCCTCTCCAGTCCAGTCATAGGAAGGGGGCACAAATAGACAGTCTGGACGTCCCTGGATCAAATTCTGGCTCTACTATTAGCAGCGGTGGGACCTGAGACAATTTACTGAACCTCTCAGTTTCCCTCTCTGAAAAGCGCTGGATAAGGTTAGGGTTAGGGCTCATTCTCCTGGCCCTTTCCAACCTGGAGCCCACAATCCCATAAACTCCTGTGTGTAGCTGATCCAGCCCTTCCTCCTAGCTGAAGAGACTAGGCCAATTTTCCCTGAGGCCTGGGGCAAGGTTGGACCTGGGAGACCCATAAAAAAAATCAGCATTTCCCAGGGCCAGGAACAAGTTAGGAACCTGGGAATTGGTGGCCTGAGGCCGATCAAAGATCTCCTGGGCAAAAAGGCTTTAAATGACCGTCTGCCCTTTGATCCAGCCATAGCACTGCTGGGTTTGTACCCCAAAGAGATAATAAGGAAAAATACATGTACAAGAATATTCATAGCTGTGCTCTTTGGGGTGGCCAAAAACTGGAAAATGAGGGGCTGCCCTTCAATTGGAGAATGGCTGAACACATTGTGGTATCTGTTGGTGATGGAATACTATTGTGCTCAAAGGAATAATGAACTGGAGGGATTCCATGTGACCTGGAACAACCTCCAGGAACTGATGCAGAGCGAAAGGAGCAGAACCAGGAGAACATTGTACACAGAGACTGACACACTGTGGCACAATCGAAGGTAATGGACTTCTCCAGGGATCCAGGACAATTTGGAGCAACTTATCAGAAAGAATGAACGCTCTCCACAGCCAGAGAAAGAACTGTGGGAGCAGAAACACAGAAGAAAAACAAGTGCTTGGTCACATGGGTCGATGGGGATATGACTGGGGATGTAGACTCTAAGTGATCACCCTAGTGCAATTATTATCAATAATATGGAAATGGGTCCTGAACAATGACACATGCAAAACCTAGAGGAATTGCTCCTTGGCTATGGGAGGGGGTGGGGAGAGGGGAGGGAAAGAATATGAATCATGGAACCACGGAAAAATACTCTAAATTAATTAATTAAATGAATAAAATTAAATGCTTATTTAAAATAATCTCCTGGGCAGCTTGCCAGATATAAGCCATCTGACTTTGTTTGAATATCACCAGAGATGGGGAACTCACTACCTTACAAAACAGCCTATTCCTTTGTTACATATCTCTGATTGTTTAGAAAAATTTCCCTAAATTAGGTGAGAGTCTGCCTCCTGGTAACAGCCTCCCTTGTTCTAGTCTTGTCCTCTGAGACCAAAAGGAATCAGTGTTGTCCCTATTAGCCTGAGCCTTTATGATGGGGCAAGAACCAAATGGAAAGGCAATTCTTGCCTTCATGCAGCTTCCTTTCTCATGCAGGAAACAACCCATCACTCTGAGCTGGGCCAGACAGGGGGTACAGGTGCCCCTGGGCATTCTTCCTGTTTAAGCTCCTCCAGGGCATTAGAGACTGGAAAAGGAGTTGAGGCAGAGAGGCCATGGGGGAGGGATCATTCATGAAGGTCCCCCCCTGACATCTGGAATGGTATAGGAAAGGCTTTGACTTGTTGGGTGAACTCCTTGGAGCAGGTTCAGGGGCTCACAGAACTTTAGTTAGGAGGGAGCTCAGAGGCCATTGGGTCCATTTTACAGATGAGGAAACTGAGGTCCAGAGAATTTTAGTGACTTGACCAGGGTCACACAGCTGGTAAGTGAGTGAGGCAGAAGTTGAATCCACGTCTTCCTGACTCTCAGGACCCGCAATGGATAGAATCCTGCACATGGAGTCAGGAAGATCCAAGTTCAAATCTTGCTGCAGGCTTGAGCCGTAGGATCTGGAATGTGACTAGTCCCTGGGCCTCAGTTTCCTCATCTGTAAAAATGGAACTATTACCAGGTCATTGTGAGGATGAAAGGGGTTAAGTTGCTTTGCCCAAGCAGAAAGCATTCTGCAGATACAAGAGACTATTAGACCGTGGTGCCGGGATTCTCTCCTTATTATCATTATTCTTTTCTGCTCCAACCCACTGGCTTTCCGAGGTGAGCCCTTCTCCACCTAGGACAGCCCTGCAGGGCTCAGGCACCGGGCGGTCCCCGGCTGACCAGGGAGGGCACAGGCAGCCGCCCAGCCAGAGCACGCGGGGCTCGGCTGCCCTTCCTGCCTGCCTTCTCTTTGCTGACCAGCCTCTAGTCACTGGTTTCTCTGTTGCTTGACAGCGTCGCCGGCGGCCCTCTGCATGGTGGCAGTCACGCCGCCTAGTTCCGGGCGCCTGGAGTGGGGGGTCTCTCTGAGCCTGGGCGGCTCCCTCTGCCCTGCCCCCCCCAGGCTCTCCCTCCGCTGGAGGCCCAACCCAGCCCGGCCCAAACCTTTGGCCTGGAGACTTGTTTGCATTGTGGGAAGTGGGAAAGTGGACGGAGGACTTGGGCTCTGCCCAGGCCGGCCTCACCCTTCCTGCTTGGGGTCTGGGTGGGGCTCAGGAGTCCCTCCATCCTCCAGCGGGCAGAGCCAGGTGTCTGGCAATCGAGGGACACCTGGCTTCACCTGTTGGCTCCATTGTGTCACTGGCTGGGTCTCAGTTTCCCCGCTTGTCCCCTTCCTCCAGCCTGGCTGGCCTGGGGGTGGTGAAGACACTGGGGAGTGTAGATGGCAAGGGAAGGGGGGTCTCCAAGGAACCCGCTTCATTGCCTTGGCAACAGCTAGTACCCAGCAACAACGAAGGCCGGAGGAGCCCTAATGAGGCCCGGTGGGCCCAGGTAGCAATTAGGGAGTGAGTTGGGGGATGGTTTCCATGACAGGCGGGAGAGGAAGGGCTGAGGTGGGGGCCGGTGGGAGGGGGCAGAAGGCAGCCGGTGAGCATAGAGTGGGCCACTTTGCCGGGGGGTGCCCCCTCCCCCCAGCTGGCCAGGCTCTGAGCTCCCAGGAGGCTCTGGGGATGGGGGTGGGGGCTGTGGAGGAGGGGGAGCCTTTGGGCCTTTCTCCTTTGTCTTTCACACACTGGGCCTCTGTTCAACCTTGGCTTCCTGGGAAGGGGGGGCATAGGAGCCTCGAGCAGAATCCCCCTCCTGCTCCTGTCGGCCAGGCCTGGTGGGAGGAGAGGGGCCGCTTGGAGGCCTCCATCTGGAGCCAGCAGGAGATGCCAGCCTCGGAGGCAGTGAGGGGCCCCCAGAGCAGGTGGGGTCGTCCTGCCAACAGCGGGAACAAGCAGGGCCCTTCCCGAGCGGCCAGTCCTGCCCCCTCGCTTCATAAAGGCCCCGAGAGCTGGAGAGCGGCGGAGGCTCTGAGGCTGGCCTGGAACCCGGGTCTCCTGCCCCCAAGGCCAGGGCTGCGCCCCCGGGCACCCAGGAATGATGTGGTGCTCCTGGTGGCCGCTGGGGAAAGCCCCTTCCCGCTTGGCCCTGCAGACCTCTGGGGCCGGCAGGCTGCCGTTAGTAAGCCCAGGTGCACCCTGGCGGGGGCCTATGAGCAGGGGACGGGCTCCCTGGACAGGAAGAGTTTGAGGAGATTCCTGAGCACCCCAGACGAGATCCGCCTTCTTTTCCCAGAGGAGAAAACGACCACAATTCAGGAGATGGGACGGATCCGCCTTTATTAAGCCCCTGTGGGGGCCCCCTGGCCCCCCGAAGCCCCACTTCCGCCGGCCTGTTTGGGGGCTGACCTGGTCAGCCCCTCTTCTGGTGGAGGCAGGACCAGGCCCGCCTCTCTCTGTGACTCTGGCTGGCTGGCTGTGGAGACCGCAGGGTGGGACCCCAGAATTTCATTGTGTCCCCCAGGATTTGGTCTAGCTCAGGCCACTTTTAACAGCTGAATCACCTGCCTGAGAGCCCGACTCTGGGCCAGGTCCCACGAGGTGCTCAGGGCTGAAAATACAAGTGGGAGCCAGCAGAACATGCTGGCTGATGGATTCCTGGGGTGAGTGGGGGGCGGCCGGGGGGGTCATGAGGGTCAGAGAAATGTGGCAGGTGGGGGCAGAGAAGCAGGGAGACCCCCAGCACCACCACAGGGGAGTTCAGGCTCAAATCCTCCCCATGTCACTCATTACATCCTGGAGAGAGCGATGAAAGAGACCTGGGAGGGCACCAGGCCCACTGAGGTCCAAGAAGGACACAGGAGAGGCCGGAGTCGCAGCCCACAGTTCCACACTCCTCCCCTGGGGCTGCCCCAGGCAGGTCTCTCAGAACCGGGTGTCCAGGAAGGAGGAGGAGGCCCGGTGGGTCCTGGACGGTCCCTCGGCCTGCAGGCCCCGGTGCCGAGTCAGCATCCCGTGGAAGGTCTTGCCCCTCGTCTGCGGCTTCCTTCGAGGACGCACCTCCTCAGGGGGCTGCACCACAATCCGGGGCACCTCCCGGCCTGGCGCCTTCGAGGCTGCGGCCAGCTGCTGGGCCTCGAAGATGGCGGGCGCCCCGGGCAGGCGGTCTTTGGGCCTCAGTTGTAGCTCTGGGTCAGTTTTCTGGAGCTTGGCGAGCTGGGTGAGGCTCTCTCGTCGCAGGTCTCGCTCCGAGACGGCCACCGCGTGAACCTGTGGGGACGGCTCGTTGAGGGGCGGGCACGGGAGGGCATGGCAGGCAGAGGATGCCAGCCAAGCCTCTGCCTCTGGGACTGGGGCTCAGGGCTGCCACCCACCTGGGCCATGAACGGGTCTTCCTGCAGCTGGGCTGGCGGGATGGAACGCAGCATCTCGAGTGTCTCCAGCAGCCCCGGGCAGGCCCTGCGCTGCTCAGCGGTGCCCAAGGCAAGGCGGACTAAGGTCAGGCCCACCCGGAACAAGACCTTCACTCCTAGAGAGACGGCCAGAGCCGAAAAGGGCCTCAGAGGCAGCCCCTCCCCCCAGCCAGAAGCTCCCCACCTGTGGCGAGGCCCAGTCCTCGGGGAGGCCTCCACTCCTCAGGGTCTTGGCTCACCTCATCCTGCCTTTGGGACTTTTGGAGCTGGGGGAGGCTCCCGGGCCTCCCTGAGGCTCCCTTCTCTTCTCGTCTCAACATCTCCACCTACTGCCACGAGCCCCCTGGGCCACGGACTCCAGGCCCACTGGCCGCCCTCCACAGACACTCTCAGTTTGCCAGCGGCCTTCCCGAGCCTCCACTAAGCCAACTGAACCCAATTCCCTGAACGCAGCCTGATGGAGGCAGGACGCCAAGGCCGGGCTTTGACCCGTTTATGTTGCCCAAGCAGCCTGAGGTCACGATCACGTTGTTGACTGCCCTATAATAAGTCACATTGCTCTTGTGGTCCGCTAAGACCCCCAGACCCTTTCCATACAAACGGCCGGTTCATTGTACCTCCCTCAGCGGGTACTCGTGAGGCTGAATTTTTGGACCCAAGGGTCAGACTTTACATTTATGGATACTCGACTTCCTCGTGTTGGGTTGGGACCATCATGTCTGCCTCTTGAAGGTCTTCTTTTGGATCCTGGCCTTCACCCGGAACATTAGCTCCTCCTGGCCCCCGGGTGTGTCACCCACAACTGGGAGGAGCCTGCCCTCTCTGCCTCTTCTAAGACCCTGCTAAATGGGCTCACGTCACTGAGGACAGATCCTGGGCACAACGCCGGAGACCCTCCTCCAAGGCTGGCCTCACCTCATCTCTCTGACCTGGGGGGAGGAGAGGAGAAGGGGGGGAGAGTCTGGAACAGAGAGGAGGGGGTGCAGGGGAAAGGGGGCAGGGGAGGAGAGAGGAGGGGGTGCAGGGGAAAGGGGGCAGGGGAGGGCGAGGCAGGGCCCTTCACCACCATCTCAGGCTGAACTCGCCTCTTCTTCCTCACCAGCCACAGCCCAGACAAGGCTGCCGGGGCTTCCTGCTGGCCCCTCAAATCTGAGCCCTCCCCCCAAGCCCCGGAAGCTGCCCCTCCCCCAGCTTCCCTGGCGCAGTGGGCACTGCCCTCCACCTCCTCCTCCAGGTTCCTCCTTCCACCTGTATCCAGGCAGGTCCAGCTCCCTCCCCAGCATTCCCCTGGACTGTCCTTCTCGCCATCCTGGTTTAGGCCTTCAGTGCTCCTCACCAGCACCACTGCAACAGTGGCCTCCCCAGAAGGCTCCTTGCCTCTCCAGGCCAACCCATCTGGCCTTCTAGCCTTGTTTTGCTCATGAGAGGTTGCCTGCTACCCTGGATAAGGACCGAGTCCTGAGTTCAGATGCCAGTGCTGCCTCTTCATCTCTGGGCCATGTTGAACCCTGGCTCGTCCTCTGAGACTCAGTTTCCCTCCTCTGTGAAAGGAGGCAATCGGATCAAAGGATCCCTAAGGTCTGTTCTAACTCTAAGTCTAAGCTCTCCTTGCCTCGCTCCTGCCTGCTCTCCACGCTTGGCTCCATGCTGCCTCTTCCAGGAAGCCTTCCCTGGCTGCTCAGGTGAGCCCTTCTCTGCTTCCTTCGATGCCCTGAGGGGAGTTAGTGGGGCTCCTGTTTTTGTCCCCTCCCTCATTAGATGATGAGAGCCTTGCAGGTAAGGAGCGCCTTTTCCCAGACTTTTGGACCTTTTCTTGCTGCCCAGGACAGGCCTTTGGGGCTGGGAAGGCCCTAAAAGCATCCCTCGCTTGGCGCAGGGGGAGGCAGCCCCGAGACAGCCGGCAGGGGGTCTCCCGACTCCAAGCCCTTGCCCAGAGGATGGCCCACACGGAGGACCATTTGTGGTACGAGGCAGAGCTGGAGGGCCTCCTGCACCAGCCTCCGCCGACCTGTCAGGAGAACCCGGGCTTGGGCCAGGCGGAACAACGCGGAGCCTGGAGGAGGGACGGCCCTGGGGGGGGGCTGCCCGCTCCGCCCCACTCACCCTCGCTGAAGAAGGCGTCCCAGATGCGCAGGACGGTGGCGAAGGGCAGGGAGCGGGCAAAGAGGCACAGGAACCACTCGGGCAGGTAGAGGAGGGGCCCCACGCCCTGCTGGTGGAGGTGCTTGTGGATCCGAGGACACAGCCTGCCCAGCAGGGCCGAGAACACCTCCGCATCCAGCCGGATGGCCTCCTGGAGCGGCCCAGAAAGGGGCGGTGAGGGCCGGGCCCCTCCCCCTCCCCCTCCCCGGCCTGTCTGCCCCACACGGCTCCCCAGGGACCCCCCAGGAGACGGGGTCACTCACCATGTGGGGCCCGTAGTAGCCGGGCAGGTAGAACTCGCAGATCTGCACCAGACACCAGAAAGCCTCCTGTGGGGGCAGGAGATGAGGTGGGGAGAGGCCAAAAGCACCAGGGAGAGTAGGGGCCCCCCGGGGCACCGAGAGCCGCCCCCCCCAGCATCATTGTGGGGGATTCTTCCTTTACCAGTTTGGCAGGGGGAGGGGCTCCTCAGGGCTGGGAGAGGGGCTCCTCAGGGCTGGGGGAGGGGGCTCCTCAGGCCTGGGATTGGGGATGGGCTATCGGGCCTTCGGAGAGGAAGAGGGTCCCTGGGGCCTCTGACGCCTCCCCAAGGGCCCCGGCTCAGGGTCCGAATGTCTCTCACCTCAGGAGGCATCTGCATGAGCAGGACAGCGGCCACAGGCCCCTGGGCCTGGCAGTAGCCCTGTTCAGGCCGGTACAGGGTATAGGCCTTGAGCACGTTCAGGAGGCCCTGCTGCCTGTGTGAGGAGACCCCATCAGGAGACCCCGGGCCCTGCCCCTCGAGGGGGCCCAACAGAGACGACGGCAGCCCCAAGGCAGAGGCCTGGGACCGGATGGGCTCTACCACCCCCAAGTTCTGGGATCGGGGCAAAGCCGGGTCCTGCTCTGGGCCTCTGCGGGCCTTCCCCCAGTTCCTCGGCCCCCCCAACGGCTCCGGCCTCTCTTACCCATGACCCTGGGGCGACAGGAACATTTCATGAAGGGGGAACTGCCGATGCAGGTCTCTCCTGATGGCCTCCAGCCACTGAGGGTCCCCGGGGGCTGAGAGCAGTTCCTGGGGTTAAGCAAGGGCAGGCAGATGGGAGGGAGGCCCAGCAGCGCTTGGGGCAGAACTTCGGCCTCCCCTCCCCGTGGTGGGGGCCCTTCAGGGATCCTCCGAGGGGCTCCTGCTCCCAGGCTGGGCTCAACTTGGATGGGGGGGGGCGCGGGGAGCTGGGGGAGGGACCCGAAGCAGGTCGCCCCCCTCCCCCTCCTGTTGGGCCCTGGCCCTCCTGCTTCTTCCCTTGGGACTTGCTAACTCAGAGCAGGAGGAGGAAGAGGAGGAGGGGCGGGAGAGAAGGCTGCAGGGAGATGGCTTGGAGCCTCACCTGGTAGGTGCTGGGGTTTTGCTGCTGCCGGGCTTGGGCCCCACACAGCAGGGGCCAGCAGCGGGCACGAAGGGCAGATGGGATCCCTTTGCGGCACTGAATCTTTACCTGCAGGGAGTGATGCCACCCTTAGCCCAGGAGGCCCCAGATGGGCACCGGGCACCCACCCGGCCCACCGCAAAAAACATCCGTCTTCCTTGGGTTAAACCAGGGGCTTCGGAAGGCCCCGGCTGGAACACATCCTTGGAACTGCGTCTACACCTCTCGGCTGCCTTCCGAAAAGCTGGATGTGAGGATCCTCCGAGTCGGGGTCTTGTGGGAGTTCTCTGCACCCAGTAGGTGCTTTTAAGGCAAAAAGGCCTCAATAAAGCTCTAGAAACAGAGGCTGGATGATGGCAATCGGGATCCAGAGCTTCCAGTTTGGGTGAGAGTGAGAAGGGTTGAAGCCCTGGATGAGATTTACCATTTGTCAAACTTCCCGGGGACACACACACACACACACACACACACACACACACACACCCCTGTTCCCTACCTCGGGGCAAAGCAATCCTTTTTCCAGGATTGACTGCCTTCAGCCTAACCTTCTCTTCTCTCCTGAAGCCCCTACAGCGACGGCCCCCACCTCCTTCTGGCCCCCAGAGCCCCTGCTTTCAGGAAAACTTCCCGTATCCTCTATTCCAAGAGCTCCTGCTCCCCTCCTCTTTTCTTAAGCCCTTCCCTTCCACTTCAGCATCCATACTAAGCACTGCTTCCAGAGCAGAAGAGCGGGAAGGGCTAGGCCATGGGGGTTATGGGACTTGCCCAAGGTCACCCAGCTGGGAAGTATCTGAAGCCAGATTGGAATCCAGGACCCGGAGGGGGGCTCCAGGCCTGATTCTACCCAGTGAGCCACGTCACTGCCCCTGCCACACTCCTCTTCACCTCTTACAGTCCAGCTCCCAATCTCATCCCTCCACTGAGGCTCTCTCAAGCTACCGACGCCAAACCCTTTCCTCGGTTCTCATTCTCCGACCTTCCTACAGCTTCCCCCCTGCTCTCTTCTCTGCAGGTTTTCAGAGACCCCCGTCTCCTGCTTCTCCTCCTGCCTCCCAGACCGCTCTTCTCCGTCTCCTTTACTGGGTCAGCCTCTGCTGCTCTCCAATCTCACATCTCCAGCTGGGCGTCGAGGAGGCGTCTTAAACTCAGCATGTCCAAAATGGAACTCCTGAGCTTCCCGCCAAACCCTCTCAACGCCTGAAAAAACAGGCCATCTTCATGCGCTCCCTCTTCTCCCCTCCTCCACCCGCTTCTCCATTCCCTGCAGTCTTTGCTCCAGAATCTGAGAAACCATCCAGCCACCAATTGTCTTTGAAGAGGTCAAGCCCTCCTTTGGGTCTGGGTCAGAGATCTCACCCTTTCCTGCACCCCCTGGGGTCTTGTCCCCTCACCTAGCCCATTCTCATGTCTCTAACTCTGTCTCTGTCTCCCTCTCCCTTTCTCTGTCTCTCTCTCCCAATCTGTCTCTTTCTTTCCCTCCCTCTCTCTCTCTGTCTCTGTCTCTCCTTTTCTCTGTCTCTCCCTCCCTCCCTCTCTCTGTCTCTCTCTCCCAATCTCTGTCTCTTTCTTTCCCTCCCTCTCTCTCTCTGTCTCTCCTTTTCTCTGTCTCTCCCTCCCTCCCTCTCTCTGTCTCTCTCTCCCAATCTCTGTCTCTTTCTTTCCCTCCCTCTCTCTCTCTGTCTCTCTCTGTCTCTCCTTTTCTTTGTCTCTCCCTCCCTCCCTCTCTCTCTCTGTCTCTCCTTTTCTCTGTCTCTCCCTCCCTCCCTCTCTCTTCCTCCCTCTCTCTGTCTCTCTCTCCCAATCTCTGTCTTTTTCTTTCCTTCCCTCTCTCTCTCTGTCTCTCTGTATCTCTCTCTCTCCCTGTTTTCTTGGCCTCCTTAAAGAGAAACACACACCAGCCTTCCCCCCATCCCAATCTCCCCTCCCCTATCTCACTACCAGCCTCCCAGGGACAAGGTGCCGGGCCCTGCTCACACTCCTCTGCACACAGGACTTTCCCTTCCTCGCTGAAGTCAGTGCCCTTTTCTCTACATTGGCCTCTGCTCCACCTTTCTTCACTCTCTGACTCCCTCCAAGCCTCTGGCTCCTCCCTCAGGCTTCCCACCAGGGCTCTGGGCTGGCCTATCTTTCTCCAGCTTCTTGGCATTTCTGGGCTCAGGGCCTTTGCTTCTCTCTCTGCATGCCCTCACAGTGGGCTCCTCTGCTCCCCTGGGTCCAATTCTTCTGTTCGATCTGGAGAGCCCCCCAGAATCTGTCTCCTGATTGTCCCCAGACCCACGTCCCCGACTTCCTGCTGGGTATCTGCCCCTGGATGTGCCATCCTTCCACCACCCCACCCAGGCCCCTCAGCGCCTCCCTTTCTCTCATCTCCCTTCACCAGCTCATGGATTCCTCTCCTGGGCTCCTCGGTATCCCAGAGCCACCACCTGGGTCAGCAGCTTTTGCCAGCTCCACCTATGGGCTCAAAGAGTTTTCTCTGGCCACCCCCATGCTTTCCCTTCTCACTCCACCACCCACTGACTTCTCTGGCTTCCTTCAAGTCCCAGCCAAAATCTGCGCTTCTCCAGGAAGCCTCTCCCAAGCTGGCCTTCCCTCTGCTCATCTTTTCCTGTTGATCCTGTCTGGAGGGAGCCTTTGCTTCTTGTCTCCCGTTCAGACTGGCAGTTTCCGGGGGGCAGGGCCTCTTCTTGCCTTCCCTGCTATCCCGGAGCTTGGTACCGTGCCTGGCACATAGTGGGTGTTTACTAAGGCCAGCTGGGTTCAAGGCCCATGTCTGCAATAGACCGGTGGGCTCTAGGCAGCTCTCCAAGAGCCTGAGGTGGCAACGACCCAGTGGCACAGGTCTGGAGCTCTGGATTCCAGTGACGTTCCAGATGTCTGTTCCACTTCCTATTCCCAGGGCCCAGCACACAGTTGGCATCTACTATTTGTTCACTGAATCAGGTGGAAGTCCAGCTTTCCCTCCTGTCCCATCCCTGTTGGGGCCCTCACCTTCTTGGCCCTCCTGGACATGGTCTTCTCCCAGTGAGATGTCATCTCCACCCACTTCATTTCTCGCTGCCGGATGAGTTCCAACGGGGGCTGCCCTGGGCTAAAGGGGTCAGAGAGGACAAGGCCCCCCCAGTGGTCATCACTGCCCCTTCTGTCTGCAGACAGGCCACCTTCCCAGGGGGAGGGGTGCCCCTACACCGAGCCTCTCTTGTTGTCACCAGAATGGGAAGGATGTGGCTTAGAGTGTGGTTGGAAGAGGGAGGGGACATGGCCCAGTTCCCCCTCCCTGCTAGGCCTGCCCAGAACAGAGGCCAAGAGAGCTCAGCTCTGGGGAGCTAAAGGCTCAGGGACCAGCAGCACACGGAGCTGGGCTAGGAGGTAGGCAGCAGCTTGTCTTTGTCTCTGGCCCACTTCAGACCTGACGGTGCCCATTCCACAGAGGAGTCTCCCTGGCCCATACCTCATGGGAGTTCTAGGACTTTGCCAAGCACAGAGAGGGGGTGCTGGGTGCCATGGCTATTCTCCCCAAGAACCCTTCACCCATCTTACCGGCTAGGGCCAATACCCATGCCCAGCCCTAAGCCCATCTCCCTTATTCATCCAGTGTCACGCTTTGCCTGATGCTCTGAGCTGGCCATGCCTTCCCTGTTCTGAAGCTGGCACCTTCCTCAAAGAGGGACAGATTAGAGAAGACCTAGTGTTTGGCTCACCCTAAAGTCCAAACTGTTCATTTTACAGATAGGACACTGAGGCTAAAGAAGTCCTCTCCTCTCTCTCATCCTTGGTCTCCTCCTCACCCGGAAAGTGAGGGGGCCAGACTAGAGGGCCCTGGAACACTCCAGGGTCCTGTGGCCTCTTGACTCCAAGTCTGCTGCTCCCCTCCCTTCCCAGCTTCCTTTGTCTCATGTCCTACCTAGACTTTCCCCCCATTCCCTCTCGTAGCCCCAAGATCTAAGCTCTGTACCTCCTGGGCTCTGAGAAAGGTTTATTGAATTACAGGCAACCTCTGAAGCTCAAATGAATCACATGCGACCTAACCCAGTCTGGATCCCCAAAGTATTCCCTTCCCCAGGAGGCTGACTTTGCTACTCCCCTCAGCACCCCCTACCCAACTCACCCTGCTTCTGAGGAGTTGGCACTGCCCCCAATAAAGCCGTAGCGATCGGCCCTTCGGAAGGGCCCTGGACCATTGAGCTCCGAGTCTGAACCAAGGGAGCTAGAGTCGTCCTGGATGTCAGGGGCCACGGCTAGGTCCTCCCCTAGGGCGGCAGCCATGGCCAGCCTGCCCCCTTCCTGCAAAGAATCAACAGCCAGTGTCACCTGTACCAAAGCCTGGCATCCGGGGCCACCTCCACCCCTACCCCTCACGCCAGGCTCAGCTCAGCTGTGCCCAGCATCCTGCAAGTCCAGCCCTGGGCTCCTTTCTGGGGGCAGACCTGACTCACCTCAGATAGTTTGCTGCTCCTTTGCTCAGCCCCTCACCTCTCCTCTCTGGCTCTCTCACTTCCTCCCCAGAATCATTTCCTCCTTAGCCCCAGATGAAGCTGGGTGGCCCCTGCAGTGGGGGTGGGGGACCCTATTCTGCTCCAGCACAGCCTCCTACACTCCTGACAGGGCTCAGCTCTTGCCTACCCTTGCTTTCTACCCTACAGGGATTGCTGGGCTCTCCCTACTTGCTATCCCCCTGATATCCAAAGAGCTGCCCTCCCCTGCCACCCTGTGCTGGCTTATTCAAGATGTTTCTGTATCACTTATGCAGGAGAGGCAGATTCATCTTCCCTCCTCACTGGGTGGGGGTCTACAGAAGACTAGTTTGAAGTCAGAAGCTCCAGACTTTAACTGGGGGGAGGGGATCTTGAGGAAAGCCTCGACACTGGAGGACTCAGTTTCTCCCTGTGTACATGAGATCCAGGTCTGAATCCTGTACTCCCATGACATTGGCTGTCAAAGCCAGGGTGTCCTGAATGAGATCTCCAGTACCTGGCACCTGGCTTTCTCAATGGGGGCTGGTCCAGCCAAGCCTGGCTCCAGACCTCCACAGGGAGGGTCCCACCATCCAGTGCTCTGGAGAGCCAGAGGAGGGCAGTCAGCATGGAGGAGAGACTGTTGGAAGGGTGAGTCCCAGGGAGGAGGGCCTGTTCTGGGGAAATGCTGTAAAGGGCCAAGTTGAGGTGGCCCTAGAGAGCTGGGGAACTCAGGCAGAGGCCGGTCACCCCCTTGATTCCTGTTGACTCAGTCAGGGATCTCTTCCAGCTCAGAGATGCTGGTGTCGCCTGTCTGAGTCTGTTTCCTTATAGGTGAATGGGGATGATAGCATGTGGGGGAGCACCCCAGACTCCCCACTGGGCCTCTTTCCTTCCAGGCCCACCTATCCCACTTTAGGTCCCTCTTCTTCAGACCCCACCCCTTGGCCTTCGGACCTTCCCCTTGACCTCCCCGAGATGATCTTCATCCCCATCCCAGCTAGCATTTCCGTAGCGCTCTGAAGTGGATAGAAAACTGACATCCCCATTTTACAGATGGGGGAAGAAGGCAGGCAGAACTTGAGATTTGCCTGGGCCCAATAGCATCTTGGAAGCGTCTAAGGTAGGATTCAAAGCCTCATCTCGCCAGCACGAAGTCCAGCGCTGTGCGCCAAGCGCCACCTCGCGGTCCCTTTCCTTCTTCTTTCGCAGTCTCCTCCCAGGCCCCGCCCCACTTCCTGTCACTTCCTGGTCTTGGCCCTGCCCCTCTTCCCGGCTTCTTTTCCGGCTTCGGCTCCAGCTCCAGCCCCGCCCTGTTCCGCCCCCAACCCTCCTTCTTCTCCTCCTATCAGGACCGTGTCTGGGCTCGCCGGTCCCGCCCCTCTCCTGCTCCTATCGGAGACATCTGCTCGCTCACTGGTCCTGCCTCTCGCCTCAGCCTCCTCCTATTGGAGCCGTCTCCTCACTAATTGGTCCCGTCCTCTCCCGCCGCCATCGCCTCCGCTGCTCCCCTCCGGGCCGGCGAGCGGCGCTGTGGCGCGAAACTCGGGGCGGAGCCTGGGCGGGGGCTGAGGCCGCGGGCCGAGGGCGGAGGGCGCGGCGGCGGCGGCGTGAGCGGGCGGCGGGAGCGGCGGCGGCGGCGGAGGCGGAGGGGGGCACGGGCCGGAGGGACGTAGCCGGGGCCCTCGGGGCAGCGCCGTCATGTCCGACAGCGAGAAGCTTAACCTGGACTCCATCATCGGGAGGCTCCTGGAAGGTACCGGGTGGGGGCCGGAGGCCGGGGTGGGGTGGGGAGGCCGGGGGGCTGCCGGAAGCGGGGCCAGGGCCTCGCCGGAAGTGCCGGCGGGGCGGGGAGCGGGCGCGCCCGGGACCACCGGAAGTGTCGGCGGGAGGTGGGGGCGCCCGGGACCACCGGAAGTGCCGGGGGGCGAATGGGGGGTGCTCCTCCCCCCCCCCTCCCCCCCCCGGTGGAGCCAGGGCGGGCTCTGAGGCCTGTGTCCAGTGCAGGGCTCCCGACCCGGCAAGAACGTACAGCTGACGGAGAACGAGATCCGCGGCCTGTGTCTCAAGTCCCGGGAGATCTTTCTGAGCCAGCCAATCCTCCTGGAGCTCGAGGCGCCTCTCAAGATATGCGGTGAGCTTCCTGGGACCCCTGCCTCGATTCCATAGAAGCACCTGGGGGGCAGGACAGATGAACCCCTTATAGTGAAGTTGAAGCTTCGGCCACATGCACGACTTGAGTCCAGGACCCAACGGGTGGCAGGCCTGTGGGACCAGGAACTTGGCCACCACCACGGCCCCAAAAGTAAAGGGCCCAAGGGAACTTCCCTTCCATGGGGGCAGAGGAGAGGGGCAAGTCCCTGGGCATTTGCTGCCGCAGGGGGAAGCCAGGCTGGGGGGGGTGGGGTGTTCCTCCAAGTGCCAGGCTGGGATGGCCTTGAGATAATGGGGAACAGCTGTACCTCACAGCAGTCTGGGGGGCTCCCGTTTGGGGGTGGGAAGAGAACTAGCTCAGTCTGGGGCCTCCCCCATTCAGGGGACATCCACGGCCAGTACTATGACCTGCTCCGATTGTTCGAGTATGGGGGCTTTCCCCCTGAGAGCAACTACCTCTTCTTGGGGGACTACGTGGACAGAGGCAAACAGTCCTTGGAAACCATCTGCCTGCTGCTGGCCTACAAGATCAAGTACCCCGAGAACTTCTTCCTGCTCCGCGGCAATCACGAGTGCGCCAGCATCAACCGCATCTATGGCTTCTATGATGAGTGTGAGTGGGGGCTCCTGGGGGCCAGCCTGGGACTTGGCCAGAGATCCAGGCCTCCTTCAGACCACCCGACCTCCTCTGTCCCCTGCAGGTAAGAGACGCTACAACATAAAGCTCTGGAAGACCTTCACAGACTGCTTCAATTGTTTGCCTATCGCAGCCATTGTAGATGAGAAGATTTTCTGCTGCCATGGAGGTCAGGGGGCCTGAGGGGAGTCTGACTGAGCTGGGAGGAGGAAGGTGCCTGCCCTGGCGGCAGGAGGCTCAGAGAAGGCACCTCCCTGCCCCCCCAGGACTATCCCCAGACCTGCAGTCCATGGAACAGATCAGGCGCATCATGAGGCCCACAGACGTGCCAGACCAAGGGCTGCTGTGTGACCTCCTATGGTCAGACCCTGACAAAGATGTCCAAGGCTGGGGGGAGAACGACCGCGGCGTCTCTTTTACTTTTGGGGCTGAGGTGGTGGCCAAGTTTCTGCACAAGCATGATCTGGACCTCATCTGCCGGGCACACCAGGTGTGTGGGGGAAGGGGGCAGTGGGACCAGGAGGGCTGGGACCAGGGGGTGGCCCAGTGCTGACCAGGCTTTGCTCTGGCCTAGGTGGTGGAAGATGGCTATGAATTCTTCGCCAAGCGGCAGCTGGTCACCCTCTTCTCTGCCCCCAACTATTGTGGCGAATTTGACAATGCTGGTGCCATGATGAGCGTGGATGAAACACTCATGTGCTCTTTCCAGGTGGGTGAGCCCAGGGCTAGAAGGGAGCAGGGACGGGAGCTTTGGGGGATCCACTGGGGACAGACCCTCTGACCAGCCCCATCTTCTCTGCAGATCCTTAAACCAGCCGACAAGAACAAAGGCAAATATGGGCAATTCAGTGGCCTCAACTCTGGTGGCCGCCCTATCACCCCACCCCGCAACTCTGCCAAAGCCAAGAAATAGCCCTCCCTGGGCTTCCCTGGGGACAACTGATTGTACAGAAATCCTGGCTCCTCTTGGGGCCTCAGATGCCCACAAGGGCTTCTAGTTGCAGGGAGCACCAAACTTCGGTGTCATTTTCTTTTATAAACAAAATCAGATAGTCTAATCCCCTTTAGCTCCAGCCTGTTCTCCCCTGCTCCCCCCCACTCTCTGAGCTGGATCCTGGGTGGGGGGAGGTGGGAAAGGAAGAGGACAGCCCCTTTAGAGCAGGGAAGAAAGCTTGAGTCCTGCCTGGGCTCAGCTGCCCTGCCTCTGGCAGAGGGGTGTGGAGACATCAGGCTTTGTGCCCTTATTTGGTCTTTTTTGAATAAATGTCAAAGCTGGATTCTCACTAGCCCCTGAGTAGCCTGCCTTTTGTCCAGGAATGACACATGCTCCTTTGGGCTTGGGAGTCTTTATTGAGGGAGAAGGTGCTGCCTTCTCAGAAGGCCTCATGGGCATTGAAGGGGGAGGAAGCAAGACCCAGAGCCCACTAGAGAACTTAGCCACATGGTGCTGAGGCCCAAGGGCCTCTTGTGTCCTCTCCTGCTGCTGGATAGGGGCAGCCATTCTCTCAGATGCACCAATACCCCCACCCCCAGCTTGGTTCAGGCCTTTCCTGGCACAAACAACCAGGCAGGTGAAAAGTCTTGAACTCGAGGTTCGTCCTGAGGAGCATGATTCAGCCCTCCCCCTCGCTGTCTTCTGCCAGTACTGGGTTGGGCTCAGAAGGAGACTCTGTTGGGGCCAACACTGAGCCAAAGAACAGGGAACGGAACTAGGAAGGGAAAGAAAGAGTTGAGCATGGGCCCTGGCCCTGAGCTGGGCAGCAAGTGCCCTAGTGGAAGATCCCCAACCCCCACAGGGAATAGTTATGGGGACTGACCACTTGCTCACCTTTTTTAGAGGAGGGGTCCCAGGTACCACATTGGGCTCTGCCTCCTCCTCCGACACAGGGGAAGGGGTCCTGGGAGTGACTGCTGCCCCTTCACTCACAGTAGTTTCCATGGCGATCATATAAGAGTCGATATCATCATTTGCAAAGTCATCCAGGTGGGTTGTACTAAGGGATAAAGGCCCAGAGCTAGGGATGGGGTGTGGGCACTTGGTACAACTCAACCAGCTGGGCTAGTCTTGTTTGTGCAGCAGAGGGAAGGGTCCTTTCAGCCCACCCCCTCTCCCCACAAAGGGAGGACAATGGAGGGAGAGTAGGAGGCCCAAGCCACTCGACTGTCCTATCTCCCACAGACTTTACAAGGTCAGTCTGAAAACTGTTATAAACAGCCAACCGGCACAGGGAGCTGGGAAAGGCTGGGTAGAGGGAGAAGCTGGACCAGATCACAACAGAGGACAACATGCTCACAGGAAAGGGAGAGATGCCAAGGAAAGCCACCTCACCTGTGTGTCCCCTGCCCAGGCCGACAAGGCTCCTGAGAACAGAGGTCGGACTGAGACAGAGTAGCCAGGACAAAGTGACCATCCAGCAGTGAATCCTCAATGGAGAAGATGGCTGGCCTGGCAGGAAGGAAGAGAGCTACCCATGGGCCCTTGGCAAGAATAGGAGGGAATAGCAGAAGTCCCTCTCATATTTCACTGCCCTGTGGGGGCCCCCATCGAAGCCCAGTTCCTGCCTATCTGATAGGCTGTTGGGAAGAGCCCAAAATACCTGCCAGGAACATCAAAGTGGATGTTGAGGAGAAGGTTAGCTGACTCTGCAAAGCTCAGGAGACCCTGAAAGACCAGAACCAAATGTCAGAGCTGGTTTGATGCAGAGAAGCAACAGGGGCTGTGGTGGGGGCAGGGTCTCACCCGGAACTCCTTGAGGCAGAAGGTAATGGAGGCTCCCTCCTGGGCCTGCAGCTGCTGGAACTCTTCTTCACTGAGGCTCATCTCTGTCATCATGGCTCTGGCAGCATCTTCAAAGAGGAAGCAGAGGCTCTAGTCAGCCACACCTTCCCACCCCAATGGGCATAGCTGCTTCTGCTCCCCAGCTCACCTGTATCCTCCTCCAGGTAGCTTCTGAAAACGACTCTTCGGCCCCTGCTCACTCCCAGGGTCACCTCTGACAACGCTGGTGAGAAGGGCGACACAGCTTCCACCAACACCCTGTCCAGGGCACCGGCCACAGTAATGCTCAGCTTGGACAGCTCTGCTGACCACCCAAGATGGCCCTAAGGGCCCATTTTTCCGATGGGAATAGCAGCCCAATGGTGGAAGTCATTTGTCTGTCTTGGGTGTTTGGAGGCCTCATCTTCCTGAGGCATCAGTAGGCATAGGATCCCTGCCCACCCCCACCCCCTTCCCGGCAGAACCTGCTTCAGACCCAATAATGGATGTTTGGGAAACACACTCCCCATGGGGGACCCGGAGCTCTCCTCCCACCCCACCCCACCCCTCCCCTGGCTCACCGGGCAGGGGCTCGGAGCAAGTGCGGGCACAGGGCCGGGTCGAAGACGGCCTGGAGGGATTCGCACTCCTGGAAGGACAGGTTGTGGGTCTTGGTCACGCCTGGAGGCGGGGGCAGGAGGTGAGAGGGATGTGGAGGGCTGGGTGCTGAGCCTCAGCCTGGCCTGGCCCCCTCCCGCCCCGGGCCGCACCGTGCTTGCAGTGGAGCTGGATGACCAAGCGGCTGTTCTCGGTGCTCAGCGCGATGCAGCAGCGCTCCACTGTCTTCTCTAGCGCTGCCAACGAGCGAAATACTGACAGGAACGACTGACAGGGGACACGACGCGGCCGTGAGCAAGGAGGAGTGCGCCCCGAGCCTCCTGGCTCGGCCCCCCAGCTCCGCCCCGCCCCGCCCCACGCCCCTACCTTCATGAGGACTTTGCAGCGCGGAGGCTGCCCCTGCGGCGGCCGGGACGCCTGGTAGTGCTGGAAGAAAAGCGGCGCAAACAGGAAGCAGGCGAAAGCCGAGCGGGATGCGTTCACGGTGCGAAGCGAGAGCTGAGGGCGGAGGTCGGGGGTCAGAGGTGAACTCTTTCCGCCCATAGCCCTACCCAGCCCTACCCCGCCCTCCACCGCACGCCCCTCACCCCGTCCTCCAGTGGCTCTAAGTACAACTCGTCTCCGATGCGCGACAGCGAGTGAGCGGCCTTGCCCAGCACTGCGGAAGGGGGCGGGTGTCAGAGGGCAGAGGTTGTGACCTCCGACCCCGCCCCTGGCCGTAGCCCCGCACTTACCCCGCACGTTTCCCCCCGTCACGAGGCACTTCATGTCGCCCGCCCCGGCCTGCCCTTCCCCCGCCTTTCTCCTCCCCGCCTCCTGCTCCCGGCCGACCCGGCGAGCCCGCACCCAGGGCCGGGTCCCTTCCCGCGCGCTGGGCCTCGGCCTGGCTTCGGCCCGCCTCGCCCTCTCATTGGTTCCTATGCAGGCGCCTTCATCATGTGACGGAGGAATCAGCCTATCCATGTCGAGGTCCTCGTCACATGATAGGAATTCGGCCGGAATTGCTCATCACATGACGAAGCACCCCAACTACCTCTGACCCCCTGTCACGTCACATTACCCCAGCCTGGGGCGTCGCAACGCTCCTCCCGCTCGGAGGTGTGGTCCCAACGCGGGCCCGCCTCCAAATGGCGCGTGCGCCGACGCTTCCTTCTTGAGTATGCCCCTTTACTTCTAGACTCTCTCAAATTCCAGGTCTCTGTCAATTGCCTCCCGTGCAGATGCACAAACCGAGGCTGCCAAGACCTGGAGGGGCTTGTGATCGGGGCTCTCGTGTCTTCCAAAGCGGTCTTTCTCCCAAATGTCGTCCTTGTTTACTCTCCCTTGGGGCAGGGGCTGTCTTGGTTTTGCCCCTGCACCCTCGCCCCCAGCACAGCGCCTCGCAAGCCACTCCTTTATTAATAAATGTGGAATGAGTGAATGAAAGCAAGGACGACCCCCATTTCCCAGATGAGGGCAGGGCTGGGCAGCTTCCTGGGGCAGGAGGAGCCCCCGTCACAGGACCTCCTCCCACTAGCTCACCTCAGGAACAGGCGGGATGGAGGTCTGGAAAGAGGCTGGGAGGAGCCTCAGGGACACTTTGGCTGACGGGGGCCAGTCGAGTTTTGGGGCTCTGGATTAACCAGGACCAGAGTGGAGCCAGCGGGTGACCAGCCCCGGGGGGACAATCTGCAGAGGGGACCAATGGTAGGACAAGGGCCAGGGGATCCCGCCTCAGCAGCCTGCTTCCCTGGGGGGGGGAGGGGGGAGAAGGGAGGAGAGGGACCAGCCAGGAGTAAGCCTTCCCCTTTTGGGCCAAGTAGAATCAATAACATTTATTGAACACCTATTGGGCAGGCACCAATGCAACTGGATGCAAAAATCCGCCCCAAACAACCCATTCCTTTTTTTCCCAGTAATCTTTGAGCCCCCCCCCCCCATTACATGTTAAAAGTTTCCAGTGTTTTGGGTTGTTTTTTTTTAATCCTCAGCTTCCATCTTGGAATCAATACTGTGTATTGACTCTAAGGCAGAAGAGTGGTAAGGGCTAGGCCATGGGGGTCAAGTGGTGGTCAGCTGGGAAGTGTCTGAGGTCAGATTTGAACCCAGGACCTCCAGACTCCAGGTTTAGTTCTCAGTCCACTGAGCTACCCAGCTGCCCCTCCCCCCAATTTCCAACATTTTAAAAAGAATTTTGGGTTCTGAATTCTTTCCTTCCCTCCTTCCCTCCCTCCCTTCTCAGACCAAGAGGGTTAGCAATGGATACAAATTTGACATTTGTAATCATATAACTCTTTTGTGGAAGGAAACTCAAACTAAAAACAATTAAGGGAAAAAAGTGAAAGAAGTTCCTTTGGGCTGGATCAGACTCCATCAGTTCTTTCTCTTGAAGCAGTCGGCATTTTTGGCAATCAGAGGCTTTGGGGGTTATTTTTGCTGAGAAGATCGAAGTCATTCACAGTTGTTCCGTCACCGTGTACCATGTTCTCCTTCCTTCACTCTGCTTCAGTTTTGGCGAGTGTTTCCTCTCTCTCTCTCTCTCTCTCTCTCTCTCTCACACACACACACACACACACACACACACACTGGCTCAAGGAGTCTGTACTGTTGGCCCAAATGACTCTCCGGAATGCTTGAGCCACTTCGCCGCTCTCCGACCCGAGCCTTCCTGTCTCGTCTTTTCCACACGCCCTCCAAGCTTCCTCATTTTCCTTTTCAGTTCTACTAACTAATCTGATGCTGGGCTGGTCCCTCAGAGCTGTTTTCTCTTGCATTTCTCTAATGGTGAGCGTTTTGTCGGCATGACTGCAGAGAGTCCTAAAAACAGCTTATTCTCTGCCCTAATGGGGAGACGACATCCAAACAAGGAATCTGTGGGGTGACTTGGAGATGGATGTTGTGCTTGGTAACCCATGTATAACCGGTGGAACTGCTTGTCACCTGGGGAGGAGACAGCATGAATCATGGAACCTGGAAAACCTAGTGGACGTCCGTTATTAAAATAAAGACTTTTTTTTTTAAACCCTCACCTTCTGTCTTGGAGTCAATACTGTGTGTTGGTTCCAAGGCAGAAGAACGGTAAGGGCTAGGCAATGGGCGTCAAGTGACTTGCCCAGGGTCACACAGCCAGGAAGTGTCTAAGGCCAGATTTGAACCTAGGACCTCCCATCTCTAGGCCTGGCTCGCCATCCACTGAGCCACCCCGCTGCCCCAAAATAAAGACATTTTTAAAATCTGAGATGGACAGGATAAGAGCGAAGATGAAGGAGGGCTGGGAAAGGCTACTTGGAGGAGGTGGGATTTAGCCAGGAGTAAGAGATGAGGAAGGATGGTGGACCAGAGAAAATGCCCAGAAGCTGAAGAGGGAGACTTTTAGACCTGGCAGGAGGCCAGGGTCACTTCAGGGAGGGAGGCCTAAGAAGACTGGAAGAGGGGAGGGGCTCCCAACAGAGCCTTTCATATTGATCTGGGAGCCATAGGGAGCCACTGGGTTGATTGAGGAGAGGCCAGGGTGCTGAGATCAGACCTGGGCTGACCTGTTTCCTGTTCCTCAAGCAGAGCTCCCCATTTCCTGTCTACCTGCCTTTGACCCCCCTGCCTGAAAGTGTCTCTCCTTCCTCACCTTCACTTGGACTCTGGTTTCCTTCCTTCAAGGCTTACCTCGTGGGCCCTTTGCTGCAGGAGCTTTCCCTGATCTCCCCTGCTGCCCCAAATGACCTTCTATCTGTTTTGCAGTCCCTAATGGAAGGGTGGGGCAGCCTGGGTTCCTGAGCTCCAGTCGGATGTCAGACCCTTACTCGGACTGTGACCCTGGACAAGTCACTTAACCATTCAGCTTCCTTGTCTGTAAAATGATTGGGGGCAGGAAATGGCCAACCACGCCAGCGTCTTGGCCAGGAAAACCCCAGATGGGGGCAGGAAGAGTCAGGCATGACTGAAGAACGCCTGACCAAGCACAAATTATAAGGGTGAACCTTGTTTAGACTTCAGCCAAGGGGACGGTGCAAGGTCAGAGGCTTGGAGCCCCAATCTGTAGGGAGTCTGTCCGTGGCTGTGCTCACCCCTGAAAAGACAGGAAGACCCTTCCATTCTGGAGTCTTCCTTTAGAATCAATGAAAAGAAAAAGTGAGAAGAAAGGAGCCTTAGTAGTAATTCTCAAAGCACACTATAATGTGGTCATCATCAAAATTGTCCTGTCCTAGGGCAGCTAGGTGGCTGAGTGGAGAGAGAGCCAGGCCCGGAGATGGGAAGTGCTGGGTTCAAATCTGGCCTCAAAGATTTCCTGGCTTTGTGACCCTAGGCAAGTCACTTAATCCCCATTGCTTAGCCATTACAGCTCTTCTGACTTCGAATTATGCTTAGTATTGATTCTAAGACAGAAGGTAAAGGTTTAAAAAAAGTATCTGGTCCTAGGTAGGAAATAGAGAAGTTAATCCATGGACTAGGTTAGGTACACAACATATAGAAGCAAATGAGCACCATTACTTAGTATCTGATAAACCCAAAGATCCCAGCTACAGGGGTAAGAACTCACTATGGTTTGTTTTTTTTTTAACCCTTACTTTCTACCTTAGAATAATACTGTGTATGGGTTCCAAGGCAGAAGAGTAGTAAGGGCTAGGCAGTGGAAGTGAAGTGACTTAGCCAGGGTCACATAGCTAAAAGTATCTGAGGTTACATTTGAACCCAAGACCTTTCCTCTCTAGGCCTGGCTTACAAATCACTGAGCCAACTGGCTGCTCCCAATAACTCGATATTACTAAAATCTATTGGGTAAAACTGGAAGGGAGTTTGGCAGAAACCAGGTATAGACTAACATCTCACACCATACACTAAGATAAGCTCCAGATGAGTATACAATGTAGACATAAAGGGTGACATCTTAGGCAAATTAGAGGAGCACAGCAGAAATTACCTTTCAGATCAATGGATGGAAGAAGAGTTCATGATCAAACAACAGACAGGAAGGATCACAGCAGATAAAAATGGATAATTTTGATTCTGTAGATTTGATTTTTGCCCAAACAAAACGAACAGTCTTTCCAGCAAGTTTCTCTGACGAAGGTCTCCTCTCTGAGATCTAGAGGGAAATGAGCCAAATTTACAAGAAAAGGCACCATTTCCAAATTGATAGTCAAAGGGTATGAACAAGTGCTTTTTGGAAAAAGAAACCTGAGCCATCAAGAAGCAGCCCTTTCATAAGTATATGGAGAAATGCAAATGAAAACCACTCCGAGGCACCAGCTCATACCTCTCAGTTCGGTTAAGTTGGCAAAAAAAGGAAAATGACCCATGTTGGCGAGACAGCACTTGAATGCACTGTGGGTAGAGTTGTGAACTGGGCCAATCAGTCTGGAAAGGGATTTGGAACTCTGCCCAATAGGCTACAAAACTATGTCTGCCCTCTGACCTAGCAATGCTACTCCCAAAAAGATGGGAGAAAGAGGTAAAGGAGCCCTGTGTAGCAGCTCTTTGGTGCTAGTGAAGAACTGCAAAATGACAGAATGCCCATCAGCCGGGGAATGGCTGAACGGCTGCAGCCTGTGATGGTGATGGAATACTACTATTGTGCTGTAAGAAATGAGGAGGGAATGGGTTCAGAAAAATTGGGGAAGTCTTGTATGAACTGAGGCAGAGAAAAGCAAGTGGACCCAGGAGAACAATTATATGAGAGCAGCAATACTATGAAGATAATCAACTCTGAAACTTAAAGAACTCTCTGATCAACACAAAGACCCGCCGGATGGCTTCCAAATGCAGTTAAATCCCATTTTCTTCTCTTTCTCTCTCTCTTCCTTCCTTTCATTTTTTAGTTGGAACATGGCTGATTTTTTTTAAAAAACCCTTACCTATCTTGGAGTCAACACTGTGTACTGGCTCCAAGGCAAAAGAGGGGTAAGGGCTGGGCAATGGGGGTCAAGTGACTTGCCCAGGGTCACCCAGCTGGGAAGTGTCTGAGGCCAGATTTGAACCCAAGACCTCCCATCTCTGGGCCTGGCTCTCCATCCACTGAGCTACCCAGCTGCCCCCAGGAACATGGCTGATTTGAGAATTTATTTTGCATGACTTCATATTTGTTATGCATTTTGTTTTTCTTGCCTTTTCAATGGCTGGGGGAGGAGGAAGAGAGATCATTTGAAACTAAAAATAAAATTAAAATTTCATTAAAAAAATACACTCAACATGTTACTTTAAAAAATACAGATCTAATTGCCTACCATCTCTGGAAGGGAGGGAGGGAGGGAGGGAGACAACTTGGATCTTATCATTTTGGAAAATGTATGTTGAAAATTATTACATTTAATTGGACAAATAAGGAGTCACCCATTAAATTGCTCCTAGAACCCAAAGGAGCGATCGATCACCCCTGCTGGAGAACTAGCCTGCTAGTGGGAGTGCCAGCTGGGAGAGTGAGCCAACCGAGGGTGCCACCCTATGCACGCTCTTTTCTATTGCTTTGGTCTTTGGGTCCCTCGCACCTAGCGTAGTATCTGGCCTATAACAGGTAGAGATGGTGATTTCAGAACTGAAAATCATGTAGATGGTGAGTTCGGAGGTGAGAGCCCTCCTTCAGGTCCCCCAAGGACAGCACTTCCTGCCTCCATCCTCACCTTTCAGAGAACCCAAAGGCATCCTGCAAATGGAATCTCCAAGGTGGCAGCTTCGAGATCCCTACAGAAAGACTGGCCCTAAGGGGGTACGATGTGGAGGTGACCAGAAAAACCCTCATTCATGGACTCAGCTGAGTCACCACCCCCAGGCCCAGAATGATCTGATCCCTCATGGTCTGGGAAACCCAACAAAGGGGACTTTTAACCGGGTGCTGACGTTGCCCTCCCGCCTTCTGCTTGCCCCAGCGCCCCCTGCTCCCAAGGACTTCCCGCACAGCCCCTGGGCACCCTGTTCTGGGAATGGCTCTTGCCTGGCATTGTTGATGAGTGATCAGAGAAGCTTGCTTACCAGGGGGTGTTTTTCCTTTGGTCACAGCAACCCACAATGACTATCATTGGCTCTTTGGATGGACTGCCATTGACCTGAGCAGAGGAACATTGATCTGAAAGAGAAGAGAATTCATCCCATGCTGAGCCCACAAGGAATGGCATGCCACTGATGAGTGCTCCATGGCCTTGGAAAGTCCCTGGATGTCCATTTAAGTCCGTTGCCACATGTCACGAACTCTACCCACAATGTCCAAGTTCCTTTCTTTCTCTTTGTCAAGAAGAGATTGCATCAGTGCTAGATAAGGTTCTCCTCCCCAGCTATGACTTGTGATGTTTTAGACCCATGTTGGTGAACCAATGGCACGTGTGCCAGAGGGAGCTGCTCCCCTCCCCCTCTCCACCATACCTGAGGATATTTTTCACTTCACCTGCCCCTTTGTCCAGCTGCCCAATGGGAGCTTCCTCCCTCCTGTCTGGGATAAGGGGGAGACTCACATGCAGTGTGGGGGTTTCTGTTTGGGCACTCGGTCTCAAAGTTTCATCATCACCGTTCTAGGTTCTTTTCCACTTTTAACATTTTGAGGATTGGAAGGGACCTCAGCAGTGACCAATCTCACCCAAAATGGCATGTTCAGGGGCATACTCACCAGTCGTTCTTAAAAGGTCAGGCACACTTTTCAGTTGAATTTGCATTATTCACCTTTTCTCTATCACTTTCTTAGGTCCAGGAACCAATAAAACAATCCAAACTGAGCCCTGGTCTGTAGTGTTTGCCCATTTCTGGGGTATAAATGCTCACCCTTAAAATGTAACGTTTAGCTCAAGAGCCAGGAGACAGGACTGGATGAGTGGCTGTCCAGCCCGTGCCTGAAGGCCCCCAAGGAGGAAGAACCCCCCCCACACACACACACCTCTGAGGTGGGCCCTTTCAACATTTTCTCAGCTGCTAGAAATCAGGTGTCATTTCTTGTTCGGGAATTCTGTTAACTTAGTAAAGCGGTGGAGGAAGTGTTAGTAACACAGACTGAACTTTACAGAATGGGGCCTTTTCCCAGCCAGTGTTTTCAGCCCCAACATTATGGCGGAAATGTTTAAAGTGTTATCAACTCCGATGGAGCCCGCCCAGGCCCCAGTCATTGTGGGGAGCTGCATGGAGGGGCCGGGAGCCCACCCTACAGTGCAGCATCCACACAGCAACCCCCAGAAAGCCGGAGAACAAACAGGGCAGAAGGCGCTCCGCCTTCTGGATCTAGTCTAAGCGCGGGAGCCAGGAACTAGCTTCCCCTTCACCGAGGCTCCCTGGCACCAAAAACAAACTGTGGCACCGTCCTGGGCAGCTCTAGAGCCTTTAAAAAGTATTGGTGTGAAAGCAAAATGCAGGGTGCAGTGAGGTGGCTCAAAAGCCAGGCCTAGAGACAGGAAGTTCTGGGTTCAAATGTGGCCTCAGACACTTCCTAGCTAGGTGGCTGGACTTAACCAGGCTTGCCCAGCCCTTCCCACTCTTCTGCCTTGGAGCCAACGATTCTAAGCTGGGAGGGAAGGAGTTCAGCCACGGTAACCGGCATGTAACCCAGTAAGGCTCCCATCTAGATTGGCTTCCTCGTCTCTTCCTCCATCGCTCCGGCTTCTGCCTCCTGAGGCTGAGCCGAGCAGGTCTAATTCCTCTTCCACGAGAGCCCCCCGGACGGATCCATCCCTCGTTGTTTCACCCAGTCCTGTATAGCACGGATACGAGGCCCTTCGCCATCCGGGGGGCCTCCCTGGATACCCTCCGACTTGTTTGTCAGTCTCCCTCTCAAACTGGGATCCCCAGAACTGAACACGACCCCCAACAGGTGGGCCTTTGCTTTTCTTTTTCATTAAAAACCTTTACTTTCTGCCCAAGAATCAAGAATGAGTATTGATTCCAAGGCAGAAGAGCACCAAGGGCTAGGCAACGGGGGTTAAGTGACTTGTCCAGGGTCACACAGCTGGGAAGTGTCTGAGGCCAGATTGGAACCCAGGACCTCCCATCTCTGGGCCTGACTTTCTATCCACCCAGCTGTCCTCCATGTGGGCCTTTTCAGTTGCAAGATGGTTCAATTTTTGGTCGCTGCTCCAGACTGGTCTGAGGCGCATTAAAGGCCTTCGCCCATCTCCATACACGCCGATCGGCTCGACTCTGCGCCCCCAGATCTGGCACCCGTAAGACCTGGCATTGCGCCCTCTGGGGTTTCACCCCATCACACTGAGCTCTCGGCTCTGGCCTGTCTCTGCTGTCTGACAAAGGCCCCTCCCAGAGGCGACAGTCTGTGGTTCTGTGATCTGAGAAGGTCTCACGGCAGGTCGCGCCAACGGGAGGGACGTCCGCGCTCTGGAGAGTCGGGGCTGGAGGTGAGGGCGGCAGGCTGGCACCGGGCCGGGAATGGCCCGAGCAGGTCCGTCCTGCTCCGTTTAGGAAGGCGGCGCCGGCGGGTCAGGGCTGGGGGGACCCGGCGGAGGCGGGCACTGAAACCTGGATCCGCAGGGCTTCCTCCGGGGGGCCTCCTTGGAGCGGGAAAGAGGTAAGCTTAGGACAAATTAAAGGCAGCTCCACTTCCCACAGTGGGGGAGGAAACTGATGGAACTCATTATCCTAAGATGTGGTCCAGGCTGGAAATAGAAATCGCTTCACAAAAGGTTTAGATAAATCCATGGATGACAGCCCCATTAAGGAGGTAGTGAGGGAACCATGGGGTTTGGGGCCCGCAGCTCCCTCCACCGGCCTTGGTGCCACCCCAGAGAAAGGCTCAAGAATCATTTCTTTTCTTTTTTTTTTTAACCCTCACCTTCCGTCTTGGAGTCAATACTGTGTATTGGCTCCAAGGCAGAAGAGTGGTCAGGGCTAGGCCATGGGGGTCAAGTGACTTGCCCAGGGTCACACAGCTGGGAAGTGTCTGAGGCCAGATTTGAACCTGGGACCTGTCTCTAGGCCTGGTTCTCAATCCACTGAGCTACCCAGCTGCCCCCTCAAGAATCATTTCTGTTCCTCCAGCTCTTGGTGCTGACACCACTCTTTGCTGTGAGTGACCCTACTGGACGCTGTGAGGGAAGCAGGACGGCCGGACCATCTTCCTCTCACAGACCATGAGACCGAGGCTCGATGGAGGAAGGGCCTTGGTGGGGGGCACCCACTCCGCAGGCTTCTCACTCCTGCAGACTCCCCTGGCACGGCGTCCTCAGAAGGAGGAGGGCCAACAAGGGAGCATCGACGTGCCCACAACGTCTCCTCAGGAAGGTTCCTTTGAGCCACGACAACCCCGAGAAGTGGGGATGCGAGGATTATTGCTGTTCTGCCTTTCTCGATGAGGATCCAGGCTCGGAAAAGAGGCAGACTGGACGGGTGTCTTCCTAACTCTGAGCTCCTGGTGGGGAAAAGCCAGCCAGGCTTCCGGGGACGGTTCTGTCTCCCTACATTTACCCCCAATTCTTGCTTGGGTAATGTTGGAGCACAAAGAGGGAGCTGGGGCGGGGGGTGAAGACCAGGCTGGGGCTACCCCTGCAGGGCCAGAAGAGGGCGCTCGATAGACGCCATCGCGAGTTCCAAGTCCCTCTGAGTTGGGTGCCCGGTGCCAGCATCTCTCCCAGCCACTGATGAGGAAGCGCTGCCTCCGGGCCAGACCCTCCCGCCCTGGTTAAAAGGATAAAATCGCGCAGGCCCTTCCTTCATCATTTCTTTCATTCATTCATTCAGGGATGATCAAAGATGCCTCCAAGCCACCCGCCAGCCCTCAGAGGCCAGCCCTGGGAGGAGGGGGAGATCCCAGGCAAACAGGAGCTGTGGGAGCCTGGCATGGGGGGGGGGAGTCTTGGGACGCGGAGGGGATGGAGCGGGCTCATCTCCAAGGCCCAGCCTACCCACCTCCCAGGAAGCTCCGACCCCCTTGGAGGACCACCAGAGCCCAAGAGGCCCCTCCTGCCGGGTTCCCTGCCCAAGAGCTCCTCCGGCCCGCGCCGATCCCGATCTGAAGCAGGCCTGAGACTGAGGGGCGGCGCAGGCTCACCCCCACCCGGAGGCGCCAGCCGCAGAGCAGAAGCGGGGCGCAGTGGGGATCCCCCTTCCCCCAGCTGCAGAAAGCTCTCCCCATGCGCCACCCTTAGGGACCGGCCACTGACGCTCGCCAGGCTGGGGGTCCCTGAGCTGCTCTCCCCTGCCGCTGAGCCGGGGCCCATTTTCTGCCTCTCTGAAGCCCTTTCAGCATTCCACGGCTCCCCCCCCAAGGCTGAGGCTCTCCCCGGCCCCCAGGGAGGCCCAGGTTGGCAGGAAAAACCTGGGGAGGGAGGGAGGGAGGGCAGAGAGGATCGGGTGGCAGCCGGTGACTCAGCACTTCGGGAGAAGGCCCCCCCAGAGGTACCCCCCAGGGGAGACCGAGTCATGAGGCTGGGCACAGGTGCCAGGGAGGGGGTCCTGCATTGCCGCAGTCAGGACCCCCCAGAGAGATGCGGCCCCAGAGAGGGGAGGGACCCCAGGGAGCCTCCCGAGCCAGATTCTTGTGCTAAGCCGGGGAGAGGTCGGGGAGGGCCTGGGCTGGTCCAGGTGCTGTGTCAGGGCCAGGGGGGACACGGGGCAGGGCCAGGCAGGGCAGAAGGTGAGGTAAGCAGAAACCCCACCGCCTGCCCCCTGGGATTTCCGGTGACATCACAGGGAGCCCAGGGCAAGGCAGGGCTGGCAGCCCTCAGCTCCTGGCTCCTTCCCTCCTTGGGAAAAGGGAAAGTGTGGCAGGGCTGGCAGCCGCAGGAACACATTCCTGATGGGTTTCCTTCCCCTCCCAGGCTCCCCACCCTCCTGCCCTCAGCCGCCTCCGCCACTGCCGGCACGCCACCACAAATGCCAGCCGTCTCATGAGCGGGAACCTCCCGGGAGCGAGAATGTCAGCGGGGGTGGGGCAGCTCTGGGAGTGCCCGCCGGCCCTGAGGGGCGCTGTCACCTCCCCCGCCAGGCCTCGGACCCTTCCCAGCGGGGTGGCCCTGGACAAGTCCCCTGACCTCCGTGGCTAGCCGGCCCTCCCTCCTGTCCTGGAACCAGCACAGCAGGGATTCTGAGGCCGAAAGAGGGCTTTTCCCAAGAGTGTCCTGGAAACCGCAGCCTCCCAGGGGTGGGCCAGTGACAGCCTCTCCTGAGCCCTCCTGGCAGCCCCCGCAGAACGGAGCCAGCTTGTCCACGATGGGCTCCTCCTGGGGCTCCAGACCTCCTGCCCATGAGCTCCTCCGTGTCTCATCGGGCTCCCGGAGGCACCCAAGGCTCTCCGAGGGCCGCTGCCTGGCACCCAGGCCCAGAGCCGGCTCCAAAGGCCCAACACTGGTTGAGGGGGAGGTGGGAGTGGACTTGGCTCTTCAGAGGATGCCCCGTGCTCAAGGGAGGAGATGTTGAACTTCAGGGAGTGGAGGGGGAGGCTCAGAGTCCACAGGGTGCTCGCATGTGGGCAAAAACAGGAAGGATGGCAGATGGCAGGAAGCAGCGGGCTGGCTCAGTGGCTAATGTGCCAGGACCTGGGTTCAAATCTAGCCTCAGACACTTCCTAGCTGTGCCATCCCTGGACAAGTCACTTAACCTCCAATGGCATAGCCTTCGCTCTTCTGTTTTAGAGTTGTTAGGGGATGAGAGAGAGCGAATTGGCCATAGAGAATTAATCATCAGGACATGTGCTGGGTCTCTCCTTCCTCTCTATTTCACCCTTCCCTCTCCCTCTCCTTATCTTTCTGGGTCTCTCTCCTTCTACTCTCTCTGCCTCTCCTTGTCTTTCCCTCTCTCTCTTTCTTTCTCTCCCTCCTCTTGGCCTCTCTTTCCCTCTCTCCTGTCTCTTTTTTTGTTTGTTTCTTTTGTTTGTTTGTTTGTTTGTTTGTTTCTTTCTTTCTTTCTCTCCCTCCTCTTGGCCTCTCTTTCCCTCTCTCTCTTTCTTTCTCTCCCTCCTCTTGGCCTCTCTTTCCCTCTCTCCTGTCTCTTTTTTGTTTGTTTCTTTTTTTGTTTCTTTGTTTGTTTGTTTGTTTCTTTCTTTCTTCCTTTCTCTCCCTCCTCTTGGCCTCTCTTTCCCTCTCTCTCTTCTCTCCTTTTCTTTCTTTCTTTCTCTCCCTCCTCTCGGCCTCTCTTTTCCTCTCCCTGCCTCTATTTCTCTCCCTCTCTCCACCCCAAACAAGGGAATTAATCATTTCTCCTGTTGCCTTCATGATCATTTCATCCTTGGAAAGATGGCGGAACCCAGAAGGGGCCTTTCCTCCCTCCCAATCTGCTTCTTGCCAAGGAGGAAGAGTGAGTTGTTGGGCAGAAGTGATGGAAACCTTTGGAGGAGGAGAGGAAACCTGAGCATGGGCTGACACGAATGAGGTGCCCTGGGTTATGGGAGAGCAGACTTCCCAGGCCTCCGAGGAGGGGAGGGAGGATCCCGCGGTCTAAAGTTCTCCGTGGAAGTTAGCCAAGGAAGAATGGAAAGCTCCCAACGATGAAGCTCTCAGACACAAGGGGAACGTTCTGAGGAGGAAAGGAAATTGTGTGCCGTGTGAGGCGGATCATCAGGGAACTCCCTCACCCTCGTCGAGTGTTAACAGCCTTACAGGACAGATGGAAGGAGAGGAGGTGCCCGGAGAGCCTCCGCCGTGGCCCAAGCTGGGAAGAGCCCCTTGGAAGGGCCGGAGAGGCGGACAGGAGGCGTCTGAGAGCCGCCAGGGCTGATCCAAGAGAGGGCTGGGCTTGTAGAGAAACTCAGGAAGGGAAGGCTCCGGTGTGATGGGGAGATGACAGCCGGCAGAGTGGCTCATCCATCGCTTGTTCACCTCCTGTTTACTCTATGGGGAGAAGATCTTCGGCCCAGGCAGGAGGAAGGAAGGAACCAAAATGGCGGCTGGAGCAGGAAGAGGCAGGCTGGATACCGGGCCAGGAAGGGAGCCCCTTCCCGTCTGTCTGCCTGGAGATGGGACTCCTGTGCCTGGGCAGCCCTCTCTGAAAGGGCCCTGAGCAGAGCCCACCTCGAGGAACATCATCTTGGGAGTCGTGCTGATCTTCTGGGGAGTTTTCAGGCACCAGCAGCCAGCTTGGGGAAGAGCCTGGAGATTCTGCCACATGAACGTGGCTGAGGAAAATGAGAATGTCTGAGCTGGAGGAAAGAAGACAGGCAAAGGGTTCGACTGGTTCTGCTGGGCCCTAGAGGTGAGAGCGAGGAGACATGGTGCCAACAGATCCACAGGGGCCCGAGGAAAGGAAACCAGAGCTATCCAAGTGCGGTGGGCTGCTGCTCCCCTGCAATGGATGCCCATTTAGAAATGTAATAGGGGGCGGCTGGGTAGCTCAGTGGATGGTGAGCCAGGCCTAGAGATGGGAGGTCCTGGGTTCAAATCTGACCGCAGACACTTCCCAGATGGGTGACCCTGGACAAGGCCCTTCCCCACCATGGCCCACCCCTTATCGCTCTTCTGCCTCAGAACCAATACCCAGTATTGACTCCAAGACGGCCGGTGAGGGTTGAGAAAAGAGATGTAATAGAAAGAACACGAATTAAATGGCATGATATTACGGCAACGTGAGCAACGATCTACGTGGACAAATGTCTCATTTCTCAAGTATTAGAGAACGGAGTCCAATTTACAAAGACACAAGCCGTTCTCCAATCGACAAATGGCCAAATGATACGAAGAAGCAGTTTTCAGCCGGAGAAATCAAAGCCATCCACAATCATAGGAAAAATGTTCCAAATCCGGCTCTATTAGAGAAATGCGCATTTACCTCCCATCGGCCGATGGGACCCTGAAGGAAAGAGAGTCGTGCTGGGGGGGGGGGCACAACGGAGGGTGAACGGAGCCGAGCATGGGGAGGGCGATGTGGAGCTCTGCCCAGAGGGGTCCTGCAACGCCACTACTGGGTCTGCATCCCTTTTTTTAAGGATGGGGGGGGGGGATCTGCTCGGACAAAACATCCACAGCAGCTCTCTTTACGGCGGCAAAGACTTGGAAGCTAAAGGGACGTTGGCTGTCCGCTGGGGAACGGTGGAACCCATTGTGGCACAGGGTGGGGATGGACCACGATGACGAACTGGAGGAGTTCAGAGAACGCTGGGAAGATCTCCATGAACTGATGCCAAGTGAGGCAGGCAGAGCCAGCAATAGCCACACTGTGTGACTCTCCGCTGTGCCACGATCCAGGACGATGCGGAAGGACGTGGGTGTGGAATGCTCCAAAGAAAGAGCTGCAGGCGGATGCAGGTCAAAGCAGATGGTCCTTCACATGAACTTGTTCATGGTTTTATCCGATTCTTCCCTTACAACAACGACCAACATGGACGAAAGTTTCACGTGATAATACATGGATAGCAATCCTATTGCTTGCCATCTCCAAGAACGGGGAGAGAAGGGAGGGAGGGAGACAATTTGGATCTTGTAGTTTCTGAAAACTCTTGTTAAAAATTGTTATTGCATGTCATTGGGAAAAGAAAATATTAAAATAATAATAAAAGGATGGGGATGTAGATGCCTCTTTATTACATATTAAAAACTCTGCACATTGGGAAACAATGAAAGAAATGAGATGTGTGAGGTAGCTGGGTGGCTCAGTGGACCGAGAGCTAGACCTGGAGTCTGGAGGTCCTGGGTTTAAATCTGACTTCAGACACTTCCTAGCTGGGTGACCCTGGACAAGTCACTTAACCCCCATTGCTTAGCCCCTACTGCTCTGCTGCCTTGGAACTAATACACAGTATGGATCCTAAGAAGGGACGAGGGTATTAAAAACATTGATTTATGTGTTGAATACAGAGAAGCATGAAAAGACTGATGTGAACTGAGGCAGAGTAAATTTAGCAGAACCAAGAAAACAAGAGACACAATAAGGGCCACAATAGAAATGAAAAGAACTACCAAGAAAGACCAAAGTTGAATGGAACAAAGCAATAACCCTAAAGGGGGGCTCTATGAGCAGAGAGGAAGGGACACACCCAGCCCGCCTTCCCGTGGAGGTTCTCGGGGGCCGCCAGTGTTCAGACTCTTCCCATGTGTCCATGAATTGGGTTGATTTTTTCCTCTTTAGGCAACAGTAAAAGTAGATTTCTTAAAGCGAAGGAATGTGACAAGGAATTTGGTTGCATTAGATAACCCTTCGGGGTGCATCCAGCTGTGAGATTCTGACATTTTGTATCACTTATAGGTGTGTCTTGGGATGGCAGTGGGGGGGACCCTTTGGGGGGTGCTCAAGATGACTTCAAAGGACGAATGTCACTAAACAGCTTGGCACAAGAATAGACGGGCACCCTCAACACTTCCCCTTCCCTCTGCCTCCATGTCTAATCTTTTTGTTTGTTTTTTTTAATCCTTACTTTCTGTCTTACCTTCTGTCTAGACAGAAGGGCAAGGGCTAGGCAATGGGAGTGAAGTGACTTTCCCAGGGTCACACAGTCAGGAAGTGTTTGGTGCCACATTTGAACGCAGGTCCTCCCGATTCTAGGCCTAGTGCTCCTTCCATTGAGCCACCTAGTCATCCTGGCCAATCCATTTTTAAGCTTCTAGATTTTCTCTCTACAACATCTCTTGTATCCATCCCCTCCTCTTCACTCTCACGGCCAATAAACGCCCTGTTCCAGGTCCCACATGAATCACTGCAATAGCTGCTTTTTATTGCTCTCTTATTTCTTGCAGCATCCTAGTTATCCCGCACATCCCTCTTCCTTTCCCTCCCAGAGAGTCATTCCATAGAAGAAACAGAATTTTTTAAAGAGGAAAAAAAAATCCCCACCACGGATGGACACGTGGGAAAGTCCCACCCTTGGGCACTAGGAAGGCCAAGGCCCCCCCTTTTCCCCACAAAGGGCTAGGCTGGGACTTCTCTTCATCGCTCCTGGCGGCCGTCCACCTGGGTCTTTCTCGGTTGGGCCATTTGCATTCAGGCCCATTTCCCTTGCTCCAGCCGCCCGTCTATTGCTTCCTGGGTTCTGCTGACTTCACTTTGCATCTGTTCATGGAGCTCTTAGCAAAGCTTCCTGACTGGCCTGCCCGTTGCAAGTCTCTTCCCTTATCCAGTCCACACAGTTCCCCAAGGACAGAAGCCCAGCCAGGTCTGACCAGGCACACGCCTGTCCCAAAGCTCCAGGAGCTTCCTCTTGCCACAGGGTGCAACCTGGCAGGATCTGACCATCCCCTGACCACACTGCATCCTGGCCAAATTTGCCTCCTCCAAGCTGTCCCAGTTCCCATCTCCACACCTTTGCCCAGGCTGTGGCTCCAAACTAGAATGAGGTGGTGGGAGAATCAAAGGGAACCAATGAAGAAGTTCTACCAAACTCAGCCTCCCTCATCTCAGGAACGGCCTCCCTCCTTACCGAGGCCTCCCAGAATCCCCCACTTCTTTCAGGACTACCGCCACGAGGTCCTCTCTTTCCTCTAACTATACTCTTCGTTTTTATTTGCGGATCGTAACCCAATGTCAGCCAGAAAAGGTGGTCTGCTTGAAGGTGGCCTTTGTCCGAGCCTCTCCTTCCTCGAACCCTCTCCCTGGGGGCTGGCATAATTCTTTTTTCCAACCTGCTTCAGAGAAGGCCCCTCCCTGGTCCTGTGCACATGAAAGGGGGCTTCGGAGGCCTGAGAGCCTGGCGGAATGGAAGGGACTCCTTGGAGGGAGGAATTTCAGGCTCTGTGGCAGACTGTTTGGGGTGAGACTTAAGGGTACAGGATTCCAGCTTGAACTCGGATCATCCCAAGTGGCAATCGGCTCTTCTGCTCCCAATGGCAGCTTCCAGGGACTCTCCGGAGAATTCTTCTGGGCCCCTCGTTGCTACTTAGGAGTGGAAAGGCACCTGGAGGGGCTTGTTGTCTTTGCCGGGGGGATCAATCCTGGAAACTCAAAGGGGAGGAAGAGGGAGGACTTTCTGGTCTGGCTGCCATTGGCACTGAGCGATGCTTGCTGGAGCTGAGAAGAGCCCCTCTTCAGAGGCGCCAGGCACCACCAGGGAAGGGGACCCTCACCCAGAGGCAGACACGTAGAATTCCGGAGTGGAAAGGCTAGGCTCTCCCCAGAGATGAAACCCTAGGCCAACACACCCTGCAAATGGATGGCCAGACTTTCCCCCTCCCCCTTCATTATGGAAGTGTAATCACCATCTAGTCTCTCCCCCTACCAAGCTCTGTGGACTGAACCTGGGAGTCTGAGGAAAGGAGGAAAAAAAGAAACATTAAAAAAAAAACAAAAAAACACCTTTTCACATATTATCTCATTGGGTCCTTCCAAGGGAAGGGAGAAAGGAACATGCATTTATGGAGCACCTACTATGTGCCAGGCACTGTCCTAAGCACTTTCCAAATACCCCATTTAATTCTCACAGCAACCCTGAGAGGTCGGTGCTTTTATTATACTAATTTGACAGATATGAAATCTGTGACTGAGGGAGGTCAATTCACTTGCCTGCCCAGAATCTAGTCAGTATCTGAGACTGGATTTGAACTCAAGTCTTCTGACTCCAGACCCAATGCTCTATCCATTGGCCTTAATAATAGATAGTGTTATGTTAAATCCAGTGGAATTGTGTGTCTGATAAGGGAGGGGAGAGAAAGAACATGAGTCCTGTAACGATGGAAAAATATTCGAAATCATCTAATTAAATAAAAAATTTAAAAAGTAATAGATAGTGTTATAAAGGCTTTACAATGATCTAATCTGCTCCTCACAACAACACTAGGAGGTAGATGCAATTATTATCTCCCTATTACACATGAGGAAACTGAGGAAGAAAAAAATTAAGTTAGCTTAATTTTAAAAATTAAAATTAAAAAATTAGCTAATAATTATCTGAGGCAAGATTTGAACTCGGGTCTTCCTGACTAAATCTTAGCTTCCAACACCCCTACACTGAGAGAATCCTAGATCTAGAACCAAAAGAATCCCATTTTGATTGTAATCCAATTCCCTCATTTTACAAGAAGGAATCTGAGACCCAGAAAGGGGAAATAACTGCCTTGATTTTTCTCTCTCCAGCCCCAAATGCTCAGAAGGAAACGGGGCACCCAGGGGGTGCTTAATGAGCCCTTTCCCCTTCTTTCTTTGCATCCCTGCTCGGGCCAGGGTCCCCCAGGTAGAGCTGTGGCTGGGTGGAGGTCTTGTGCCTGCAGGACCGGCATTCCTTCTCCCCACTGCTCCGTGGCAGGCAGGCAGGCAGGGGACGTCGCAGCTCATTTTATAGCCAGAGAAGCCGGAGCAATCAGGAGAGGAGATGCGGGCCCAGGTTCCCCGGGCCTGGCTCCCAAAGAACCCTGGGCTCTTTCCAGAGTCCCCGGGGGACAGGGGAGGGAACTGGGTCCCCGGGCTGCTGCTGTGCTGCAGCCAGGCGGCACAAGTGCCCTCCAAGCCCCTTGATCTGTGAAACTCATAGAGAGTCATTGGGATGAATTCTCTGGAGTTGGAGCGCAGAGCGGGAAGTCCGCCCCTTGTGGAGGGACACTGAGCCCCAGACCACCTCGGGGTGGCTGCTGGGTGAGCTGCCACCGGGAGGGAGACAGCCTGGAGCCTCCGATTGGAAGCCAGCTTTGAGTTCAGCTCGCTTACTTTGTGAAGAAATGCAGATGCCGCTTCCCAGGTGATTGTGGTCCTTTTGTTCCCCTCCCGGCTGGAGCCCAGCCTCAGGCTGGTCATCTCCCAGCGCAGGAAAAGAGACCCCGCCAGACTCCTCTTCCTTTTGGGAGCTTCCATGCCCCCGCCCGAAGAGAGACTGTCTTTCTCCAAGGCTGAGTCCTGAGCACGCAGCTGGGACACACATTGCCAGTATAGTCTCTGTAGTCACTTCACATGGGAATCTTGGCGCCGAGCTAGCCAGGTAAGCTTCCTGCAGGAAGGAGCCTTGTCCTGGGAAGAGACGGGAGCCATAGGGGGAGTGGGGGGGGGGGAGCACCAATGGGGATCCGGAGAAGGGCTGGGCCCAGAGCCCAGAGGATGTGGCTGGGCTTCATGGGCAATGGAGTGGAGAACCCAAATGTACATGCCCGTGCCCACGCCCGGGGTGGCCAGATGGCCCCACACATCACCCTCCAAGCCTTCTCGGGGGTGACATCCCACAGCTCCTGAGCACAAATGACTTCTGGGGGCCCTCAGAGGGTGAATAATTGGAAAGGAGGGCAAATGCCTTCATCCTCCTTCCAGTAGCCTCACTTTGTCTCACTGTTCCTTTCTCTCCTCCCTAAGCCATATTCCCTCATCTTCCCTTCCTTTGACCCTCTCCTTTCTCTTCCTCCTGCCTGTCTGTCTCTCCTCTGTCCCTCCCTCCCTTCCTCTCTCCTCTGTCTCTCCCCTCCCTCTTGTTACTCTCCCTCCATCCCTCTCTATCCTCTCTCCTCCCTCTTGTTTCTCTCCTTCCATCCTTCTCCCTCTCTCTTTCCCCCTCCATTCCTCTCTCCTCTCCATTCCTCCCTCTCCCTCCATCCCTCTTTCTCTGTCTCTCTTTCCCTCTCTCCTCTCTCCCCCTCCATCCCTCTCTCTCCCCTCCCTCCCCCATTCCTCTTTCTCCTTCCCTCTCTCACACCCCCTCCCCTCTTGTTCTGGGGCTGCTTTCTCCCTGACTCAGCAAGGTGCTTTATAAGGTGCTGAGGGGCTTCAGCCAAATCTAAACCATATTGTCTCCAAACTCCCAGCCAGAGAAGAAAGGCTGCAAGTGAGCTCGGCTGTGAAGAGGGGAGGCCAACCGAGCAGGGCTCATTCTGAGCAGGTCCTCTTCCCTCCCCACCCCCTCCCTCTCCACTGGGCAGTTCCTGGGGTTTCTTCCTGGCCAGCAGGCGCCCCTCCTGGCTTTTGTCTACTTGGCCTGGCAAGGGTGACAGGAGGCTGCCCAGGGAGGCTCCCAAGCCCAGAGGGAGCTGGAAGGGTGGCCACAGGAGGCTCTTTCCATTCTCCCTCAGAGACCAGTCTGGTCCCAGCAGCTAACTGGTGTCCCTGGAAAGTTTGCTGCCCCCAGCCCCGGGCCAGCCCTTTCTCTCCTTGTTTAGAGAAAAGAGAGCACAAAAATCCACCAACCAAGTCTGTCCCACTCCAGTGAGGTAATTGAAAACAAACTTCCCCCTCCCCAGCTCTCACTCTGCAGAAAAGGGAAGAGCTGTCCTGGGAAAGCAGCAATGGCCTGGCCTGCAAACCCAGACTGGGCTGGGCTGGGCTGGCCGTGGGGGGCCGGGGGGCTTCAGGCCCCTTCTCCTGCCCCCCTTCAGTGGGTCCAGGCCCCCCTGGGGAGAGATTGTTGGAATTTATCCCTGAGAGGGTCCCCTTTCCCCCAGTCTGCCTCCAGCTGTAGCTCTGCTATTCTGCCCTCTCCCTGCGGCCCCCCAACTCAGAACAAAACCATCTTAGGCTCCCGGCTCTCAGGCAGGACTCACTTAAGGACCAAATGACCCTCCCCAGAGTCCACAGGAATTCATTGAGCACCTCGGAGATGCCAGGCTCTGGGCTCCCAGAGGCTATGGGGGAGCCTGCAGGGACCAGGTGGGGCTCTTCCTATGTTCTCCTTCTGGTAGCCTTTAGAGAGAAAGGAAGAGGGAGAGACAGAGAGACAGGAAGAAGAGATGAGAGAGACAGAGACAGAGAGATGAGAGAGACAGATGGGAAGAAGAGAGATGAGAAAGACAGAGACAGGAAGAAGAGATGAGAGATGAAAGGGAGACAGAGAGAGACAGGAAGAAGAGAGATGAGAGAAAGACAGAGACAGAGACAGGAAGAAGAGATCAGAGACAGAGACAGAGATGAGAGAGAGAGACAGAGACAGGAAGAAGAGATGAGAGAGAGAGACAGACAGACAGACAGGAAGAAGAGATGAGAGACAGGCAGAGACAGAGAGACAGGAAGAGAGATGAGAGAAAGGCAAAGACATACAGAAAGAGAGAGACAGGAAGAAGAGATGAGAGACAGAGACATGAGAGAGACAGAGACAGAGACAGGAAGAAGAGATGAAAGCTGAGAGAGAGACAGACAGACAGAGCCCCTTCAGAGAGAGACTCTAGGCTCGTGGGTCCCCTAGGTCTCCAGTTCATCCCACCTCCTGCCCACAGAAGGAAGAGAGCTGGCAGCCAAGGCAGCTTCTCCTCTCCCCCCAGCCCCAAAGGAAGGAGAAAGCCAAATCTCTACAGAGGAAAGCATTTCCCCAAAGGCGAAGTTCTTTCAGTCTGTCTGTCCTCTGGTCTTGAATGGGGAGAGTTACGGCTGAGTCACCCACAGAAACCTCTTGTGTTGAAACTGGTCCTGTGCCTCGTGCTGATTAATGAATTACAAATCTCCCTCCCCCCCCCCCCCCCCCACTCGGGCTGACATTAAGAAAAAGCATGACAAACTTCGTGAACTTTCAGGGGAAAGGCCAGTGCCAAGTGCTCTCGGCTCCGAGCTGGCGCCCTCCCAGAGAGGGGAAGGGGAGGGGGGGATCCCAAGTCACTTAGTCACCTGCTTCAGCGAAGGCCCCAGTCCGAGCTCGGAGAATGGGGAGAGCGCCGGGACAATGGGGAGAGGGGTGGGGGCTCCCCAGACAAAGGGAGGCAGGGAGAACCCCATCTCTGGCTGAGAGGCCAGCTCATTGGCATGGGGTGGGGGTGGGGGATGTGTCACTACTTTGGCTGGGGGGGGGGGCGGCGAACGGTCCTAGATGGAGGCGAGGGGCTGGGATCGGACTGCAGGAGGCGATGGGCAATGAGAGGGGCTAGCTCGGAGTCCGCTTCTGGTGGAGACGGGCATCCGGGCAGGGGTCGAGCAGACGGACGGCAGACGCTGCAGGGAGCCCAAGAGAGAAAGGGCCCTTCTCGGCCCCCCTCCCTCCCTCCCTTCCCCTTTTCCCCAGTGTTTGCCGACTGTCTCCTGCCCTCCCTCTTCCCCCCCTCCCCCCGGAGGCCCAGGGTGGTACCGCAGCCTCGCCTCACCTCACCCCCCCTGGATGCTGTGGGAGAGAGAGAAGCCCTCCCCTCCCTCCCTCCCTCCCTCCCTCCTCTCCCCCCTCCTCCCCCCACCCCCGGGGAGGGCCGCTACAATTTGTGGTTCCAGCCTTACACGTCAGAAAAGAAAAAAAAGTTCGCAGAATGTCCCACACCGAAAAAAAAGCCCCGAGCCAGAGAAAAAAACCTGCGAGTGGGCTTGGCGGATGGGATTAGGAAGGCTTCGCCAGAGCCGCGGCTCTCCCTCCCTCCCTCCCACTCCGCCAGCCTCCGGGAGAGGAGCCGCGCCCGGCCCCTGCCCGGCCCCCGGCCCCATGGACCTCCGAGCAGGTAGGAAGGAGCGCCCCCCTCCCCCCTCCCCCCTCCTCTCCGGTCGCCTGCAGATCCGCTTCCCCGGACCCTCAGGAGCCGCTTCCCTCCCTGCCCCCCGGGGGGCTACCCCGGGCAGCTCCGGCCCGGCCGGCCCGTTCCCGGAGTCCGCCGCCCGGCTGGGCGGCTGCTGGGGCCGGGCTCGGGTGCAACAAGCGGCCCCGCACAAAGGGAGAGAGGAGCCGAGCCCGAGGACTTGGGAGCCCCGGAGCGAGCAGGAGGAGCCCGAGCGAGCCAGGGGCGGGGAGAGCCCGCCACCCTCGGAGCCCCGGAGCGAGCCCGGGGCAGAGGCAGGGCCAGGGCCAGAGACACAGAGACAGGCAGAGACAGAGACACGGAGAGACACCGAGACAAGGGGGACGGCGGGGGGTGGGGGGAGTCCGAACCCGCAAGAGACGCGAGCGAGCGGGAGGGAGAGAGAAGGGGAAGAGGGGGAGTTGGAGAGAGGAAGAGGGAGGGGAAGGGGAGAGGGGGGAGCCCGAGCTAGGGCCGGCCGGCCGGCCGGAGGGACGGAGGGGGAACAGGGGGAGGCCAACACCTCAGCTGGACTCAGCCGCCGCTCGTCCCCGCCGCCCCCGCCGCTGCGCCCACCCGGAGGGGAGGGGACGGGAGGGGAGGGAAAGGAAAGGGAGCGGAGAGTCGGGCCGGGCCGGGCCGGGCCGCCAGGACTCAGCGTCTCCTCTGCGGGCTGGGGCGCGCGCGAAGCTGGGAGCAGCCCCGGCCGGACCCCACGATGCTCCCCGTGGCCGGGGAGCCGGCAGGTAAGAGGGAGGCGGCCGGGCCTGGGGGGGCCCGAGCGGGTTGCTCCTTGGTCCCCGCCCCCGGCCCAGGCGGACTCAGGCCGGCCCGGCCCGGCCCCGTCTCGGCCTGGGAGTGATTAGTGGAGGGGGCGGGGGCGGCCCAGCCGGACCCGGGCAGGAAAAAGCCCGTCACGGGCCGGGGGAGCGGCCGGCGGGAGACTTTCCGCTTTGCGGCCAAGGGAGTCAGTTAGTCCTCAGCCCCGGGGGAGGGCTGGGGAGGGGAGGGGACCGCTCCGTCTCGGCCGCGCCTGGAGGTGGGAACTCGCCACGGGAGGGGGAAAGGGCATCTCTCGGCTCCAGAGACTCCGTCAGTCCCCCTGACCCCGCCCCCGCCGCTGGGAAGGGAGAAGCTCCCAGGAGGGGGGGAGTGGGGGCGGGGCCGGGGGCTTAGGGGCCACACAGGGGGAAGGAGGCGCCGCGGGGGGAGGGGGCGGGAAGAGCAAGGTCATCGCTTTGGGGTCCGGCCAGAGAAAGCCCCCCAACCTCATTTCCCCAGGCCTCAAGTACTCCTCTAAACCCCACCCCAGGGACGCCCCGAAAACTTTCCCAAGAACTCTCCCCTCGAGGCATCCAAGTATCTCCCTGCCCCCCTCCAGCCCCGGAGGGCTCTTCCGCTGTAGACCCCGAGGGATTCCCCCATTTCCTCGAGTCCGCCAGCCCCCCCCCCGCACCCCCCCACCCGGCCAGCGCTAATTCCCACGGAGGCCCCTCCCCTCGCTGGGCCCCCTTCCTCGGCGCCCCAAGGGTCCCACCAAAGCCGGCCGCCCTTCCTCTCCCGCGGATGGTCAGTCTCTCCCACTGTCGAGAGGGATGGGAGGGCTGGGGCAAGCCACGGGCCAGAGGAGCAGGGCATCTGGGGGAGACGGGCCGGCTGGGCCACCCACAGAAGGCCGGGAGACACCCAGAGATGAGGCGCGGGAGGCATTCCTCTGGCCGTGCCTAGTACAGTGTGTGCCCGGCACAGCCGGCCGGCAGTCCTCTACGACTGGCGGCCGGCAGAGCTAACAAAGGAGGCGTCCACTGAGGCAGTCCCAAGAGCTGGCAGACGGAGCCCTTCCTGGCCCCCCCCCCCAGCCCAGCCCTGGCCGTGGCCTTCCTCTGGCCTAGCCCAATCACTCTGGGCTCCGGTCCACGCGGTGGAGCCGAGCTCTCCAGCCCGCCCCTAATTCATGCCATTCACCAGCACCTCTCCCACACACCGGGCTTCCTCTCCATTCACTGCTCCTTCCCGGTCCTCGGCCGGCTCCCACTCCGCGATTCGCTCCCCCCTGGCTTGGCAGTGCCTTGGAGCCCTCCCGGCCCTGCCTCTGCCCCGGCCTTTCCTTGGGGGTGCTTCCACCCGGCTACCACATCCGGAGGTCTCACACACACCGGGCTTCCCACAGGACGCTCTGAATTCAGGCAGAAAAGGCCTGCTCTCCTCTCCACTCCCTCACCCGTCCCCCTGCTTCTTCCTTCTGGGCCTTAGTTTCCCCTCGGAAGTGGAGCCCCATCCAGCCCTTTATTCAAGGCTGGGAAGAAAGAGGAGTCCTTCTGGGGAGGGGGAGGAGGCAGGACCTCCCGGAAAGGCCAGCTCAGGTAGCAGCAGAAAGGAGGAGGAAGAGAAGAGAACCTCTACCCACTTTCTGCTGCCTGGCTGGGGGCCTGAGTCACACAAGGGTGGTAGCTGGAGGGGGTCAGATGGTCTGCACTGACTCTGGGTCTGTTTCTTCCATGTGAAATTGGGGAGGGCTCTGGTAACCCCTTCTGTCCTCCCCCCACTCTTGGGGGCTGAAAGAGCCTTCCTCAGCCTCCTCTGGTCCCCAAGCAGCCTTCTCCCTGGAGGCTGGCCCCCTCCCCCACTGCTTCACTGGGGTCCTGCTGGCCCCGAGGCCCCTCTTAGGCTTTTCTCCTGTCCTTCACCTCCATGGCATACTGGGGCCTCCAGGCTCCCCCCAGACACACTGGGTGAGGTCAGGCTGAGGGCTGCAGGCCAGGGACTGTGGGGGCTGCTGGGCCAAGGCTCGTGTACACGTGTGTGCCTGCGTGTGCAGCCATGTGGGGTGGCCATGCGCTTGCGTGGGCTGTGTGTGTGTGTATGTGTGCTCGGGCCCTCCGTTCCCAGGGCCCAGGGATCTGGATGGAATTAGGGGCCTGGCCGGGTGGGGGCCAGGGTGGGGGTGCTCCAGCAGGAAACCTGAGCTGGCTCATTAGCTCCTCACGTGCTCAGCTGGATTTATAAACACAGAGGAGACGGGATGTAAACAATCGGCAGCGGCAGCCAGAGGCAGGCTGGGGGAGGGGAGGGGGGCTCCTGGACCACAGCACCCCCAAAGACAGCCGGAGCCCAGAGCCGGCCTCCTCTCCCCAGGGGCGGCCCGCTTCCTGGGGCACACAGGTGTCCGCTGCCCCTCCCACCGTCCCCTCCCAGCCTTGGAGATGGAGACCAGGCTGGGGGCAGGTGGGGGAGGGCCCAGCCGCCCCCTCCTGCTCTCCCTGCTTTCTCCATCCTTCATCCCTCAGCTCCCCCCCCCCCCCCAGCGGTGACACAGTTACCTCAGAACTGAAATATTCCTGGAAACACCGGCCTCGTCTGGTTAATCTCAGGAGTGTTTCTGCCCAGATGAGGAGGTTCTGCTTTAGTCAAAGGCATCTCCCTGGTGTGGGGGACCCGGGCCCGGGCGAAGGGCTAGAGCCGGGCTGCCCACAGCACCCCGGGGCCCCATTCCCACCTCCAGCCGAAGCCTGGCCCGGAGAACTCCCAGCATCCTCCAGGGCCAGGCTCCAAGATCCTGGGGAGCAGCACCATCCCTGCCTTGAACGTGGGGGACCCTCCATCAGGAGTACAGCCTGACGGGGCCAAGTCACTCCTTTAGGACAGCAAGTGTGGGCCCGATGGCACCCAAGGGGGGTGTCGAGGCAAGAGGGGAGTACCTGGGGGAGGGGGGGAAGGACTGTTTTTTAACTTCCAAACAAGGAAATGCTGGGAAGGGGCCCTCGAGGGCATCCCTTTACAAATAAGGAAACTGAGGACTTCCCCGAGCCCACAAAGCTGGTCCGGGCAGAGCCAGAATTCCAGGCCCAACTTCTTGTTGCCAAGCCCAGTGCTTTTTCCACTCTCTTGGGCTGTTTCCTAACCTGAGGAGACCTCGGAGGCCCATTTGGGCAGGTCGGAATGTCTCTGGGGATCCCAAGTGAAGGGCTGGCCCAGCGGCCCCAGAGACAGAAGGGGCTGGGTGGCAGCTTTAAGAGGACGGAGCAGCCACAGGGGCAAAGGGGAAGGCGGTGGGCTTGAGTCACCACCCCAGAGGCCCCAACGCCCCCCAGTGACAGCCGAGATAGGGTTCCTCCTCCGGGGATGGAGGCTGGGAGGAGAGGCCCAAGCCTGCCCCCCAGTGACAGCCGAGATAGGGTTCCTCCTCCGGGGATGGAGGCTGGGAGGAGAGGCCCAAGCCGCCCAGCTCATCACAGGGCAAAGCTGGGTATGGGCTGGCATTCCCAACAGGCAGGGGAGGCAAGCCGGGCACGGACTTCTCGAAAGGGAGGCAGCTGAAGCCGAGAGAGGAGAAGGTACTTGGCCAAGGTCTCCTCGTCTGAAGGCGCAGGTCCCCCAGCAAGCCCGCCCAGCATCCCGAGCCTCTGAGGCAGCTTGTGCAAAGCTGACCCTGGCCCAGGCCCAGCACAAGCCCCGCCAGACCACGGACTCGGAGCCACTTTCGAACCCTTCAAGGGAGCCCCGCCGGACCCTCTCTGGACCGTGACCCAACGGCCAGCTTTCATGCCACTCCCACCCCCGAGCCAAGCAGCCCCGATCTGCCCCGCACGCACGAGGCCGCCCCATCTTGGGCTTCTCGCGTGACTCGGCCCAGCTCACACAGGCTCGTCAGTCCCGGAGCCGCGCGTGCGGTTCAACGGCCTTTGGGCTCCCGCCTGGCTCTGGGCCCCTGATGGGCGGCTGGGTGGGTCCTGGGTTCAAGGCCACCGAGCCGAGGTGGCACGCTTCTGGCACGCGTGCCGGCGTGGAGCCACCAAACAGGCCAGGCCCAAGGCAGGAGTGGAATCACCTCCGGCCACATCCCGCCTCAGCCCCCTCCCTGCCCTCCCCACGGGAGGGACCCCAGCAGGCGCGCACGCACGCCCACGGCCTGTCCCTCCCGGCTCCCCTCCCAGCCAGGGGCGGGCAGGGACACGGAGGGCCCCGGCGGCCCCTCAGGCCCCTCTGTGGTCTCTCGCCTCCAGGGGACTCGTGGGGGATGCTGGCTTGTCTGTGCACTGTGCTGTGGCACCTCCCTGCCGTTCCGGCCCTGAACCGCACGGGGGACCCGGGGCCCGGCCCCTCCATCCAGAAGACCTACGACCTCACCCGCTACCTGGAGCACCAGCTGCGCAGCCTGGCGGGCACCTACGTGAGTAGGGGGGCTCCGGGCCGGGGCGCCCCTCCCTCCCGCTCCCCTGGGCTCCCCCTCCCTTCCCCGTTCCCGGCCCCAGGACTAGGCATGTGGGCAGGACTCGCACCCGCCTTGGCCCACTGCCCCACTGGCTGCCGGCCCAGCAGCCCGCCCCCTCCCCCTGGGGGCTGGGGAAGTCTCCTCTGTTTACACCGTGTTGTGGTGTCTCTGGCACGGGTGGGGCCCGGCTGGGGGCGGCCCCCACTCGCACGCCTGTGTCCCGGCTCGCCCCGGCCTCGCACGCTGGGCCCCTGCAGCCTCGGCCTCCCCTCTGTCTGACCTCCCCCTCCCTCCCGGCTGGGCGCTCTTGGGGCGTCCAGGAGGGGAAGGTGGCCCGTCCCCGGCCTCCCCCGCACCCCAAGGCTGCTCGGAGCCAGGGCAGGGAAGGGGAGGGCGGAGGGCGGAGGGGAGCTGGCTGGGCCCCAGGATACACCGAGGAAATTAGTTTGTCTCTGAGCTTGTCAGCGTGTGAACCTCCCCCTGGGCCCTGGCCTGTCCCGAGCCTCGCCCCCTCCTCGGCGCTTCGCCACCCCCTTCCCGGGCCCCTGGAGGCCCGGCCCCTCCCCCTCCCCAGCCCTCCTGGGGGGTGGAAGGTGCCCCCCCTCGGTCCTCCGGCTTCCCCCCTCTGAAACCCTCGCTGGGCTCTCTGCCGCCCCTCCAGCTACCGGCCCGTCTCTGGCTGCCAAACTTCTCCGAGGACTGGTCTGTGCCCGCCTCGGCTTCCTCTGCGGCCCCTCCTTAACCCCTGCCAGCCGGCCCTTCTCTCAGCTGGCCCCCCCCACTCTCCCGCACCCCCCTGGCTCTCCTCCCCCCACTCTCCTGCGCCCCCCCACTCTCCGATGCCTCCCCTGGCTCTCCCACCCCCCCACTCTCCGCTCTCCCCCCCCCCCGCTCACCCATGCCCCCCCAGCTCTCCCGCCCCTCCCCCCGCTCTCCTGCGCCCCCCCCACTCTCTGGTGCCTCCCCCAGCTCTCCCGCCCCCCCTCCTGTGCCCCCCCCCCGCTCTCCCGTGCCCCCCCAGCTCTCCCGCCCCCCCCCGCTCTCCGCCTCTTCCTTCCCGCTCTCCTGTGCCCCCCTGGCTCTCCCACCCCCCCTACTCTCTGCTCCCCCACCCCGCTCTCCCGTGCCCCCCCCAGCTCTCCTGCCCCCACCCCCCCTTCCCACTCTTCCGTGCCCCCCCCAGCTCTCGCGCCCCCCCCCGCTCTCTGCCCCTTCCTTCCCGCTCTCTGCCCCCCTTCCCGCTCTCTGCCCCCCCCCCCGCTCTCCTGCCCCCCACCCCCCCGCCCTCTGAGCCGCCCGGCCTCTCCCCCCACAGCTGAACTACCTGGGCCCCCCCTTCAACGAGCCGGACTTCAACCCGCCCAGGCTGAGCGCCGAGGCCCTGCCCAGCGCCACCGTGAACTTTGACGTGTGGCGAAGCCTCAACGACCGCCTGCGGCTGGCCCAGAACTACCAGGCCTACAGCCACCTGCTCTGCTACCTGCAGGGCCTGGACCGCCACGCCGCCACGGCCGAGCTGCGCCGCAGCCTGGCCCACTTCTGCACCAGCCTGCAGGGCCTGCTGGGCAGCATCGCCGGCGTCATGGCCGCCCTGGGCTACCCGCTGCCCCCCCAGGGGGCCGAGCCTGCCTGGGCCCCCGGCCCCCCCCACAGCGACTTCCTCCAGAAGATGGACGACTTCTGGCTGCTGAAGGAGCTGCAGACCTGGCTGTGGCGCTCAGCCAAGGACTTCAACCGGCTGAAGAAGAAGATGCAGCCCAGAGCGGCCGCGGCGGTCACTTTGCGCCTGGAGGCCCCCGCTGCTGACCTCTGACCTCTCTTCTGCCCCTGCCTTGCAATAAGCTTCCCAGCCTCCTGGGGGGCCCGGGGGCTTCCGAGCCCCCCCCACAGCCTTCTGGGGAGCGGACGGCCCCGGGCTCCGGCCTCCGGAGCATCGGTCACTTCTGGGGCGCCCACAGCAAAAGTGCCTTCCGGGGCAGCCGCCCCCCGTCCCTTTGCCTTAAGCCAGCCCACACTCCCCCCTGGGGCAGGGCCGGGAGGTGGGCGCCGGGGACCCCTCCCCGCAGACGTGCCCATGACTTGGCCTCACACTTCTCCTTCGCGTCCTGCTGGCTCCCCCGCCCGGCCCAGCGGGGCGGCCACAGTCACAGAGTTTCCTAAAAGTTTACATTGTTGAGGACGGTAGCATTCGGGGGCGAGGAGAGGGCAGCACCCCTCGGCCCCCCACTCACAACTCTCAGTTTGTTTGTATTAATATTTATTTATTTGGAGATGTTATTTATTAGATGGTATTTATTGCAGAATTTCTATTCTTGTATTAACAAATAAAATGCTTTCCCCAGAGCCCTCCTCTGCCCCCGCCTGGCCTCATCCCCCGTCGGGCCTCCTTCCTGGCTCCTGGTCCTCCAGGACTGGGGGGGCCGTCCGTGACTCGGGGAACGGGGGAGGGGGGAGAAGAGACGCTGCGGCACTTGCAAAGTGGGGGGGGAGCGTGGCCCGAAGGCCCCTGTGCCACGGCATGGGGAAGGCAGGAGCTTCCAAGGATAAGAGAGACAGACGGGGCCCCATTCCGGGCTGTGCGCAACCTGAGAGGGCTTCAGAGAAGGGGTGGCCAGGAGGGAGGGAGAACAGCATTTGCTACCTGCAACCTCTAGAGAGTCTCTTCATCTTCCAGTGCCTCAGTTTCCTCCTCTGGGAGCCAAGGGAGCTGGACTAGATAGTGGCCGATGGTCCGCCCAGCCCCGGCGCTAAGATCCTCCAGAGTGGGGTCACGGCAGGCTGGGGAGGGTTTGAGTTCCACACCGAGGAGTCTGCATTTTCTGCAGGAGGGAGCCCCAGCGGGTTTGGAAGGGCAGGAGTGGAGGCCCGGATCGAGGCCCCGGGAGGATCATTTTGGCAGTTGCATGAAGAACGGCTGGAGATGTCTGTGGAGAAGGGAAGACACCAGGCGGGCAATGGGGGGGCCCATCGCGCAGAATGGTAGCCCCGGAAACCACTCCCAGGAGTATTTGGGGGGAAGGACTGGGGAAGCCTGGAAAAGAGGGGGAAGGGAGGAGGCCAGGATGGCCCCATGGACAGGCGTGAGAGGGGGAGGGAAGGCGCAGGCTGGTGGGGGCGATGGGGCCGCTTGGGCCATGGTGGGATGGAGGGAGTCCAAGGGAAGGTCCCCGAGGCAGGAGGAGACCTGCTGCTCCAAGAGAAGCCAAGCAAGTGGAGAGACGAGACTTGGAAGTATCTGTACAGACACTAGCTGAGGATACGTCAGGGACGGGGACCACCAAAGATCAACAAAGAATGTGGAAGTGGAAGGGAGAGACAGGACTTTGGGGAACACCCATCTACAGGGGTTGGGAGGAGGAGGAGGAGGAGGAGGAGGAGGAAGAGCTAGCAGGAGAAAAACTAGGCAGTGGAGGACTTGCTGGAGGAGGCGCGGGCCGGACACTTTGGGACATGGAGGAAAATGAGCAGTGCAGAAAGATGGCTGGCGTTGGCAAGCAGGAAGGAGAGAATGGCATCCTGAATGCAGCTGTTTGAGGAGAAAAGAGCCGGCCAGGGTGTAGACGAAGGGGGCCACTTCCAGAGGAGAAACTGGCTGGCGGTCACACTCTTACCACCTAGTGCCTCCGATCCGCTTCTGCAGGACTTGGGACCTGCACCACTCGCGCCCTCTAGGGCCTGGGGGCAAGAGGCATGGGGTGGCAGCCCTGGCAAAGAGCTTTAGTGCCTAGTCAAGGCCTCCCTGGGCCTCCCTTCTCTCCCCTCCCTCTCTCACACGTGCATGGAGCAGTCACCTGACACCCCCCTTCTTCTAGCACAGGACATTTCCCCCAGGTAACTGCCCCTAACCGTGCTTGCGGCAGGAGGTGCTGCCCTTTTTACATATGGGGAAGCTGAGCTGTGACTGGCCCAAGGTCATACAGCCAGTGCCTGGGCAGGACTGGAAAGCAGGGTCCTCGGGCACAGGGGCGGCACTGATGCTGCTGAAGACCCAGGCCCTGGGCTCCTGACCCCCCTCACACCGCCCCAGCTACCTTTACACTCAGGTTTCCGTCCCTAACTGGGCTTTCCTGGAGGGCATCCTGTGGGCTCCTCTGCAGCCCCTGCCCGCCACCTGCTCTCCTCTCTAGGCTTTCCTGACATGGGGCTCTCCTGCTCCCCCCCCCCAGGCTCTCTCCTGCGCCCTCTCCTCTTTCCCTACACTATAGCCCATGGTGAGCTCGTCGTCGTCGCCCATGGACTCAACGACCATCCCCCTGCAGATGGTCCCCAGATCTCGGTGCATCCGGCTCTCCTCTCCGGGGTCCTGGACTCCCCAAGCTGGACGTCCCGCGCGTGTCGTGAACGTGCTCAAACACAACTCGCTCTCTTCTCCCCGGGCCCTTCTCTCTCCAGGCCGCCTCTTCTTGCCACTCCTCCAGCCCTGGCAGCTCCATGTTCTCCGCTCCGCTCCTTCGCATCCCCGCCGCTCTTCTGCCTCACTTTGCCCTTCTCCCTTCCCAGCATCTTCCCGCCATCCACGGAGCTGAGCCGCCCCCTGGGCCGGGGCCTCCTCCTCTCCCTCCTGGACTCTGCCAGAGTCTTTCCAGGGGTCTCTGGATCAAGCTGCTTCCCTCTGGCTGCCCAAGCGGGCTCCAACAGAACAGCCCTTCCCAGCGTGCCTCGGGCCTCACCGTCCAACCTTCTCACTCCGAGGGCCCCTCCGCTGGCACTGGCGCCCGTATGCTCCTGCTAGATGCCTCTCCCTTGGTTTTCCTGAGGCGACTCTTTCCTGGTTCTTTCGCCTGCCCCTCCGCTCCAGGTGGCCTTCGAAGCTCTGCCGTGGCCCTTCCTGATGACCCAGCATCTCCCATGCACACGCCCTGAGTCACTCTCTTGATAGACAGTGCCGCATCTCCAGCTCTTTATTGGATATGAGGTGGTGACAGAAAACAATGAATTGAGTTCAAATCTTACCTGTCACCTACTAACTAGCTAGGTGATCTGAGATAATAAGTCAACTACGTTCTTTGAGACTTGATTTCCTCATCTGTACAATGAGATGGTTAGGGAGCTCCGTAGATAGAGAGCCAGGCCTAGAAATGGGTGGTCCTGGGTACAAATCTGGCCGCAGACACTTCCTAGCTGTGTGACCCTGGGCAAGTCACTTACCCCCAAGGCCTAGCCTTTATCTCTCTTCTGCCTTAGAAGGTAAAGTTTGTTTAAAAGAACAAGGAGGAGGAAGAGGAAGGGGGAAGAGGAGGAGGAGGGGGGAGGAGGAGGAAGAGGAAGAGAAGAGGAAGGGGGAAGAGGAGGAGGACGAGGAGGAGGAGGAGGAAGAGGAAGGGGGAAGAGGAGGAGGAGGGGGGGAGGAGGAGGAAGAGGAAGAGAAAAGGAAGAGGAGGAGGAGGAGGAAGAGGAAGGGGGAAGAGGAGGAGGAGGAGGAAGAAGAGGAGGAGAAAAAGGAGGCTCTTAGAGAGAGGTACAGTGACCTGCTCAAGGTCCAGTGGCTTCTCCCTCCCAAACCAGGAGGGAGGACAGGGTGGTGGGGGGCAGTTCTTCTCTCATGAATGCTGATTTGATTCCTGGTCTACTTTCTAGTGTTTTCACCTTCAGTGCCTGGGAAGCCCTAGAGAGCCCAAGGAGATGCCGCAGTGCATCTTGAAGAGGCAGATAGTAGTGCAGAGAGATCTGGAAGATCTGTCCATCTCCCCAAGTTCAAATCTGCCCTCAGACACTTACTGACTATATGACCCTGGGCAAGTCACTTCACTCTGTTTGCCTCTGTTTCCCTCATCTGGAAAATGAGCTGGAGAGGGCAATGGCAAAGCAGCCCAGGCTCTTTGGAGAGCTCTGGCCCTAACCACTTCCTAGGCCTGGACCAGGGAGGCAGAGGGGGCTGCAAGAGCAGGGTCTCCCCCAAGCTCTGCCCCCGTAGGGGAGAGGCAGAGTCCCCTGGATCTTCCTCTGGCCTCTGCAGCAAGGGGCAGGGAGTGACTCAGGCTGGCTGGGTCCTGGCCAGCCCCCCAGGCCACCTTTCTCCCCAGCCTTTGTCCCTCCACTCTCCTGGCGGGGACAAGGACCTTTAGAGACGTCCGGGGGCAAGCAGAGCCCGCTGGGTGAATGAGGTCCCTGGGGGCGAGCAGGAGCCACTGGCCAGGAAAGAGTTAACCAGGACTCTCCCAGCAGCTCCGCCGGACAATGCCTGACACCTGGCGGCCAAGGTGGGAAACGGTCTGCGGGGAAAGGGGGAGAAGCCCCAAGGGGAGGGCTGGGGGGGGCCAGGGTGGAGGAGAGCCCCAGGCTCCGACTCCCCAGGCCTGGCCAGTGTTCCCCAGAGTCCACCACCGCCAGCCCAGGCCCCCTAGTGGGGCTGAGGCCCAGTGAGAGCCTGAGAGTGCCCGGGACCTCCTGGGCTAGTTCTGGGTGCTGGGGAAGCTGGGGGGGGGGCAGGAGAAGCCCCCCAGGCCTCAGGCCCCCTGGCAGCCACCTCATTCCCCCCTCCCCCAACAGGCTTTTCCCAAAGCCAAAGTGGGGCCCTAAGGAGGGGTGGGGGGCTCCTAGGGTGCATGCGCAGTGGCAGGGGGCCCCCAGCCTAGTGCATTGTCTCAGCTAAGCCCTTCTAATCCCCGCCTTCTCCTGAAGCAGGTGGGGCTGAGAGCTCCCAGGGTGGGAGGCTCTTTCTTCTTCTCTTCCCTCCTGGCACAAGCAGGCCCTGGCCTCAGCCCATGCCCTTGGGCCCCAGGTGCCAGGGAAGCAGAGGGCAGGGGGGCTCCAGGTCTCCGGGGACCGGGCGAAGCAGCCAAGTCAAAGGTGCCCAGATGAGGCAGGGCTCTGCCCCCAACCCCCAGCACCACCGAGGGGAGGCCCACAGAGGCGAGAAGGCTCCTGCAAGGCCCTCCTGCAGGCCCAGGGGATGCGCCCTGCATACCTTCCCTGTCCTGACCCACCAATAGGGCTTGCCCGACAAAGGGGGGCCCTCAGGGCGCCACCTCTGGAAAGAAGGAGGGAGGGAATGGCAGATCCTGGAGGCATTGAAGAGAAGCCAGAGCCAGGGATGGCCCAGAGGGCTGCCACCCAGGGCTGGGGGGGATGGCCAGGAGAGCCTGAGGGAACTCCTCCCAGAGGCAGGGGGTGCCTAGGGGAGAGGGCTGGGACTTGGAGGCAGGAAGCCCTGGTGCCCCCAGGCTCTTGTGAGGGCCTCCAGAGACAATGAACACAAACGTGGAGGAGCCCCATGATCAGCTGGCACTGCCAGGCTAGGGGGCTGCCTGGTTGCTTCTCAGGCCCCAAATGAGGCCAGTAAATCCCAGGACAGAGAAAATGGGCCGACAGCTTCCTTGGGGTCCGGGAGAAGCTGGGCTCTCAAGGGAAACCCCCAACTCCTGTTGAGTGGCTCAAAGAGAGGCGGCAGTGCAGCGGAACTCTCCCCTCCGGACACTGGCAGAGCTGTGGTGAGTGGAGCGTTCAAGGCTGGGCCTTCGGAGCAGTCTAGGTGCCAGAGGCACCAGAGAGGAAGGAGGGGATGGCCCGCCCAACGGCACACCCCATTTCACGCTCCCTGGGCGGTGGCAGGGGCCCCACGGCTATCAGCTTTCAGGGTGGGAGGGGCCTGGAATGAGGAGGGGGCTGACCCACCCATGCTTCCCCATTTCCTCCTGCGGGCTCTAGGGGCTGTGACAGCAGCAGCTTGAACCCCAAGAGGCTGCAGGCTCCCAGGCACGTGGCCAGGGTTGGACTTCCCTTGAGGAAAGAGGGTGCCCAGACCCTGGGGGAGCCCCTCCAAGGACAAGCCACCTTCTTCAGGCCCTCCATTTCCTGGGGTGCTTGACAACACCTAAGGGGGGGATTAGAGAAGGTCCAGCTAGGACCCTGAGGCTGGGATTGCCTCCTCCCACCCCCCTGCTTCACAGCCTCTTCTTGCACCCTGTGGGGAGAGTCCAGGGCCCTCAGGAGACCTTGGCCCAGGGAGGTGGGGAGGAGAGGGATTCTGGGAGGTTAAGAGGGGCTGCCCCAGGGCCTCCCAGGCTTATCAGGCACATCCTGGTGGGCTTGGCGGGCCTGGGATGGGGACGGACTCCCTGCAATCCGGGGCTAAGGGGCTGCCGGCCTCGGGACACCGAGAGCCCAGGGATTCCGCGGAGGGTGAGGAGGCCGGCCTGCCCCTGACTCACTCTCCCCCGGGCTCTCTGCTTAGGCAGCAGTGACGGCCCCTCACTGGCTGCTCCCGTCCTTGGTCCTCCCTGGGAGACCTGAGCACGCCTGAACCTCTGTTCGGGGCCCAAGCTGGACCCTGCGGGCAGGGGTAAAGCCGCCCTCATCCCTCCGCTTCCTATTATGGCCCACCGGCCCTCCGACGTAGCCCAGAGGCCAGCAGGGCCCATTTTACAGACCGGGAAAGGAAGGCCCGGAAGGCACAGATCGCCTCGGGCTCCTTTGCGGGGGACGTGGGGGGAAGGCGCTCTTCCTGCCCTCCTCCACCGGGTTCCTCGGGCTGCCCAGAAGCCGCAGGGGGGTGCCGGGCGTGGGTCGCCCCCCAGCTCCATGGGACAAGGAGAGGAATGCGCGAGCCTGGATCCTTCGGTCACAGGGATTAGGGGGACGAAGACCGCATCTGCCCGGGGGCGGGGCTGGCACGGACCACTTCCAGCGGGCCGTCGGGCTCGGCTGGGGTAGCCTCCGGCCCTAGCTCAGACCGGTCTCTCCCTCTCAAGCTCCACCTCGGCTCCGCCCCCCAGGCCTGAGCCGCGCCCCATTGGCTTCCGCCGGGCTCCCGCCCCCCACCCGCGGCCTGCCATTGGCCTGGCGCGTTGACATGTTTGGGGGCGGGGGCGGGGGCGGGGGGCGGCCCCTGCCTGGAAGCAGCTGGACTTCCTCCCTCCAGCCGCCTGTCTGGGTCAGTGCGTCGGTCCGTCCCTGGCCCGGTCCTCCACCCAGCAGCTGTCTCTCCCCAGGCCTCTCGCCCCCCTGGGTGGCTGCCATGGGCCGGAAGAGGAGGCTCATCACCGACTCCTTCCCCAGAGTGAAGAGGAGGAGGAAGGGCGGGCCGGGTCCTGGCAAGGGGGACAGGGCGCCCGAGCCAGGGCTGCGAGGTGGGGGCGAGGGCCAGGACGCGGCACAGGGCAGCAGAGGCAAGGGAAAGGGCGGGGAAAGGTGGCGGGCCAGGGGCCGGGGCACGGGGTACGGAGGAAGGGGATAGAGGGGAGCAGAGAGCCGCAGAGGAGGGGAAAGGGGAAAGGGATGTGGGCCAGGGGGAGGGGCAGTGGGCTGCCCAACAAGGGGAGGATGGTCACAGGGGGCTAGGGGCTGGGCCTGAACGATGGCCTCTCTTGTCAGGGGAGGAGCCAGGGGATGAGGCCAGTGTAGTCCTGGAGGAGAAAAGCCACTTGGAGATACTGAGGCAATTTGACCTGGACCTGCAGTTCGGGCCCTGTACAGGTAAGAGCTTCCAGGAGCCCCGTCTGACCCTTCCCTCATGCTCTGCCGGTGCCCACAAAGCTGGGCCACACGAAGCAGTGAACCCCCTTTTCCCCTGCCCACCAGAAGGGCCCAGGCTTGGGCAGTGCCCCATTTCTCTAGACTCTCCCCAGCCTGCACCCTCTCTCCTTGGCAGGTATCACTCGACTCCAAAGATGGGAACGAGCAGAGCATCTGGGCCTGGACCCACCCCAGGAGGTGCTCAAGGTGCTTTGGGCCCACCCTGAAGATGCCCAGTACCAGTGCAGGTGAGAGCAGATCTGGGGGTGAAGCTACTGGCAATCAGGGTCCAGGGTTCAGGGAGAGAAGAGTTCTGGCTGTGGGCCCAACAGCTGGGAGCCTCCCCTACAGGAGAGCTGACAGCAGGGTCAGCACTAGGGCCCCGGGCAGCTCCCTCTCCTGTCTGGGCTCATCTCCGCTCCTTCCTCTCTGCAGCCTCTGGTACCTGTACCCCATCTAAAGGAAGTCCCGCCCCGTGCATCCCAGCTACTTTCCCAGGGGCCTCTGGAATGGCCCGGGGACCCCACTGCTGCTTCTTCAATCCACCCTGTGCGTGCTGGAGGGACCTTTGGGGTGGGAAGACCCTTCCCGAGGAGAGGAGCCCAGGACTGGAGTCTCCTGTTGGAGGTTGGGAGACTCCTCCGCCTGCTCTGCCCCGGTGACTCCGGAAAGTAAGCAGGCTCAGCCGGCAGCCCAGCGGGGCTCATCAGGAGGGCGGGCTTCCCGTCCCCCAGACAGAAGACCAGCCCCCGCACCTCCCTGTATCTGGCATAGCCAGCCCGGCCCCCCACCCCCACCCCCCATCTGGGTCTAGTTCCGGAGCCCTACAGGGAAGCAGCTCTCCGGCTCAGCCTCGAGAGGGAGGGACCCAAGGAAAGAGCCTGGCTCTGGCCGCCCCACTTCCTTGATGTGACCGCCCGCCTACCGGGGCTCCTTCCGGGCCCAGCGTGCCTTGGCAGCCAGCCAACCACAACCTGGGAAGAGCCGCAGCCAGCAGGTGCCCAGCCGCGCTCACCTCTGCCTCCTCTCACCCCCTTCAGGAAGGGGCCAGACCTGGAAAAGCACCAGCCCTTCGTCCCGCCAGACTGGCTTTGGGTGCCCTCTAGAGGCCGCGGGGAGAACTCTTCTTTCCTGGTCCTCCAGTTTGTTCCCTGCCCGTCCCCAAAGGTGCCTCCACCTCCTGGGGGTCTGGGTGGCCCCAGAGCTCTTAGAGATCAGGCCTGGCCGGGGTGGGCATCGGACCGCACCTTGGGGGAGCCGTGGCTGGCTGGGGGCTCGCTGGAGCTCCAGAGATCAGCAGCCAGAGGGTAAGCCCCCTGGAGCAGGGGGCCCAGGCTCTCTAAGAAGGGAGCAGGGAGCAGCTCCGGGTTGCCAGGAGGAGGGAGACCCAGGCCCAGGCCCCAGGCTCTGCTCTCCCAGACTCTCAGGGCTGCCAGCCCTCCTCAACGTCCCTGGCCTCAATGTCCCTGCCTTCCCCAGCCTCTGGGGGACGGAGACTCCCGGGGACGGCTTGCTGGGAAGGCCACTGTCTCTCCCAAGGGTCCTGAGAGTGCCTGCCTTTGGGGACCCCTGAGGTTTGGGCAGGGAGGCAGGGAGGGGAGGGGCCGCTCCAGGATGGCCCAGGCGATGCCGGGGAGAGGAGAACCAGCAGCTCCCCCAAAAGAGGCATCAGAGGAAGTGAGGAGGCATGAAGGGAGGTGGGAGAAGGATGACTCTGCCATTTGCAGGCTGCTCTTCCACTTTTTCAGAGAACTCTGAGGCTCCCTTTTGCATCTGGCTCCTTGGGGTGGGCCCGCTCACTGCTCTGATCTGACAAAAATCCTGGGTCATCTCCCTGATGAGCAAACCGAGGCCCTGCGAGGCTATGTAATGGGTTTTTTATTTCACCCACTGTGGACTCAGTGCCACCAATGAGCCTTGGGTGGGGGAAGGCTCAGGTGCCGGGCTCTGGCCACTTCCCTGGGCAGGAGAGCCAGCACAGGGCTAAGGGAGCTGAGTGGGCTGGGGTGGGGGTGGGGGGCACCGGCTCTCTTCACCCCCAAGCTTGTGACCCCAGCTCAGCTTTGTACCTCATGGCTGAAATCTGGGGGCTCCCTTCTTCTGGGAAGGGGGCACCTACTGGGAGCACCTGGGCCGGCAGTGTCACCCCATTGTCCCTTTTCCAAACACAAAATGCCCTTGTTTGTAAACCTTTCCTAGCAGCTTGAAAATAGAAATAAACAGTGAGAAGAAAAAGTCCAGCCTCCGCCATGTACTCATTTTGTCTCAGGGTGTCAAAGCCCCTTGGCCTCTTGGGACCCCAAACAACTCACTCCAGGACCAGGTTAGGGACAAAGTAGCAGTCTGGACCCGCGCAGAGTCCAACCCCTCCCCACAGGGCAGCCAACAAGAGCTCAGGGAGAGAGGGAGAGCCCACCGCCGCTCCAGGCAGCTTGTCCCATGCTGGGACAGCTCTCCTTCTAGGAAGCTTTTCCTTGCACTGAGACACCACCGCAGAAATGGTTGGGATATAGCCTGGTGGGAAACACCATTCAATAAGGAACCGAGATGGCTGGGGGAGGAACAGAAACGCAGGCTGTCGGAGGGCACAGCGGGGCATTTGATGTGGCGGCAGTGCACGTAATGCCCAACTTTACATCAATTTCGCTTTGAAGCCATCTGCTGGCCTTGCCCTATTCTCACAAATCCAGACTTTCTTGCAAGGAAGAGGCTTCTCCCCAAATCTGAGCAGGACGACCAACATCGCAGAAATGCCCGCCATTTTGGAAAGAGTCACTTTGGGAGCCAGAGAATGGAGTGCAAAATGGTCATCGAGCACCTGCCTGAAGGTCTCCAAAAGTCAACATCTGTCCATCTCTGACTGACCAAATGACAAACATCCCTCGATATTCCACTGTCTCTTGGGACTCCCCCAAATGGAATCCATCAGCTGCCCTTTCCCCACATTGGTGCCATCTTTCTCCTGTTCACCTGAGCTTGCCATCCAGGAATCGCCTCTGACTGCCTCGTCTCTGGTCTCTGAGCCCAGAACTAAGAAAGCGGCCAAGTGAGCTCTTCCTCTTCTGAGTCAGTCCTCGCCTCCAGTCATACGAGGCATAAGTTCAGTTTAAAAACTTGGTGTCACAAGTGAAATGTGAGGAGGGCATGACAAGAGAGCAGACCATCCGGAGGGGGTCGGTGGGGTTCAGCGGCTTAATGGTGTGCGATGGAACCAAAAAGGCAAACTGAGTCTGAGGCTGTAGGAAGGGAGGAATTGTAGACAGGCAGGTTAGACTCGATTGTATTTGCCAGGATTCAGAACAGGAAGGAAGGAGGAAAACTAGCATTTAGTAAGCACCTACTAGGTACCAGGCATGGTGCTAAGGGCCTACACATATCTCATTTGATCCTTATAGCAATCCTCTTGTTATGCCCATTTTATATTTGAGGAAACTGAGGCAGACAGAAGTAAAGTGATTTGCTCGGGGTTGCATGGCTAGTAAGTAAGCATCTGAGGGAGGCTGGATTTGAGAACAGGCAGGTCTGCCCTGCATCGCCTAGCTGTGTGGTCTGGAGATCACGTAACCCACCACACTCCTCAAATGAGGTTAAGTCTCTCCCCCTTCCTGACGGTGAGCTGCCGGCCTGCTTCCCACGTGGTGCCCACGGCCATCGTGCAAGAAGGCAACCCTAGTGGAGA